>NC_089261.1:4496200-4796200 GCF_963930625.1 Muntiacus reevesi
TTTTGAGTTAACTTTTGCATGTGATAGCCAGTTGTCCCACAACAGTGTGAGGTAGGAGTCCAACTTCACTCTTTTGCATGTGATAGCCAGCACCATTTGTTGAAGACAATGGTGTTGCCCTCACTGAATGGTCTTGGTGCCCTTGTTGAAAATCAATTGGTTGTGGATGTCTGGGTTTATTTCTGGACTCCCAATTCTATTCCATATATCTATATGTCTATCTTTCCCACGCTGTTTTTGATTACTGCACCTTTGTTCTACGTTTTATTCTCTCCAACTAATTCTTCAGGAGCATCTTGGTGGTTCGATGTTGGTGGTTACACAGGTGGCCCCTGCAATATTCTTTCCGTTTTTCTGCATGCTTGAAATCTTTCATAATAAAATACTGGGGAAAAAAATGTCATGCCTCCTCAGGCCTTTGTTCTTTTATCACCATACAGTTTTTCAAAAGGCCCAGTTTTCAGACTGAGCCAGCTCCCGGCAGCAGCAACCCCTGGGAGTAAAGGACGAGTTTTGGGACCATTCGCATAATTCTCACACTGCTGAGGGCATCAAGAGATGACTTGTCGGGGGTGTGACACTGCTGGTCTTCTAGTGCCCGTTTCAAAGCCCAGGAAAGTGACCAGCCTTCAGACCCAGCCTCAGGACCCCTCTGAGGCACGGGCCCCTGGGACCGGGAACGCCTGGCATCTCTCTCTGCCCCTCTAGGACTCTTGTCTCAATCTCCCTCCTCCCTATCACCCACCAGCCTGCCAGACCAGTCTCTGGTTCATCTCCTGGAGTTCAGTCTGGTAGAGAAGTGGAGAACCAGGCCGACCTTTTGACCGTCAGGCCAGGCCGCTCAAGAGCAAGGATCAGTGTCTAGACCCCCAGAAGTTCCCTGCTGCTGCCCGTCTGGGCCCCTCAGCGTGCCTCGGCCTCCCCGAGTCACCAACTATCTTTCACCTATCTCTGTCAGTGTCCTTTCCTCTGGTCCCTGCCATCACACAACCGAAAACTGCGAGCGCCGCCTCTCTGACTTTCCACCTCCGCGCGGCTGCCGTCGCTCCGCGTTCTCCGCGGCCACCAGGGGGCGCGCGAGGCCCGGCCTGGGTGCTGGCGGTGCCGAGGGCCCGCCCCGCCTCCCGGCGCCCTGCCCCGCCTCCCGGCGCCCCGCCCCTCAGCGAACCCGCCCCGTCCGGCTGCAGCCCCGCCCCGCCACCCAGCGCCCCGCCCCGTCCGGCTGCAGCCCCGCCCCCCGCCCCTCAGCGCCCCGCCCCGTCCGGCTGCGCCCTCAATCCCGCCGCTCCCCCTCGCCCCCCCCCCGCGCCCGGGATCCCCCCTCCGGCGCCCCTGCGTCGTCTGCTCGCCGGGTCCTGCCATGGGCCCCGCCGCTCGCCCCGCGCTGAGGTCGCCGCCGCCGCCGCCTCCTCCGCCGCCGTCGCCCCTGCTGCTGCTGCTGCCCCTACTGCCGCTCTGGCTGGGCCTGGCGGGGCCGGGGGCCGCGGCGGACGGCGGCGAGCCCGCGGCCGGGGCGGGGCGGGGCGGGGCCCGCGCCGTGCGGGTAGACGTGAGGCTGCCGCGGCAGGACGCGCTGGTGCTGCAGGGGGTGAGGATCGGCCCCGAGGCCGACCCGGCGCCCCCGCTGGGCGGCCGCTTGCTGCTGGTGAGCGCCGCTGAGCCGCCGTAGACCCTGCACCCACATCCGGTCTTCATCCTGGACCAAGCCCTGGCAGCCCAGCGCCCCCCTTCCCCCAGGCTGCCCAGGCTCCCAGCCCTCTGGCTTCCAGAACCTGAGATCGGGTGCCTTCTCCTGCATACTCGTTCCCGAACCCTGGCCTTGCATCCGCTGTGCGTCCGATCCCCTTCCTCCCCGCCCTCCCTCTACCCACGGCCCTTCGCCCCACAGATGGACGTCGTGGATGCTGAGCAGGACGCACCCGTAGAAGGCTGGATTGCGGTGGCATACGTGGGCAAAGAGCAGGAGGCCCAGATTCACCAGGAGAGTCAGGACGGCGGCCCACAGGCCTATCCCACGGCTCTGGTTCAGCAGGTACGGGGTTGGGGGGTGGTGGCCGCGGTGGTGATATGTGGAAGAGGAGCTGGAGGAGGGGTTTTCAAGGCAATTGCTAGGACTGGACTACCCGATGGCCCCCTAAGGACCTTCCAGAGAAGCCCTGGTCCTGGGTGGGACAAGGGACCACCAGGTGTAGACTCAGATCAGGGTGTTTGGCAGCAGGGAGGTGGCAGGAGACCAGAGAGTGTCCGGAAGCTTGACCAGGCTCTGAGAGTGTCCGATGGGGAATTCCTGCGGGGGGCCGGTGGGCAGGCTTGCTCCACTTGGACCAGGGAAGGCACAGTGCTGTTTGGGTCCCACAGGGCATCTGGAGGTGGGAGTGGGAGGAATAAGGGTTTCTGTCCTTGACCTCAAGTTGCTTACAGCTAGTCTGTCCAGGGGAAGCGCTCACCAGGAGCCGAGAACAGCCACAGGTGGTGGGGCGGGCATGTGGGCAGGCTGTGTGCTGATCTCTGGCTCTGCCCTGCAGATGCGGAGGGCACTCTTCCTGGGAGCCTCAGCCCTGCTGCTCCTGGTCCTGAACCACAACGTGGTCCGAGAGGTAAACCGAGTCAGGCTGGGGGTGGGGTGGGGCTGGGGGGGACAGTGACCCGGGCTGCCTGACCTCCCTGTCCCCCCTCCAGCTGGACATTTCCCAGCTTCTGCTCAGGCCAGTGATCGTCCTGCATTATTCCTCCAACGTCACCAAGCTGTTGGAGGCGCTGCTGCAGTGAGTTGGGGCATGGGCTCCAAAAGACGGGGCTTGGACACTAGGGTTCCTCCCTGACTTTGCCATTTCATCTGAGCCTGTAGTCTCTTGGCCTGAGAAATGGGTGAAGAGACTGGAAGGAGGTGCCAGGGCGTGGAGCGAGGAGGCTGCTTTCTGGGTGGAGGGGATTGGTCTCCACACGGAGGAAGCCAGATCCTGATGGGCCCTTCCCTGTGCTTGCGGGCCTCCTTGTCCGGCTGTTAGGAGATATGGATAAACTAGTGGCTGGGAAAGGCCTGGGGCCAAAGCAGTATGGGGTGATACTCAAGGGATCCGCTTCCCAGAAGGCTGGGGCGGGTGGGTCCGAGCCTCTCCTCCCAAGAGACCTTCCGTCTGGCGCCTCCGGCTTCCCCTCCCAGGAGGACCCAGGCCACGGCTGAGATAACCAGCGGAGAGTCCCTGTCGGCCAACATTGAGTGGAAGCTGACCCTGTGGACCACCTGTGGCCTGTCTAAGGATGGCTACGGAGGATGGCAGGACTTGGTGTGCCTGGGAGGCAGTCGGGCCCAGGAGCAGGTGGGTACTTGGGGGGCTGAGTATACACATGCCTTGTCTCAAGTCCTGTGGCCTCCTTCTGCCCGGGTAGGGAGACCACCTCTTGCACCTCCCAGGGCTGCTCTGAGGGTTCAGGACTGGGTGGGTGCTCTGGGTGGGTGCCTGACCCGGGGTCACGCACAGTCAGAGTTAGCTGCTGCTGTTTCACGTCCATTTGCCTCTTGGAAGCCTTGATTCCCCTTCAGACTCCTTACCTGGGTTTCACGTTTCTCCTGTGAAAGCCAGGAAGGACAGAGTCTTCAGAAGATGAAGCCAGGCACCTCCAGGTTCATGATTCCCATGGACCTCACCTGCCTGGTCCTTAGGGTGGATTCACTGGGGGGTGAAGGGGGGTGGGGTTGACGCCTGGCTCCCCTCCCCAGAAGCCGCTGCAGCAGCTGTGGAATGCCATCCTGCTGGTGGCCATGCTCCTGTGCACGGGCCTCGTGGTGCAGGCTCAGCGGCAGGCATCCCGGCAGAGCCAGCGGGAGCCTGGAGGCCAGGTGGGAGCCTGCCCTTGGGGTGGCCCGTGGGAGGGGGGCCCATGTCCCCGGCGCTAGGAACTGTGCTGCCCTTCTCCCCCCCCCCCCCAAGGTGGAGCTGCTCAAGCGCCGGGTGGTGCAGAGGCTGGCATCCCTCAAGACCCGGAGGTGCCGGCTGGGCCGGGCAGCGCAGAGCCCCCTGGAGCCTGGTGCTGAGACCTGCGCTGTGTGTCTGGACTATTTCTGCAACAAGCAGGTTAGTGCCCTGGGCAGAGGTCAGCCAGGGCTATGACACCTGCCCTGCTCCCGACACACCTGGGAAGCGCCTCCACCGGCCTTCTTCCTGCCCCAGCAGAGCTCTGGGAAGCAGAACGGGTTGGGCGGAGGGGGGGTGCGGCGGGTCACAGGGGTTCCAGTTCCCAGCTTAGGTGAGGGCACGGGGCCTGGCCCCTAGCACCGGAGGCCTTCCCTGTGGCCTGAGCCCACGCCCCCCACCCCTATAGTGGCTCCGGGTGCTGCCCTGTAAGCATGAGTTCCATCGAGACTGCGTGGACCCCTGGCTGATGCTCCAGCAGACCTGCCCGCTGTGCAAATTCAACGTCCTGGGTGAGCAGCGAGGGGAGGGGCTCTTGGCCGGCTACACCTGGCTCCCACCTGACGCCTCCCTCCCTGTTGTTTCTCCTCCTCTCCTGCAGGGAACCGCTACTCCGATGACTAGCTGCCCCCGCGGGGTCTCTGCCTGCGGGCAAGGGACCCTGCCTGCCTGCGCCCTGGGCGCCCGAACAGGACCGCAGCGGGGGGCAGGACAGAAAGCCCTATGATGGGAGCAGGGATGGGGCCTCCCCTGCTCAGGGGCAAGGCGCCCCCCACACATCAACACCAGGAGCGAGGGACCACCGTCCCCAGCCTGAGGATGCACGGCCTGGACCTGGCAGGAAGACAGGCAGCTTTGGGGCCCTTGTCTGCCACCCTGGGGTGTCTCCGTCTGCCTCCTCACAAGCAGCACCCAGGACCCCGGGCAGGCGTCTGGGGAAGAGGGTGTGGGCAGCGCTGCTATTCCCACAGCTCTGGGAGCTCCCTGACCTGGCTGGCAGGGCATCCCTGAGGGCTGCGGCTGCAGTGGCCTGGTTCTGTGCGTATTTATTGGGGGGTGGGGTGGGGGAGGCGCCATCTGTTCTTGGAGGCACCCTAGACTGACCATCTTGTGGACACACCGTGGTCAAGGCTATGATGTGGAACCTAGAGGCGCCCACTGCCTGCTGGCATTGGGCCTTTGGGCACTGGGGGCCATGGGTCCCGTGGCCTGTCCAGCTGGACTCCCATCTGGGGCCTGGCTGGGACCAGAGGCCTTAGAAACCATCTAGCCCTGTTCTTCTCCGCGGGGCTACAGGTTGCTGACCAGGATACTTGAAGCCACAGGGTAGATGTGGTACATTTTCCAGGGTCATCCATTTTTATTGAAAAAAAAAAAATTGGGGTTTAAGGAGGTTTAGTATTAAAATAAACATGGATATATTTTAATATAAGATGCAAGATTTGTGGATGTTTTAGATAAACAAGTCACCTTGGGGGTCTACTGCCTGTGGGAGGTGGGCTCTAAAATGCCTCCTAAGGGGACTTTCCTGGTGGCCCAGTGGTTAAGAACCGCCTGCCAGTGCAGGGGACACGGGTTCAATTCCTGGTCCAGGAAGATTCCACATGCCTCGGGGCAACTAAGGTGGTATGCTCTAGAGCCCATGCTCTGCAACGAGAAGCCCCCACAGTGAGAAGCCCTTGCATTGCAACTGGAGAGTAGCCCCCACTCGCCACAACTAGAGAAAGCCCACACACAGCAAGGAAGACCCAGTGCAGCCAAAAATTAAAACAACCCCTGGGATGCCCCCAGCCCCCGTGAACACACCTCATGTGATCCTGGAACTGAGACACCAATGGAGTCTACTCCTGTGATTAGGTTGTGTTGTGTGGTACGGTTGACCTTAATGTGTGGGAAGGTGTCCAGGGAGGCCTGACCTAACCAGGTGAGCCCATTAAAAGCAGAGCGTTTCCTCCAGCTGGTAGAGGAAGAGGAAGCCAGGAATTTGAAGTGTAGAGGGGATCAGAGCCCTGAGATATCCTCTGTTGCTGACTCGGAGATGGAGAAGCCACGTGGCGAGAAGTTGGACAGCCTCTTGGAGCCAAGAGTGGCCCTGATGGCAGCCAGCGAGGAAATGGACCTCCGTTCTGCAGCTGCAGGAGCTGGAAGGCAGCCAGCAGTCAGAAGGAGCCTGAAACCTGCCCCAGGCCCTTGCACAAGGAATGCAGCCTGGCAGATGCTTTCATTTCGGCCTGGTTCCCAGGCCCTGAGCAGAGAACCCAGCCACGCGGGGCTCAGACGTCTGACCTGCGGACCTGTGAACTGCTGAATGGACACAGAGCGGAGCTGGGCTGACGGGTTCACCCCCGGCTCTCAGGCCCCTGCCTCAGGGAGCCGCCCAGTGAAGGGCCTAGATCAGGGAGCCCCCCCGGGCTCCACAGAAGCAGGACTTGGGCTCCCCCCAGCCACACCCTGAACACACGGGCCCCCCCTTGACCTTTCTCTGTAAACTGAGGTGCTCTATTTGTTGGCCTCCTGACTAGGGAAAACTGTCCCAGAAAGCCAAGAGCATCCCCATCCCCACCCCCAGAAGTCCTCAGCGAGATCTGAACACCTGCCCTTCACAGGTAAGGGGGCTCAGGGCAGGCCAGAGGCTTCGTGAGGAAAGCCGGACTCCGGAGGGCTGGCGAGGCTGGAGGCTTCGGTGCCGGGGCCCCGGGATAGGCCTGGGACAGCCAGGCTAGCGGGGGTGTCCCCGCTCTGGCTAGGTAAAGCCTTGCCCTGCCTCCAGTGGCCTTGTGGGGATCCAACCTCCTGGATTTGGAGAAAGCCTTTGTCGCTCGTGTTTCCTGACGGTGAGGCATTCCTCAGTCACAGGAAGGCTGACTCTTGGGTCCTTAGAGTCCCCATGCCCGGGTGCACAGCTGGCTGGCCCCTGCCTGCCTCTGACCCCTTCCTTGCCTCCGGGTCCCACCGGGCCATCCCCCTTCGCCTGCACACCCCTGACTCTGCCCCTGCTCTTTGTTGGCGGGGGTCAGTGCGTCTACATTATCCCTTAGCCTTTGCTCTGGGCGGGGGGTCAAAAGACTGCCTTTCAGGTGGCCCCGGTGCTACAAGCTTCCTTCTGCCCTCAGCATGTCCTCGTCCCCTGCTGCCCGACAGGAGGGAGGCGGGAGGTTCCCGTCCACAGAGGGCATGTGGTGTGCCAGGCCTCTGCCAGCCAGTGACTCTCAGGACCGGGGAGGAAGGACTCTTCCCCGCAGAGCCAGGGCAGGCCAAGGTTGCCAAGATGGCCTGGGCTTTATTAGGCCTGGTGGGCTGCCAGCTGCCTGCCCTGTGGCCCGCCCCCCAACCTGCAGGTCACGTGGGCCGCCCCTGGGGCTGGTGCGCCGGGCTGGCCTGGCCCCTGCCTGGTGACAGCCTCCTCCTCAGCCTGGCCAAGGCCCGAATGGGGTTCTGGGCGCAGTTGGTCGGGTAGGTCACGTCCTCCAGGGAGGACTTGCCGGGCCGGCTGTGGGGCCGCAGAGGCGGGGATGCCCGGGGCTGGCTTGGCAGGGTCCTGCCCGCGCTGGCTGTCCTGCTGCCCGGTGGGTGCCGCCTGCCCGGGGCCCTGTGGGAAGACCAGACGGCAAGATCTCCCGTGAGCAAGCGAGCAGGCTCCCCCCCGCCCCCAGCCACGTGCCCCACCTCTGACAAAGCCTCACTCACCCTGGGGACGTCCTTGGGGCCTGGGCTGGGGGATCTGCTCCCTGAATTCCCTTGCCGGGAGGGGCCCAGAGCTGGTCCTCGGGGATCAGCTGTGAAGAAAACTGAACTCAGCAAGGCCCAGGGCCCCTCTGCACCCAACAGAGATAGCGCCATAGAGGGCAGGGTCGGGGAGGGCTTGAACCTGTGGCCCAGGCCTTCCTCTGAGGGGCAGGTTTGGGAAGCCTCCTGGGGCCTGTCAGCTGTTAAGTGTGAGAAGGTTTGCTTTTGGACGAGGCTCCTGGTGCACTTGAAATAAAAGTTCAAAGGGCTGGAGGGGGGCTTGGAGGGGGACGACACGTAAACACCCTCATGCCTTGCCGAATCGTGGGAGGCTTTGCAGCAGGCACAGCTAAAGCCACCTGCCAGGAGGGCTCCACGTGCTGGGAGCACAGTTGGCGGCAGGTTCCCCGGGGAAGCCCAAGACCTCCGCTGGGTTGGTGGTGTGGGGGGGGTGGCCTCTTCCGAGTCCCCAGGGGCCGGCCCCTCTCAGGCAGGGGAGCCATGCTGCCCACCTTGAGGCCCCCCTGCTGGGCCACCTCCCGGATCTTGGACAGCATGGACCGTAGCCGCCCGTTCTCCTCCTGCAGGACCCGGATGCGGATGTCGTTGGCCTGCACCTGCCTCTCCATGTCATCTGTGATGTCACCAGAGCCTGTGGGGATGCATACCTGGCACTGCACCCCAGCAGGTCAGCCTCAACGGGACAGCACTTCCGGGGGCAGACGCGCTGTGCCTTGGGCCGGTGTCCCCACGGGCCCGGAGGTGGGCAGGGTTGGTGCTCTGGGCCTCCCGCACCTTCCTTCTCCTGAGGCCTTGCCCCCGCTCCGTACCCCACTGTCTGCTGGGAGGTGACTGCAGCCTTGCAGAATTTGAGCGCTGGGGTGGGGGACGGGAACTGGACCTCACTGAAGATTTAGCAAATAGGTAAGGAAGTGAAGCTCTTCCGAGGCTACCCGTTTTTGGAGGGCCCGAGAGACAGTGACTTGCCCAAAGTCATGGCCAGCTCCTGGGTTTGAGTGCCAGGAATTCAGTGAGGATATTCTTTCCCGCTGCTGAGGAGATGGGTGCTTCCCCCCTCCACCCCGACTCTGAACCAGGCAAGCTGCTGCCGCTTGTTATCCATTTCCTGGTTCGTCACCTGCCTATGGGGCGGTCAGGAGGGCATCACGAGGCCCAGCACTCAGAACTGACAACCTACGTGACCAGCTAGATCGCACTGGATCATCCTGCCAGCTCTGCACCGGATTCACCCAGAGCTCTAGGGACTGGAGGGGTTTGGACAAGGACCCAGGTGGCCTGGCAGCCAGTCTTCCACAGCGCTGGGTCCCTAGCACTCCCGTGCTGTGGGGTCCCAGACACAGGACAGTTGGGGTCACCGTGCCCTTGGAGGTTTGGGGAGATGCCGGGACGGGGGACATGGAAGCTGAGCCAGGACTGGCATGTGGCATGGCACAGGGCACAGGCCACAGAGGCAGCCAGACCGGTGTCTGGACTTGGCTGCGTGACTCTGAGCGGTCACCTCACTGCTGGGCCTCTGTGTCCCTGTCCACACCAGGAGTGGACAACACAAGGCACCCCGTGCCACGGGGGCTCTGGAGGCCACACTACTGCACCCCCCACCACCACCCTCGCTGCAGGCCCCAGTGTTGTGCCCAGATAAGCAGCAGCCGCCGGCCCGCCCCAGGCCCCGGTGTGTCCTCTGCACCAAGCCTGGGTCCCTACTTTGGATCTGGGTCTCCGCGGGCCGGTGCAGGTCCGGGAAGGCCACCAGCAGCCTCTCCCGCTGCCTCAGCTCCACGAGCTCCCGCTCCAGCTCCGAGATGGTCAGCCGCAGGTCCGTGGTCGCCTGCTCCAGGCCTTGCTTCTCCCGCTGCAGACTCTGCAGCAGCTCCTGGGGGCGGGGCAGGCTCGGAGCTGAGGACCGGCTCGCAGCCCCGCCCCCCGGAGGACCGGCCCCGCCCCCCGGCTCGCTCCGCACCTGCTGGGCCCGGAGCTGGCACTGCCCCTGCTCCCTCTCGCCCTGCACGCACTGCAGCTGCTCCTCCACGTGGGCCCGCTGGGCCTCGGCCTCGTCCAGGCTGCCCCGCAGCTCCTCGCGCTCCTGGTCTAGGCTATCCAGCTGCTGCAGCAGGGCTTGCTGTTTGGCCTGCAGGGACTGAGCCGGGGGTGGGCGGGAGGCCATGAGGGGCACAGGAGGCGACCCTCCCCAAGCCCACCCCCTTGTGCTGCATCCCGTCTGTGCACCTCCAGGCAGGGGTAGGCGTGGAGGGGAGAAGGGAGCCGGGCCCCAACCCTGGGCAAGGCCAGGGCCCTAGGCTTGCAGACCCCGCCCCCTGGAAAGCAGTTGACCGACTCCCATCAGCCTGGGTCCCCCACTTCTTTCGGGTCACGGTCTCCACTCAGGAATTCTCCGGAGGTCTCCAGCATGTCCCCCCTCGGTGGAGTTCTGTCTCCCCGCAGCCAGCCTTTGTCATGGGAGCCCAGGCGCTGAGGAGGCCCCAGCCTCACCTCCTGGTGGCGGACCATGCTGTCCACGCGGGCCTTCTCCTTGTCCAGCTCCGTGCTGGCCCAGCGGATCTGCTGGCTGGCCCCGTCCAACCGCCCTGCCAGCAGCTCCACCTGCTGCTCCAGCTGCCGCACCTGCTGCTCGGCCTCCAACCGGTGCTCGGCCTCCGCCTGCAGCTGCTGGGCCTTGCTCTCTGCAGGACGGAGCGCGTGTGGGAAGGGGCAGGGCCCAGGAGCACCGGGGACTCCCCGCATGGCCTCCGACCCAGGATGGGATCTGGGAAAGGCGGCGCAGGGCTTGTCACAGCACATCTCTGGGCCTCGGTGTTTGTCCTCAGCCAGAGTGGGGCTCCGAGCCCCGCCCGAGGGTGGGCGCTGCAAACAGAAGGCCCTCTCTGGGTGGGAGGTGGCATCACCCAGCAGTGTGGCCGGTCAGTCCCAGCCTCCTCCATGGTTCCCTTAGCTTTGCCCCCGAAGCCCGAGAGACAGAGACAGGGGGCTGGTGGTCCGGCCGCCGAGCACAGGGCTCCCGGCGCCAGGCTCCACGGCGGGACTCCTCACCCATGGCCTGTGTGGACTCGCGCTGCTGCTTCAGCTCCCCCTCCAGGCTGGCGACCTTCGTCTTGAGGTCACTTGTTTCTGTGGCAGCCACGCGAGAGAGGCCCTTCAGAGGCTCCTTCAGAGGCTCCCCAGGGCCTGGCAGGCGCTTCACGCCTAGTGCGGCCAGCACCATGGTGGGACACTTGGGAGGGGCTCTGGGGAGGTGCTGGCAGGCCTGGCCCCTCCACCCTGCTTTCTCTTGGGCGGCTGCCCCGTGTCTGCACCTCTCTGGGCCTCTATGTCCTCCCGGGGGGCGACAGGGAGGCTCAGAAAAGGCGGCAGCTTGCCCCAGCTCCCTCAGGCTTCACGACCTCCATGGGGGCTGGCCCGCTAGGCCGTGTCTCTCTGCCTGACAGCTTCTGCGGAGGCCAGAGGGGCGCCTCTGCCGGCTGGGGGCACCAGGGTGGCATGAGCTCCCAGGAGTTCCCTTCTGTGACCCACAGGAGTGAGTGTATGAATCCCCCGGCTCCCTTGCCCCTCTGGGACAACTCCTGTTCACAGGCTCCTGCGTTCCCCAGCGGGATGCGGCTCAAGCTCCGGCAGGGTGGCCGGCCTGGCAAGCGCGCCCCTTTCGCTGCCTTCCGACCCCTGCGTCTCCTGCCCACTCCCAGCCCAGGTTTCTTCCACACCCGTGATGCAGGGTCGGCTCCCAGGGGAGCCCGCACTCCAACGGCAGCACACCCAGCGCTGGGGGCTGACCTGCAAGCAGCTGCTGCCTCTCGCGCTCCCACTGGGCCCGGTGCTGCTCCGTCTCCTCGGCCTGCCGCCGCCGCGCCCCCTGCTCCTGCTGCAGGGCCTGCTCCAGCTCGCCCACCTGCATCCTCAGCCCGTCCTTCTGGCCCTCGGCCTCCTCCAGCTGGGCCCTCAGGGGCCCCACAAGCTTGCCGAGGCGCGCCAGGTCTTTGCTCTGCTCGGCCGCCCAGAGGCCCACGGTGGCAGCCGGCAGCGGCCTGTGCCCCATGCTGTCCCGCACCAACTGCTGGAAGCGGCCCAGCGAAGAGGGCAGGTTCTGGCTCTGACACAGGTTGATGAGCACCTTGCCCACCTCCCGCAGGCTGCCCTGGACGCTGGTGCACGCGTCACAGGGCACCAGGGCCGTCTCCACAGTCTGGGCGTGGACACTTCTCGTGTTCACGGCCGTCCTGCCTGGACGCTGCAGCGAGACGCTGATGGCGAGGCCGTCCCGCTCTGGGCAGGCCTTGGGCAAACCTGGCACTGGGGAGGGAGGCTTGACGAGCTGGGTGGTCACCAGTTCCGGGCTCCCAGCCGGCTCACCCTTGGCTGTGGGCTCGGAGGTGAGGGTCTCTCCTTGATTTGCCCTTTTCTGTGGTCAGGGAAAGAAAGGGGAAGCAGGTGAGGGAGACGGGCCTGGGTGGTGACCGGCTCCCTGGGGATCTCTGTGACAGCAGCCTCGCCCGATGCTCAGACGGTATCTGGTAGCAGCGTGAATGGGAGCGCGCCTTCTCCTGTCTGCGGCCTCTGTTACCAAGCCCAGGTCAATATGGGTACATGCCTGACACTGGGCGGGTGACGGGGTGACAGACACAGCTGCCAGGCGCTGGGCCCTTGCTGGGTGGATTCACCTGCTCGCATGTCACTGAAGCCACTCTCGGTTTTGGTTTCCTTACTATTATGGTGACAGCGGTCCTGCCCACAGGTGCTTGTGAGGGTTATGGGGTGACCCAAGACAAATGGGGCTCATGTGAACCCCATCGGGGCTTCCCTGGGGGCTCGGATGGTAAAGAATCCACCTGCAATGTGGGAGATCTGGGTTTGATCCCTGGGTCTGGAAGATTACCCTGGAGAAGGGAATGGCTACCCACTCCAGGCAAGAATACCCAGTATTCTTGCCTGGAGAATTCCCATGGAGAGAGGAGCCTGGCGGGCTACAGTCTATGGGGTCGCAGAGAGTCGGACACGACTGAGTGACTAACACTTTCATAATCCCCATTACTCAACCACACCCTGGGAGGGAAGAACTGTCGTCACTCCCACTGCACAGATGAACAAACTGAGGTTCAGAGTGGGTGGGAGTTTCCCAAAGTCCCACAGTGTAAACTACAGAGCCGGGTGGCCTAAACGTGACCCTCAAGGCCTGCGTCGCTAACTTCCAGGCTGTGCAGGAGCCAGCAACGGGCGCGGTGCTCGCGTGGTGGGCAAGGCGGCTGAAGGGGCTGCCGTGAGGGTGACCGCAGTTGGGGAAGGAGAGTGATGGACCCACCTGGAGGGCTGCCTGCTGGCTGAGCATGCCCAGCCTCAGCAGACTGTTCCAGAAGCGTCGTACTGTGAGCCCCACGGACATGCAGGGCCCTGTAGCCCGGGCTGAGGGCACTATCTGCTCCAAGGTTAGGTTCTCCAGGTAGCTCGCGCAGCTCTGAAGCAGCAGCAGGAGCCTGCAGGCAGAGACGGTAGGGTCGACTGGGGCAGAGCCTGGTGCCAACGCGCCCTGGCACCACACGACCAGTGGCCTCCGGCTCTGGAGACTGGCCTGGGCCTCAGGGACTTGGAGCATCTCACAATATGCTCTGCCCAGCGCAAGAACCACTTCCTCCAGGAAGCCCTCCCTGAAGGCCAAGCTTGGGGCCTCTTCGGGGCCTCCTGGGTGACAGCACTTCTGCTTGGCTGCTCCCCACTGGACGGGGAGACTCTGGGAGGTTGGAGGTGCTGGCTGAGTGGCTGCCTTAGGTCACGGGGCTCAGGGCCTTTACCTCACAGAGGACACAGCTGAGGCTCCCACGGTGGGGGAGGCCACACACGCCTCAGGGTGCGGGTGCAGGGCAGTGTGACCTGCAGTCTCCTGGTTCTAGTTGTGTGTGTGTTGGGGGGGGCGCTTCTCCTGTGTGATGAGCTGCTTCTGTGACAGCAGAGACTGGAGGAAGAGAGGTCGGTCCCTCTCCTACCCTGACCCAGGGGCTAATTTTAAGGTAAAGGGGTGTTGGGGAGAGGCGCAGGCATTTGCATGGGAACCTGGCTGTTTTAAAAGAAGAGGAACTGTGTTTACAAGAGAGACCGGGCAGAAAAGTGACTTTCAGTTGTTGCAGGTACAAGAGGGCTGTCCAAACTCCCTGGGGCCTTGGGCCAAGAGGGCCTGCGGGAGGGGGTGCTGAGTGCCTTCCCGGCCCTGCCCCTCTCTGGCAGAGGTGCCTCCTCTGTGAATTGTGACAATGAATGAGCAGCCTGGGGGTGGGGTGGGGTGGGAGGAGGGTGGCCTGGACAGAGCGACCAGCAAGGGCTGGGAAGACATCTCAGCACCAGCTTCCTAGAAGGCGATGGGTAGACTGGGCTGTGCCGGGCAGGTGGGGCTTGGCCGGCCCAGAAAGGAGAGGGCGGGGCCTTCCTGGGAGAGGGTGCAGCAAGGAAGGAAGGAGGGTGTGTTCTGGGCTCACACCCCCTCACAGGGTCCGAGAAGTGCTTTCACACCCACAGTTCCTCTAGGCCTCTGAGTGGTTACCCCGGGCCTCTTTGTCCCCAGGCAGGTCTTCCCCAAGCCTCTGGGGTCCCTGCCTGTCGGCCCGTGACCTCGTTAGCATGCAAGGTTTGGAGCACGGGGAGCCTGGGGCTGCGGTCCACAGGGAGTGGAGGCTGATGACCCTGCTAACATGAACGACACTGTAGAAGCGATGGCGCTGCAAGGGGGGAGTCCAGTGACCTCTTCCCAGCAGGGCCAGGATGCGGACAAGCGCACCCCGTGTCTGGTCCCGTGACACAGACAAGGAACAGGGTAGAGCCTGCGATGGAGACTCTGAGCAGCAGACAAAGCGTCCTCGACATGCAGAAACCCTAAGAGGCAGCTGGCGGCAGCTGGAGAAGCAGGTGTTAGAGCCGCAGTGCCACATGGACCGACGGGGTGGCTGGCAACTCCCTGAAGATCGACGGCGAGACACAGCACAACACAACACGAGGAGCTGACGTGGCCCTGGACGGCACATGCTCAAAGGTGATGGCTGTCACCGCCGGTGCCGGAGGGGGATCCTGTGGCTGCTGCTGGGGTTTGAGGGGCAGGGGCCGGCATCCTGCGGTGAGCGGGTTCGGGCGAGGCCCTCACCTGTCGATGACCAGCTCCAGCAGCACAGCGTGGGCCAGCTGCGTGAACTCGGGGTCGCCCGGCACGTGGTCGTAGTGCTCCAGCAGGGCCACCATGTCCAGGTCACAGGCCACGCGGTCAGGGAACTTCCAGGAGGGGAAGCGCACGGGCCCGGCGCGGGAGAACACGTCGACAATGGCGCCCTGCAGGTCGGTGAGGTCCTTGCGCAGGCTGTCCATGCAGGCCGGGCTGCCCAGCAGGTGCGCCATCCTTGTGGCTCCTGGGGTGGGCAGAGAGGGCCCCCCATGAGCCAGAGCCGCATGGCTGCTTCTGGAGGAAGCTTCCGGAAGCCCCAGAAAACCTGCTGAAATCCAACCTTGACGGCGGGGAGAAGTCCGTGGCCTGGCCCCTTCGGGACATGCTTGTGGGTGACCTCACCGGCCTCCCTCTCATCCACCCCACCCCAGGCCCACACTGCCGAGGCCGTCGGTCCACAGCTCCTCTGAGGACCTGTGTGCCAGGCCCCCTGCTGAATGCTGGGCGCCTAACAGCTGTGTTCCCAGGCAAGAATACCGGGATGGGTTGCCATTTCCTCCTCCAGGGGATCTCCCCAGCCCAGAGATCGAGCCCGAGTCTCGTGCCTCCTGCATGTCAGGCAGATTCTTTACCTCTGAGCCACGGCTGAAGCCCATTTGTTTTTATTTATTTACACAACTGTGCAGGAGGATATACCTGCCGGCCTCCCCTCCCTGCGCAAAACCCTGGACAGGCCGCTGACAACTAAGAGAGAGTTGTAGCTACAGCAGGACAGGCAGCGCTGGGCCACTGTCATCTCCTGCTTGGGCCGCTGCTGCAGTCGCCAGCTGGGCCACGGGCCTACCCACTGGAATCCGATCCACTTCTGCTATGGAGATCTGGGCCAAGTCTATCTGACCGCATTACGCTGGCCAGCAGCCCCTTGGGACTCTCTCTGGTCCCGGGGAAAAGGCCGCCTCTGGGTACACTCCTCCCCTTGTTCTCTCTCCTCTCCCCC
This sequence comes from Muntiacus reevesi, assembly GCF_963930625.1. NCBI lineage: Eukaryota > Metazoa > Chordata > Mammalia > Artiodactyla > Cervidae > Muntiacus > Muntiacus reevesi. The sequence continues at coordinate 4,512,003 of NC_089261.1, forward strand.
GTCCCCTCCACTTTGCACACCATCGGCTACAAGCGGCAGCTCCCGTGTGGGCACTCATTTCTGAAGCCGTGCCCATCTGTTCACTCCGAGTCACACCTCCCCACTGGAGGGTGACCTGGCCAGCTGGGCGGGGGCCCTAGGGCCTGCCTGTGCCCACAGGGGCAGGGAGACCCAGGGGGCCGCAGGGTAGTTCCTGAGGGCCAGCCAGCCTCCCGGAGGGCCAGCCCTGTCCTCACCTCTCTACGAGTGTCTGTCCGTGGCGCTGGACGTCTGAGTTTGCCCGGCTGTCGGACTTGCCTGCAGGCTCTGGGGCTCAAGGTCAGATGCTCAGCCAGCTGCCTGGCTTCCCGTGTCCAGCCCTTCGGTCCCTGGGAGTAGATTAAGGGAGAATGAGGGAGTGTGCACTCTGGGAGGGCTTCCTGGGAGGAGGTTGCTGTGGAAGAAGCGGGCTGCCCCAGGCGGGAGGAACAGCGAGGAAAAGAGCAGGTGGGGCTGTTGGCCGTGAGCTTGGGGCGCTGCTGGCTCTGACCACGAGACCTGCTGGGTCCCATTCCCCAAACCCACCTCCTTTAAACAGATGAGGGAACTGAGGCTCTGGGAAGTTAGGGGGCTAGGCCAAGGTCACTCAGGGAGCTGGCATTCTGGCGTCCAACGTCTCTGCTCTGACTTCAGGCAGTGCTACGTCTAGAGCAACACCATCCAAAAGAAATACCATGCGAGCCACACACGGGAATGAAAATTCTGTACTCACCACATTAAAAAAAAGTAAAAAGAAAGAGGTCAATTAATAACTATATTATTTAACTTTATATACCAAAAATATTTCTTCAATGTGAAATCAGTATAAAGATGTTGTCTCAAACATCCCATGTCTATGTGACATGCACAGCACATCCCAATGGGGACCAGACACCATTTTCAAATACAGCACCACATGGGCTGATGGCTACTGCACTGGGCAGAGCACGGGGAGGGGGTCAGATCGTGTTCAGTAAGCAAAAAAAAAAAATGGTGACTGAGTACCTGCTTATGTGCTAGGCACTGTCTTTAAACAATAGGGGCAGAGCAGGGCACGCAGCCCAGACCACCAGGAAGCACCATCTGTGTCTGAGGGTCTCTGCAGGGAGGAAGTCATGGGTGTGTCAGTACTGCAGTTCCACCCACAGGTGGGGTGATACGGGTGGAAATACACACAGGTCACAAATACACACAGGTCAACGTCCCACCTACGTATGTTGCCCCAGTGACGACGTCTCATGAGGTATCACCTATGAGATGTTATGTTCCCAAAGGATGGGGCAGAAACAAATGGAAAAACCGTCTGAAACATTCCGGGTTTCCTTCCTGGAACTGCAACAAGGAAATAAATAAAGCAAGCAAGAAACCCCATCGTGGGAGGAGGGGTTCTCAGGAGGTGAAGCACCTGGAACTCAGGAGCTTGCTTGTGTAGACACAAAGACACAGTAACCTGTTTGCCCTCAAATAACTACAGTGGCCCTCTGGGGACAGATGTTAGATTGTGGTTCTTTTAAAAAAAATTTATTTATTTTTGACTCTCTAGTTGTGGCATATGGGCTCAGGAGCTGTGGCGTGTGGGCCTAGTTAGCCCCTTGGTATGTGGAATCTTAGTTCCCCGACCAGGGCTTAAACCCGCAACCCTTGAACTGGAAGGTGGATTCTTAACCACTGGACCACCAGGGAAGGCCCCAGATCCTGATCCTGATGAGCAGCAGCAAATGCCAAAGGAGCAAGAACATACAAAAGGAAAACACAACACGGAAAAAACACCCGACGTTACCCTCCATCACTTCTTCTGAACAGCGGGAATTTGCAGATACGAGACTGGTGTGAGAAGCACGTGGGTGTGTGTCACGTGCTTTCTCCGTCATTCCTGGGTCTTGAGTAGAACCCTCAGCCTGAAGCTTCCAACCTTGCCCCGCTTCTGAGGTCACACAAGTGATGGCACTAACCGAGCCACCACTACCCCGGGGTGGGAGCAGCTGGTAACCTTGCCTCTCCATAGGTCCCTCAGTCCAAGGTGGGTTTTAACCCACAGAAGAGTGAAGGAAGCTTTCCTTCACTTCTGTGTAACATTCAAGTCCCTTCTTTGTCTTAAGCCCTGGGACCCTACCCCTCAGGTAAGGATTACGCCTATCTCCTCACCAGTGGGCTTCGCTGGTGGCTCAGACATCTGCCTGCAATGAGGAGACCCGGGTTCAATCCCTGGGTCAGGAAGATCCCCTGGAGAAGGGAATGGCAACCCATTCCAGTACTCTTGCCTGGAAAATCCCATGGACGGAGGAACCTGGTGGGCTACAGTCCATAGAGTTGGGGGTCCATAGGGTTGCAAAGAGTCAGACACGACTGGGCGATTTCACATATCCTGACCAATGCACCCATGAAAACGCTTTGGAAACTCTAAACCCATCTATATAGCAACGTCAGTCTCTGACTCAGGATTGCTAACTGCCTGGATACCCGGGGGGACACTGAAGGAATCCAGTGAAGACAAAGCAAGTAACTGCACTAGTAGAAGAGTAAGAAAGGCCTGGGTTTGGATTCCCACTCCACCATATAAATTAACGATCTGTAAATGAGTTGCTCTAGGAAAAAAATGATGGAATGCATGTAGTGTTTGGCACATAGTCTGGCTCATGGTATATGTTCAATAAATCCTAACTATCGTTATAATTCAACGTTAATAGTAACACTAACGTCAATCAGCTATGGTGTGAGAAAGAGACAGGGGAGGAGACTTGGGAGGGCATCTTTTCCTATCACTCCCCCCACCACACCCCCATTTAATAGGTGAAGAAATTGAAGTCCAGGCAAGGCTTCAGAGCCAGACACATTCTGGAGTTGGGAGGGAGGGGAGGGGGAAAGGGAGAAGTCTCCAGGAGAAGCGAAAAGAGGAGGATTGGGGTGTGCTAGGGGGCGGGGAAGTGGTCCGCGGGGACCAACCTGCGGACGTGAGGGGTGGAGCCTAAAGAAGAACCCTAGATCTGAGTCGGTACACCCGGCTCGAGGGCGGGACTATGGAAGGCGGGGGTGGAACTGGAAAAGGCAGGACCGCGGGAAAAGGGACCAGTGGGAATTAAGGATTGAGACTTGGGAAGGGGTCTGGAGGACGTGGAGCTGAAGTAAAGAGGGGCCTGGGAGAACAGGCAGGCGGAGATTTGGCCAAAGTGGGAGGCCAATGAGAGAACCCGGGACTTAGAAGGCGGGGGTCGGAGGGAGAAGGGAAATGGCCTGGAAGAGTAAAGGAGAGGGGGATCCAGGCGTCGGGGCGGGAGATGAAAAAAGTCTCACCAGTCTCCGGCGTCGCAGCCTGAGCCCCTGTGTCTGGCGGATTCATGGAACTGCCCCCAGGCGCTCCTGCCGCTCCGGGGATCCAGTGCAAAACCTAACCCTGCTCCCCGACCGCTGCCACGGCAACGGCGTCTCGCTAGCGGGAAGGGCGGGAAGTGACGTCACGGATAAGGGGCGGGTCCGGACATGCGTCAGCCTGGCCCCCTCAGCGACAACTCGGTCGGCCGCCGCCATCTTGAGAGCTTGTCGTACTGTTGGTGCGGGCAAGGCGCTTTGACGCCGCGCCGCTCACCTACACCGAGGCGGACTGGCAGCCCTGAGCGTCGCAGTCATGCCGGCCGGACCCGTGCAGGCGGTGCCCCCGCCGCCGCCCGCGGCCACCGAGCCCAAACAGGTACGGCGAGGTCTGCACCTCCACCGGCCGCTCGAGCAGGCCTGGGCCCTCCCCTCCGACGCGGGGGCTCCTGACTCGTGCAGGAAGGAGCTGCCGGTTAGGAGGACTTGGGGGCACTCCAAGTCCCAGGAGGCAGCGCGCTTCCCGCCTGCCTTCGGGTAGCGGATGAAGCCTCATTACAACCGTGGTTCTCAAACTGAGGTCCGCGGACCAGCGGCACCCGGGAGTTGATTAGAAATGCTAATTTCCCACCCCAGATCTTCTAAAGTCAGAATCTGCGTTTTTAATAAGAACCCACGGCGATTTATTAACGTTTGAGAAGCGCTGTGCTAGCTCATCCTCTGGTCTTGTGTGGTTAATTGGGCCCACCGGCCCCAAGCCTTCGCCCCGGAGTCCCCAATTACCCAGCCTGCACGGTCCATCTTTGAATGTTAGCTCTCAGCATTTGTTCTGAGCTTACTCTAAGCCCGACCCCGTGCTGCCAGGCTCCGGTGTTAGCCAAATGAGTGAAGTGCAGTTCGTGCTTTATTTAGGGAGCTCACGGACTAGTGGGGAGACAGATCTGAGAGAATACTTAGTAAGTATATTTACCGTCTCAGTCACCATAAAAGATACAGTTTCAGACAGCCCTTAAAAAGGTTTCAATCAGCTAAGGAGGAAAGACGGGCGTCAGCAATTGACGAGTAATAAACTACGGGTATTAGGAATGAGGCAGGAATTCTTTTTTTTTTTTAACTTTAAACTTTTTATTTTGTATGGGAGTATAGCTGATTATCAGTATTGTGGTAGTTTCAGGTGAAAAGCAAAGGACTCAGCCATGCATTTACACGTATCTGTTCTCCCCCAAACCCCACTCCCATTCAGGCTACCACATAACTTTGAGTAGAGTTCCTTGTGATATACAATAAGTCCTTATTGGTTATCCATTTGGAATATAGCAGTGTACATATGACCTTCCCAAACTCCGTAACTGTTCCTCCCCCCTGGCAACCATAAATTTGTTTTCGAAGTCTGTTAGTCTCTTTTTGTTTTGTAAGTTCATTTGTATCATTTCATTTTAGATTCCACACATAAGGGATGCCAGCGGTGTTTCTCCTTGTCTGGCTTATTTCACTCAGTATGACTCTCTGAGTCCATGCATGTTGCTGTAAATGGCATCATTTCATTCTTTTTAGTGGCTGAGTACTATCCCATCATGTTTACGTACCTCATCTTCATCCGTTCGTCTGTCGCTGGATGTTTAGCTTGCTTCCATGTCTGGTGCTGTGCTTAGTTGGTCTGGCTCTTTGCAACCCCATGCACTGTGGTCTGCCAGGCTTCTTTGTCCTTGGGGATTCTCCAGGCAGTACTGAAGTGGGTTGCCATGCCCTCCTCCAGGGGTCTTCCCAACCAATGGACCGAACGCAGGTCTTTTGCATCGCAGGTGGATTCTTTACTGTCTGAGCCGCCAGGGAAGCCCAGGAATACTGGAGTGGGCAGCCTATCCCTTCTCCAGGGGATCTTTCCAACCCAGGAATCAAACTGGGGTCTCCTGCATTGCAGGCGGATTCCTTACCAGCGGAGCTCCCAGGGAAGCCCTTCCACATCTTGGCTATTTTAAACAGTGGAGGCAGCAATTCTAATCAACATTGCTTTGATGGGCTAGAGGAGAGGTTAAGGTAGGCAAAGCCCATGGGAGTTTAAGCTAAGTTGTGTTTAGAAAGATGAATCAGTAGTTCACCAGGTAGGTGATGCATAGGGCAAATACCATTGTTTATTCATTCAACAAATCTATCGAGCACATCCTGTCTGTTAACCACTGCAAGTACCCTGTATCTCTGGCATTTTCCCAGTATTTGGGGAAAAATAAGCCAGGTAAAGCCACCTAAGTGCAGAGATACCAAGGTCAGAATCAGACGGTGCCTCTGGTCAAGGGTAAAGAAGGTTAAAGCATGGAGTTGGGAAAATGGTACTTAAGCACTGTATTGCTGGGGGTTTGAAATTTTCCTAGCAGGCTTTTGGGAGAAGAAGAACGGATGTAAGCTGGAGGCTGACATGTTTGTGTTTCAGAAATGGAGGTAGACAGTGATGTGGAGAATTGCTTGGAGGAAAGATTGGTCATGTTATTTAAAAGACGTTGAGGACCTGGCCTACACTGGCTGGGGCATGGGACAGAGGGGACCGGTAAGCTGACAGAGGGGACCGGTTCCTAACTCCAAGAAGTTGTGATGGATTGAATGGGAGAGAGTCTGTGTTCTCAGTAATATCCTAGAGGAGTTTAAAGGGCTGATGGTACAGGCTCTGCCTCTAAACTGATGTGTTGGAATCGGTTCTGCCACGTGGGCCTCCTCATGGAGAGCTCTCCATTTCTCAGTTCGTTATTTGTAGAACGACAGTAGTAAGGATACCTGACATCACAGGGCTCTGTAAGGTTTATAGATGTAATATGCTTAAAGTGCTCAGAGAAGTATGTGGAACCTACTCTGTGCTTGAGAAATGTTCCTTATCACTGAATGTGGAGGTTGTGGAAAGGAGAAGAGACCCATGTTTCTGCCCTGGATGACTGGAGGCACGGTTGGCCGTCCACGAGGAAGGTGGTTAGAGACGAAAGCGCCCGGGATCGTAGGTTCTCACAGCCCCGTGCCGCGTGAGAGTGACGGGGGCATTGGTGTGGGCAGCATGGTGCGGCCTAGAGGTGCTGGGGAAGTGGAGGACGTGCTGTCAGTGCCTGCTGAGGACAGTGTGAGGGGGGACACCTCACATTATAGGGCAGGGGGTGAAACGGGAGCCCGGAGGGAGACTTGGGTGGAACGGTGGGCAGGAGAGACAGGGCTCAGGAGGTGAGGATCTTGTGATGGAGTGGTCACTGGTCACACAGCCAGATAACCACAGTAACTGGCCATAGGCTGTCTTTCTTGACTTTGGCAAGAGCCCTTGATGTGAATGAGGATCAGATGGGAGATGAGGAAGTGGGGACAACAAGACTGGGGGAACACGGGCTGTTGAGTTACCAGAGGAAGGCGGGGAGAAGATGGTAGCAGTTAGGAACGTGAGGAACGCGGAGAAACTTTTTCTAAAATGAGAGGCTTGACCCTTTGTTAGAGGAAGAAGCTGGTGAGCAGAGTATTGGAACTTTCAGGGCAGTTAATGCTGAGTATTCCAATGGTTTCACAAACCTCTTGAACATTGAATGGTGGTTTAGATCGAGGGATGAATGTAGAGGGAAAGGGCATTCGAGGCAGGAGGGGCCAGCAAGGAGTTTCCCATTTCTTTATTCAGCAGACAGTGGTGAAAGATCCTGTATTAGGCACATCCAAGGGTGTGGGGCTACAGACATGACCTTCTGGATTCTGAATCATGGTTTCTCAGAATGTGGTCAGATCCACGTCCCATTGTTCCCCCTGCCTTCGTATCTCAGTCACCTGGATGCTTGGTGAAAATGCAGATTCCCAGTGTCACAGAGTTGTTCCAGGTGGGGGGAGCCAGAGAGGCTGCTCTTTTCATTGGTTCCTGGGAGAGTCCTGCGCAAACCCAGAGCAGTTGAGAGAAATGGTTCTTCTGGAGCAGAGGTTCCTAACTCCAAGAAGTTGTGATGGATTGAATGGGAGAGAGTCTGTGTTCTCAGTAATATCCTAGAGGAGTTTAATGGTGGGCATCTGACACCAAGCCTGAAACTTCAAGGCCTTCTTTTTCCTGTTTTCACAGCCCACAGAAGAAGAAGCATCTTCAAAGGAGGATTCTACCCCTTCCAAGCCAGTGGTGGGTATTATTTACCCTCCTCCGGAAGTTAGAAACATCGTTGACAAGACTGCCAGCTTCGTGGCCAGGTAACGTAGCTGCTCTGGCTCATGTTGGTCACAGGTGGGTTTTAGCACAAGAACTGAATTCTCACAAGGGTAACACCTGGGTCTTTAGAGTGGCATTGTCGGCTTAGACCTGTCAGCTCATCGGAGGCCACAGTGTGGTGTGAGGTCGGCTGTGGGCAGGACTGGCATCTCTCACACAGTCTGGCAGTGGCAGAGGACGGGCCCACTCAGCTCCAGCATCACCGAGAACCTCTACTTCCTAACCACGCCTGAGGAATTGCCTGGAGGCTGTTTTGTCAGAGATGTGTGTCTGTGTCTGAGCTGCTGGCCTGAGGAAGATAGAACAGGGAGTGGATCAATCTCATGAAGCAAGGACTGCATTCCCGACCCAACTGCAGAATGTAATAACGTGCCCCCCGCAGAGTTACTGTGAGGCCAGAGGGAGGGGACTGGGTGCAATTCAGGTGCATCGTGTAGCTGTCGGCCCAGATGGCATGGAAGTCAGCTGGATTTCCTCTTGTCCCTCCCCATTATACTTGAGCACACCCACGCTTCCTCAAATGGAGTCTCCTTGATGGCCACTTGACTCCAAAGGTCAACCATCCCTGGCTTAGGGCATTTCGAGTATCCCTTTGGCAGCCAGCAGGCCACTTTCAGCTTTCAGATCTTTTGTTTGTTATCAACAATTTCCCTAACTTTTGAATTGGTTGTCATTGTTTAGAAATGAGATTGCACCGTAAGTCTGGATTTTTGACTTCTCTTGATGAATTGGACAGTTCCTTGCATGGAAACGGTAGCTGGCCTCGAGCAGACAGCTGCCCTCAGTCAGGGCTGGCGCTCTCCAGCGAGCCACACCTTGACCCCAGGACAGCGTCCCCACCTAGGAGTGGGCTTGCTTTGGTTCAAGGCAGAAGCATCATTGAGTAGATGGGTCCTTCCTTTCTCAGTCTCCTTATGAAATGAAACATAGAAAGAGGTTTCTCTGCTTGATGTCTTTCACTGTGTCAGGCTCCATGTAGATTAACCGTCCACGTTTCCAAGGCTTTGATGAACCTGGGTACTGGGTTAAAACAACTCTGTGCCTGATTAAACATTATCAGGCCATGTCTGATTTAGGGCAGCAGGTATTGCGTTCATAACTTTAATATCTCATAGCAACACTCATTCTTCCCCTTTTCCCCAGATATTCTGAAGGCAATAAACAGGAAAAAGGTGTTAGAGGACGAATCACCAGTCTCACAACCAGAATAGTTTCTACCAGCTGTTTTCACTTTTTTCCTGTTTCCTCCTGGGCCTTGGCTTTCTTTTTTAGATTCTTGTAGTACTAGCAGAGACACTTTCACATCCTGCTTTTTCCCATTTGCCCTGTGCTGTGAGCTTTTTCCTGGGTTGTCCCCTGGTCTCCTGATGCTGCATGGTCCTCTCTGGAGAAGACGCACTGTGTTGAGGTGTCGCGCCTTCCTTGACCTGGCCGACTCCTCTGTGTCTTCCTTGGAGGTTGTTCCAGCATTTCAGTTTGGCACATAAACTAAAGCTGGAAGGAAGTCTCTGAGCATTTTCTTTCCCCTTTTCATTGTTTTCCTAGAAGAAAACTCTGTGTGGCACATTGCTGGCCAAAAGAGCATTTTTAAAGATTTCTTAAACATTTTGCCAAACAGCTTTCCAATAATTTTGTGCCAGCCACAGAAATAAGAATTCTTTCCAAGTTCCCTTAATAATAAATCTGTACGCCCGCATCTCTAGATCTTGACTTTGACTGTGATGCTTGCCCTGTGAGTGCTCAGTTGCTTAGTCATGTCTGACTCTTTGTGACCCCCTGGGCTGTAGCCCACCAGGCTCCTCTGTCCATGGGATTCTCCAGGCAGGAATATTGGAGTGGGTTGCCATGCCCTACTCCAGGGGACTTTCCCAAACCAGAGATTGAACCCATGGCTCCTGCCGTGTGTCCTACGTTGCAGGTGGATTCTTTACCACTCTGCCACGTGGGAAGCCCCGATGCCTTGTAGGCATTTCTGAAATCTGTGGACTTGCTTTTGTTAGTGTTGCAATGAAAGCACAGATCAGCTTCTCAGGCTGGGTTACAGCAAACATGCAGAGCCCTCTGCATTACTTGTGTGGAGTTCACATGTATTGAGTGAGTAAAATTCACCAGCCGTGTGGTTTTTCAAAAGGAGTTTTTTCTCTCTAGGTTTGGTCTTCCCTGCATTTTCCTGTCAAGAAACTGAAGTGGAGATTACCCTTAAAAAGTCCCACCAGCTAGGTTGAGTCAGACTCATGTTTTTTTCCTGCTGAAATCTATTCCTTATGTTAGATAATATAATTCTAAACTTAACATTAAGCCAATTTAAAGCAACAGAGTCGCTTGGAATAAGCATGCCTGCCTTCTCGTCATTTTATATTTTGGATTGTTACCAGATGTGAGGTTATGGCTTACGAGGTGGTGGTAGAGGGGACAACCAGAGGCCCTTTTTTTTAGCAGCCCTTTGAGTGGTGGCCTGGTTTAGCCGTATTTAAGTGGACATTGACCTTGGTGGTTCACATTGTTTTAAGTGGGGGGAGCCCTTCGTCCTCGAGCCTGGGTTTTGGCTGGACTAACACACTTGTCACACCCAGACCTCACGGTGTTAGTCACACCACCGAGTGTGACCAGAACTTGCGGAGGAGCTAGCCGGGGTGCTGATGACCGCGGCCGCCGAGGTGGCTAAAGTGGGGCACAGCGTCACCTGCACCCTGCCTCCTCTTCAGCTGACTGGGCCAGGGCGTGGAAGTCTGAAGACGGGGTGGCCTGGCTGCCCCCAGCCTCTGGAGCCGTCCCTTGGTGTGTCTGGGGCACTTCTGAGAGCAGGGCTCTGGCCGGAGGAGTGAGGGAGTCCCCACAGATGTCTCCTGGCTCCCAAATCACCTCTCCTGTTTGTAGGGCAGCCCCTTCCAACCTTCAGAGCAGTAACAGCCCCTGGGGTGTTCAGGCCTGTGTGGTTCAATAGACTTTGGCTTCCCATTCACTAATTCAGTTTTCTCAGTACTTCAGAGGAGAGATGGAAGGTGGTATTTAGCCATATTGTACACATGGGAAATTTGAGTCAGAGACGTTCAGTAACTTGGTAAGTCAGTAGTAAACCCAGAACTTGAACATGTCCATATCTTGTCTTTAAGTGTCCATATCTAAGTCTTTAAGGTGAGTGCACTTTCTGACTGATACAGGTATTGTGAATGTGTGATCATTGAAATATTACTGTTGGGACTCTTTATTAAAAAAATCAGGGTTCCCTATACATCATGAGAGGGACGTTTTTCATTCTGAGGGTTTAAAGGCATACACACTGGGGACATAGGGTGTGTGTGGGGGAAACTCCTCCAGATACAGAGACACAGGGGCCTCCCTGACGTCACTGCTCCCTGTCACGTGAGCGTGCTTTATGCAGCTGCTTGGACCCCGGGCCTTGGAGAGCAGTGTTTCCTGCATGAGTCTCACCCGGTAGTAAAGGAACCGATTATAGCCAGTACTTGGACAAGGTGTTAAATCCTGTTTACATTTTCTTTTTTTTCCCTATCCTTGCCAGCTAGAGGACAGCATCTCAGTTCATGTTAACATATCCTTGTACCTCCCAAGCAGTCAGTCATCCTGCTTTTCAACTAAGAGAACTGGTGTCAGTCTCAGCAGACTTTGAACTGAACTTGAACCATGCTGCTTTGATTGACTCCTATTGACTTGTATGACTGCCTTTTCTTAGCAAAGCCATATGACTTTTATTTGAAGTAGTAACATATGCCTTCCTCCCCCTGATGCCCCCTTCCCTCCGCAGCACCCTGGCTGCCCCCTGCCCCTGGCCCCTCCCGGAGCCCTCTGCAGTGCAGTGAGGACATGTGGAGTCCTAACTCCTAGACGCCAGGGGATTCCCATGCCTTCCTTTTAAAGTACCTTTTCTTTGAAGTGAATACATTTTATTAAAAGAGCAGTAGTGAGATGGTTTTGGAGATGATGAGACTGGTGGAGGTGCTGCAGGAATGATGGAGGTCTGAGGCCCTGGGATCGCTGAGGGCAGCGCGGGCTGCAGGAGCCGGGGGCGCCGGCTGCTGACGCCAGGAGTCTTGGGGAGGTGCTCTGCTGTGCAGAGGGAGGGGCCCGTTTGAGTGGTGGGTGGTGGCAAGAATGGGACTTGAGTGAGCCGTATTGTGGTCTAAGCACTTGAAAGGGCTGTAGTATCGATGCTTCTCTTTTTTCCCTTTTTCTAGAAATGGACCTGAATTTGAAGCGAGGATACGACAGAACGAGATCAACAACCCCAAGTTCAACTTCCTGAACCCCAACGACCCTTATCATGCCTACTACCGCCACAAGGTCAGCGAGTTCAAGGAGGGCAAGGCCCAGGAGCCCTCGGCCGCCATCCCCAAGGTCATGCAGCAGCAGCAGCAGGCCGCCCAGCAGCAGCTGCCCCAGAAGGTGGGCTCCAGCCCCGCGCCTCACTGCCCCGGGGCTGAGGGAGGGAGACGATGAACTGCTGTCCACACTTCACAGCCACTGTGCCTCACAGGGGCTGCGTGAGGAGGCCAGTAAAATGACCCTTTTTCAGATGAGGACTCTGAGGCTTAGGGAGGCACCGTTCACCCAGGGCCACAGAGTCAGGACCCTGAAGTCCAGGCTCCCAGTCCCTGCTCCTTGTCTTGACCGTGGCGTCAGGGCAGGCTTGTGGACCCCTTCCGGTGTGTCCCCCTCTCCTGTCTCGCCTTCCCAGCGCCCCTCTGTGTGGCCTGCCCTCACCCCCATAGCACTGGGGACGACGCGGGCGGTCCGTGAGGACACATTTTGCCTCTTGTGTAGACCTGGACTGGTCCTTTCTCCTTGCTCCCTCTGAGCCTTGGGGGCAAAGGCTGCCCCTTGTGTTACAGTGGGAAGTAAAGGCTGGAGAAGGTTCTGAGGCCTTGCAGTGCAATTGACTACTCCCGGTGCCTCACGCGACCTAGTTTCCTCATCTGTAGAAAGAATTCACAGTACTTGTGTCCACCTCATGATTCGTGTGGTCAGATGACGGGTCCTCTGCATACATGTAGGGCTTCCTACATCCTCTGTCCCCCTTGGGTGGGATTTAATAAACTATCTCTGTTGGATCTTCTGCCACCCAGTTTTGGTCCTCAGTTTCAGGGCAGCACTGGAGATGCAGAGAGAGACGGCTCTCACTCAGAAAACCGTCCAGAGAGTTAAGGCCACGCTTGGCCGAGACATTGAGGCTATTTGAGTTAGACTTCTCTCCCACCGTGTGCTGGGGCATGCGTGTGGTTAACAGAGGAGGAGAGAGCCGTGCCATCCTCTGGTGGTGTGTTCCTGCCCCGTTTCTGGAGCCAGTCTGCCCCTTGCCTCTCGCCTCACATTCCCTTTGCATCTTAGGTTCAAGCCCAGGTGATACAAGAGACCATTGTGCCCAAAGAGCCCCCTCCCGAGTTTGAGTTCATCGCAGACCCCCCTTCCATCTCAGCCTTCGACCTGGACGTCGTGAAGCTGACGGCTCAGTTTGTGGCCAGGAATGGGCGCCAGTTTCTGACCCAGCTGATGCAGAAAGAGCAGCGCAACTACCAGTTTGACTTCCTCCGCCCGCAGCACAGCCTCTTCAACTACTTCACAAAGCTGGTGGAGCAGTACACCAAGGTGCCTGGGGGGGGCCCGGGGCGGAGAGCGCGCTCCACTCTGCACGGAGCCCGCTCCCGTGTGGGGCCTTGAACAGTCATTCAAGTCACCAGGCCCAAGGCCTGTTATCGTTAACCGTGTCAGTTTTAAGTGAACCCTCTGTTAATTTCCCCTAGTGGGCTGCTTCCAGGGCTAACTGCTTCTTGTTCCTTCTCCCTCCAAACGTGGGTATGGACGTCTAGCACTCTAACCTGAGGGCGCTGGTGTGTCTCTGGACCTGGAAACTCCAGGAACAGATGTGTTCCTGGGGAAGGGGGACAGGGAGGGTGGAAAGGGGCTGAGCTGCTTTGCCAGCGAGGGGGATATGGTTGGGCCAGTTGGAAAGAGTGGCTCTTTTACACAAAGCCACCATTTGTTCTCTCAGCAAATAAGCTTTGAGTATCAGGCACTACGTCAAGCTCTGGATATATAGTAGTGAACTGAAGACAAAAATCTCTTGTCTTTATGGAGACTGGTCTAGCAAGGGGGCAACAAGCAAGTGCACCGTTAGTGTGTGTCAGATGGTGATAAACACCGTGGATTAAATGCAGAGAAAGCAGGGCATGGAAGGCCAGGGAGGGGGAACCTGTGGGCTGCAGTCTTCAGCCTGCAGGGACCGTAGGGGGCATGTGCAGAAGCCTAAAGGCAGATCTGCCCGGGGGCAGTCACTGCATGCTGATGGTGTTGCATGCTGGTCTGCTGGTGCTTTTGCTTACTTCCTGCTAATCCTCGCGGCCTTTTAAGCTGACAGTGCCACCTTTAAGTGGTGGTGTTACCGTTTTGTAGAAGCAAACCAAGTTACAGAGGTTAAGTAACTTGCCCAGCGTTGCCCAGTCAAGTGAAGCTGAGGCTGGTCCCGTAATCCCGTACTCTCCTTTCTCCTCCACAGGCCACACTGTCCCCTGTTGTGCTGCACTGACAATTGCCTTAACTCTTCTGTGTTTCAGATCTTGATTCCACCCAAAGGTTTATTTACCAAGCTTAAGAAAGAGGCAGAGAACCCCCGGGAAGTGTTGGACCAGGTAAACGGAATTTCTTCTTTCTTTCTTTTTGATAGTCTTGTTTATTTGTGGCTGTGCTTTGTGCAGGCTTCCTCTGGTTGTGGCGAGTCGGGGCTACTCTTCAGTGCGGTGCGTGGGTTTCTCGTGTTGCAGAGCACAGACTCTGGACATGTGGGCTTCAGTAGGCACAGCACGTGGGCCCTCGAGCGCTCGGGCTTAGCTGCTCCGAGGCATGTGGAATCTTCCCAGATCAGGGTTCCAACCTGTGTCCCCTGTATTGGCAGGCGTGCCACCAGGGAAGTCCAAAACTGAATTTCTTACAACCAGTTTCTGACAACACAAGTTACAGTGTGTGGATTCTGTTGTGTGTTTGGAAATGGTCTCTGAATCGGCACCTTGTTATGCTCCAGACACAGTCGTGGTGGGAAGAAGGGCCTTGCGGCTGCAAAGACCAAAGAAACCTGGGTTCTCTGCTCCCCACCCTGCCGCTTTTCTCTCCACGTCTCTCGGTCTCCGGTTTTCTTCTCTTGCTAGAAGCCAGCTTTTGAATGGGTTCTTGGGTGACAACTGCCTTTTGAAGTCCGGCTTTCAGAGTCAGGAGACCAGGCATGTTGACGTTGGCGGTTCTGGGAGGCTGCTTGAAGCCTTCTGTTTTGCAGGCTGTCAGGCTGCTGCAGCTCTTGTGGGCACATGGTTATCACACGGACTTCCTGGGAGGGAGGAGTTTGCTTGCCACCTGCCAACTCAAGCAAAAAACTTTGAGGTTCTAACAGAGAGCTGCCCTTGGGGCCCAGACGGAGGTCTTTGGCATTCAGATTTTCAGTTCTGTCCAGACTCTGGGCCTGGCTGAAACCAGATGCAGATTCCATAGTCTGCTCCAGGAAGTCCCCCTGGTGGGCAGAGTAGCCTCCTGTTCTGAAGGAGACACTGGCTCTGGTGAAGGCCCTGGAGGTGACAACCTCCTCAAGAGCCGACCCTGATTCTGATTCAGCTCAGCACTGCACTGTTCTCCCTTCAGGTGTGTTACCGCGTAGAATGGGCCAAGTTCCAGGAGCGTGAGAGGAAGAAGGAAGAGGAGGAGAAGGAGAAGGAGCGGGTCGCCTACGCTCAGATCGATTGGCATGACTTCGTGGTGGTGGAAACAGTGGACTTCCAACCCAACGAGCAAGGTCGGTCTGTAACTCCTGTTAGCGGAGCCAGGAGCTTGGCGCCATCATCCTGGGGGAGTGTGCCAAGCTGTCCCTGGGGAGCGGGAGGATCCTGTGGAGGCTTCTGTCTCCTCCCTGTTTCCAGAAGACTTCTCCTGCTGCCCCAGTTACACCCAGTTCAACAGATACCATTGTGCCCGGCCCTGGGTGGACCTCTGGAGGTGGGAGAGAGACCAGGCAGCCCCAGCCCTGAGAGCTGACGGTGTGGGGAGGGCTGCCCGACGGGTCTCTGACAGGAGTGTCTGCGGAGCCCTCCCTTGACTCCTGCTCGCCCTCTGCCAGGGAACTTCCCCCCACCCACCACCCCGGAGGAGCTGGGGGCCCGGATCCTCATTCAGGAGCGCTACGAGAAGTTTGGGGAGAGCGAGGAAGTCGAGATGGAGGTTGAGTCCGATGAGGAGGATGAGAAACAGGAGAAGGCAGAGGAGCCTCCGTCCCAGTTGGACCAGGACACCCAAGTGCAAGACATGGACGAGGTGTGCTCTTGGGGGGCCTGGGCTGGCTCTTCCCTGGAACCGAGGGCAAGGGGGTGCGCCCCTCCATCAGAGTGAGTGCGCCAGCCCCCCGCCTGAGCCCTGGGAGGAGGTGGGTCCTGAATAAGGCGTCCCTTTTTGCAGCTCGGGCAACAAAGATTCCTTCACAGGCGAGGCTCCGCGCGCTGCGCCGGCCTGTTTGGTGGCCTCCTCTGCCCAGAGGCTCCACTCGCTCCCGCCCCCAGGCTGGCTCTCCTTAGGGACCCTCTCTGCCGCACACTTGGATGCTGTTGAGCCTAGGCCCGCACGATCAGCAGTTTCCAGAGCTTTTCTGAGCGTAGCTTGTGCTTTCTCTGGGCGCCTCTGCCCCTTCGAGCCAGGCCTCCCCACAGGCTTAGAGGCTCCAGAGCCAAGCCGCTTTCCTCCCCTCGGAAAGAATTTGTGTGCAGCCTGAGAAGAAAGGCCCACGTGTCTGTGGGAATTGACTTTTTCTCTCCCTCCCAGCATTGCTCCTTGCGCGGCTCCCATTGAGCGCTGACTCGCCCCCCGCGGCCCTCCCCAGCACGTTAAGTGCCCTTGGCCTCCTGGGACTGCCTGGTGCCAGCTGCTGGAAATGCCTGGGCAGAGTGTCAGCACCACGGCCCCCAGCGCTCTCATTCATGCTGTGAGGAAGCTGCTTGGCCTGCTGCCGGCTGGCCCTGGCTGCCCGGGGAGCTCAGCACAGGGATGCCGGCCGGCAGGGGCCTCGGCTGCTTGCCACCCTGCGAGCTGCCGGGCTCAGCTGCAGGGAGGTGGCTTCTCACTCCTGCTCTGAGTCACACCACTGCCTTGCTTTTCAGGGTTCGGATGATGAAGAAGAAGGGCAGAAAGTGCCCCCACCTCCGGAGACACCCATGCCACCTCCTCTGCCCCCAACTCCAGACCAGGTCATTGTCCGGAAGGACTATGACCCAAAGGGTGGGTTCTCATCCTTCTCAGACTTGTTTGTTCCCAGGATGGCTGCAGGGGGCTTGTCATGAGGCGTCTAGCCCGTGTCGTGGGCCTCTCGACAGGCGTGGGGTTAGTCGTCCCTGGTGCCGTGGCACAGTGCACAGGGCCTGGGACAGCACGGCGCTGAGGGGACGGTGCAGGAGTGAAGCAGCACCCTCTCAACCCAGGCCGCCACCCAGGGTTCTCACTCGGCCGTCTCTGTTGCCTTTCAGCTTCCAAGCCCCTGCCTCCAGCCCCCGCTCCTGATGAGTATCTAGTGTCCCCCATCACTGGGGAGAAGATCCCTGCCAGCAAGATGCAGGAGCACATGCGCATTGGGCTTCTCGACCCCCGTTGGCTGGAGCAGCGGGATCGCTCCATCCGTGAGAAGCAGAGCGATGACGAGGTGTACGCGCCAGGTGAGGTGGGGTGTTCCCCACTCTGACCACGCCCCTTCTTTGACCCAGCCCTAACTTACTTCAGCCCATTGGAGTCTCTAAATTAATAGTCAACTTTAATCAAATGTAGAAAGCTTTGAGGTCAGCAGGAGCTTTTGAGGATAGGTGCGGGCTAGGAAGCTACAAAACAACCCCCCACTTTCTAGAAGCTTCTGCAGAGGATTCCTGCAAAGGCGGCCCCGAGATGGGTGGCGAGTGCCTATCGGTGTCCTGGAGCAGGATCTGACTGCAGCTGGGAGGGGTACTCACTCCCAGGCCGTCTCAGAGTAGAGGCTCTGGTGGTTGGAGGGCGCTGTGCATCTTGAACTGAGACACATTGGTCCCTTGACTGTGAGAAGCAGCCCTTTAGGGAAGGAAGAGACTGTCCTGGAGAATGGAGACTTAGAGTCTGGGCTCTTCTCCTTGCCATGCTGCTCATGTGGCCCTGTCCTCTCAGATGCCTGTTGTTAAGTCAGCATTTGACACGCCTCGGTTTCCAAGCCTGGTGCTCATCAGGCGGCCTTCCCCAGGCTGAGAGGGCCGGCGCAAGGTTCTGGGACCTACAGACAGCTGTGTCCTGTAAGAACAGCCTCTGCCTGCATCAGTAGAGTCACCGCCTTGTCAGACGGGCAGCGGGTTTAGTTTCCCTCTCTGTCGCCCACCTTTGTTCTCTGACTGACCAGGTCTGGATATCGAGAGCAGCTTGAAGCAGCTGGCTGAGCGGCGTACCGACATCTTTGGTGTGGAGGAAACGGCCATCGGCAAGAAGATTGGCGAGGAGGAGATCCAGAAGCCGGAAGAGAAGGTGCAACTGTGACTCTGAGTGCCTTTCCTGCTGTCGGCTCCCCACTTCGGGCTCAGTTCCGGCAGCCCTGACCGGCTCTGGCTTTGCTTCCCACGCAGGTGACCTGGGACGGCCACTCTGGCAGCATGGCCCGGACCCAGCAGGCCGCCCAGGCCAACATCACCCTCCAGGAGCAGATTGAGGCCATCCACAAGGCGAAGGGCCTGGTGCCTGAGGATGACACCAAAGAGAAGATCGGCCCGAGCAAGCCCAACGAGATCCCCCAGCAGCCGCCGCCACCATCCTCAGCCACCAACATCCCCAGCTCGGCCCCACCCATTACGTCCGTGCCCCGGCCGCCCGCGGTTAGCCTGCAGCCACCCCGGACGGGTCTCTGGGAGCTGGGTTCCCTGTCTTGGACTGTGCTGGCTCAGGGCAGCAGTCTCACAGGAGCCCGAGGGCAGAACGGGTCAAGTCGAGAGAAAGGAACCCTTTAGTTAGAAGTGGGAACCTCCAGCCTGACCTTCCATTTGTGTGGGAGGGCTGGACACGGGAGGGAGGCGGGTGGCAAATGTGAGAAGCAGGCTTGGGTCAAGGAGGCCTGGAGGACTTAAGGGACTTTGAAGGACCGCTGGCCTGACTCCAGGGGACTGAGTCAAGGGCAGTGTCTTCGGTTGCTGTCTTGTGGGTGGAGTCCCAAGTGGCAAGAGTGTCGCCCTGAGTCTCTCAGTGTAGTTCTGTCCGAGCCTGTGTGAGGCTGCGCTCTGAGCCCCAGGGCGCTGAGTCGAAGCTATCCAGCGCCGTCCCCAGCGGCTGCCGGCAGGTGTGCCTTAGGGTGCAGCCGTGGATTCCTGTGACCTGTGGGTCCCTTCCACCCACAGATGCCGCCTCCTGTCCGTACCACGGTCGTGTCTGCAGTACCCGTCATGCCCCGGCCCCCGATGGCGTCCGTGGTCCGGCTGCCCCCAGGCTCGGTGATTGCCCCTATGCCGCCAATCATCCACGCGCCCAGGATCAACGTGGTCCCCATGCCTCCCTCAGCCCCTCCCATCATGGCGCCTCGCCCACCACCCATGATTGTGCCGACAGGTCAGTGTCTCATGTCGCTCTCCAGGCCACTGGGTCGGTCCTACAGGCCAAACCCTGAACAGAGCAGTGGTTGAGGGGAGGGCCAGATGTTGCAGCTGCGGCTCCAGCCCAGAGGAAGCCTTGACTTTGCTGTGAGAGATCCCTGAGCGGGAGGGGGTTGGGCTCCTGGCTCCTGGCTCCTGGGGGCGACAGGCTGACGAGGCCGTGCTGGGGTACGTGCGCCCAGCGGGGTCAGGCCTGGACGGGCACTGATCCTCTTGGCTGCCCCTGCTCCATCCATTGGTCCTGCCCCTCCTCCAGTTTCCTGCTACCCAGTCTGGGCAGGCTCCCAGGTCCCCTGCCAGGGAGCTTACTGGCTGCCAGACTCAGCCAGGAGAGGTATTTCACACCTCTGACTGGGAGAAGTGGGAAACCTGTGCAGTCTCCCCTCACTGTCGCCAGCCGGGGTCCTGGGCTCCTTCCTCCCGCTCATGTGGCTGCTTGCTCCTGTCCTGCAGCTTTTGTGCCCGCCCCACCTGTGGCACCTGTGCCCGCTCCAGCCCCCATGCCGCCTGTCCACCCCCCGCCTCCCATGGAAGACGAGCCTGCCTCTAAGAAACTGAAGACTGAGGACAGCCTCATGCCTGAGGAGGAGTTTCTGCGCAGAAACAAGGCACGTGACCCCAGAGTGCTGCCCACACCTGCAGTGTCTAGACTAGTGGGGGAACCAGTCCCGCCCCCATTACACTCCTTGACCCACCTATGCTGCTCCCATGGTTTTGGCTTCTGGGACCTAGGTCAGCTGCTGGAGGCCTGTGAGGCTTCTGAGCACATGCTCGATGTGGGGTCAGCTGTTAGCGGTCCCCCTGGTGTGAATGGTCATAGAGGCCAGCAGGGAGACCCAGCTGCACAGGCAAGCAGGACTCTGGTATGAAAGGACACAGGCTCTGGACACAGGAGGAAATCCTGGAGGCAGTTCTTCATTTCTTTGTGACCTTTGTCTCCAGTTGCAACTTTAAAGAGTCTTGTATCGTAGGGATCCTGTTGGGGGACTGGGAACCTCGGCACTTCTGGGGCCTGGGGAAGCCGGCAGGCTCCAGTGAGGAGGCGGAAACAGTCCCAGCCCCACTGCCCCAGGGCATTTGAGCAGATCTTTTTTTTTTTCCCTTCTGACAGTAGTTTCCATTTCTTGAGTACCTACTCAAGTGCTGGGAGGGAACCACGCCTTTTATGGAAAGCTCACAGCGTCACCATCCAGCAGTTGTGATCAGCTGCTTCCCTGAGTTGGGAACCCAGGTCTTCTGACCTCACAGTTCATGGTCTTTCCCTTGTGGTGCTTCTTGAGGCTTGCAGAGCACTTTGACGTCCCTTCTCAGCTCCAGCTTCACCAGTTGGCAGGGTAGGGATCATTCTAAAGAGGAGAGATCAATTCTTGAAAAGCGGAGCGATGTGTTCCGTGTCACAGGTGGTGTCAGTAGTGAATCAGGCCAGAGTCCAGGAGTCCCGATGGACAGGTGACATTGTCTTGAGGGCCCGTGACTAGGAGAGCATAGATCCTGGTTGACCCAGGACTTCCCGGGCATAACGGCCATTCCTGGTTTGCAGGGTCCAGTGTCCATCAAAGTCCAGGTGCCCAACATGCAGGATAAGACGGAATGGAAACTGAACGGCCAGGTGCTGGTCTTCACCCTCCCCCTCACAGACCAGGTAAGAGTTGCTGCCCCCAACTGGCCTCAGGCGCAGGGGCACCAAGGCATCAGGGGGACGCTTCCTCCAACTGAGCTTAGCGAGGGGTGACTGACCGCTCCTTCGTTCCACAGGTCTCTGTCATCAAGGTGAAGATTCACGAAGCCACAGGCATGCCGGCAGGGAAACAGAAGTTGCAGTACGAGGTGAGTTGGGTGTCAGCTGTCCTCGTCCTCTCTGTTGTCCCAGAAGCTAAGTCATTTGTGGGATCAGGAGTGGG
Organism: Muntiacus reevesi; assembly: GCF_963930625.1. Lineage (NCBI taxonomy): Eukaryota > Metazoa > Chordata > Mammalia > Artiodactyla > Cervidae > Muntiacus > Muntiacus reevesi. Next base: position 4,533,056 of record NC_089261.1, read on the forward strand.
GAGACTCCTGGTTGTGGCCATGTGAGTCCATCCTAGAAGCCATGATGCTGGCGGGGGGTGCTGGGGCAGGTTAGTTTGACAGGGTGAGTGAGGCTCTGGGAAGGTCACAGCAGTCTTGCGCGGGGTCTGGATGTCTCAGTGACATTTGGGGACAAGACTTGGGGGTGCTTTGGTAGGTTTTTGTCCGGGTGGTGGAGCCACTCTGGTGAGTGTGGTCTCAGGTAGCCTGGGTTTGTGTTTGGACACAGGTGACAGTCCAGCGCACCCTGGTGCCTGCCAGATCATGGGGGACTGCTGTGTTCGCCCTCTTTGGACTTTGACTGATCCCTCTCCAGGCCTGTTTCCTCATCTGTAAAATGAGGCTTTTGGACTAGTTGACCTCTAAAGATCTTATGATTTGAGAGTTAAAATTCCACAGGTTGATCAGGGCCAGATTCTTGGGAGTGTTTCACTCCCACCCTGCGCCACTCCTGTTCCTGCCCCACTGCCTTCAAGCCCCAGTGTTTGCTGAGTGTTGGGAGCTGTGAAGCAGCCACACTGCCTAAGGCACTGGGCCGAGGCACTCCTTCTATTTTCTAGGGCATTTTCATCAAGGATTCCAACTCGCTGGCTTACTACAACATGGCCAATGGTGCCGTCATCCACCTGGCCCTCAAGGAGAGAGGCGGAAGGAAGAAGTAGAAGAGAAAAGCCTGCTGTCAGGTCCTGGCCACTGCCGTTTTGCCTCTCCTGCCCCCACTCCCTGTCCCCGAGCCAGGAGACCCTGACTTGCACAATTGTGTCCCTCTTACTAAGTTTAGAAATTCAGACTGGCCTGCAGAGTTCCCCACCCCCACCCCCAGCGGTGACGCAGAGGGCTTTCTCAGGCTCTCTCCTCCCCAGGTCCCTGGAATCCCTTTGTGTTCGGGTCTTGGTTTGAGGGCATTCATTTGTTCAGGCAGCCTGTTAGGAAATGTGAAGCCAGGGATGTCCTGTAGGATGTTACCATAGTGCCAAGTGGCTCATAGAGTATGGTTGTCATCATCGTTAATCATTTTGTATTTTGCCATGGGCTAATAAACCTCTTCAACCCTTCCTGTGAAATCACTGTCATGAGACTTGTCCCCTGGCCACCCGTGCCCTGTCTGGACCTAGGAGTGCGGCACAGTGCCTGTGGCTCCTCTTCTGCTCTGAGGAATGCTGGGCTTCTCACTGAACTCTTGCTTGCGTCAAGTCTTCTATGGCTCTTTCTTACGTATGTTTTTATTGCCCTTTTGAAACACATGGATCTTCAAAAAGCATAGCCCTGTACGTGTAACAGACTAATACGGAACACCTTCAACATGCCAGCACCACAGAAGAACACAGACTGCTGGGCTGCGGTTCCGTGGGCAGTGGGCAGCACGCAGATGAGACCAGAGGCTGGCGGATTCCCACAGGCCAGGGGTCACTCATCACCTGATAAGTGACCTTGAGCAGGTGGCTTATGCAGAGTGAGCACAAGTATATGATGAGGTTTTTTTTTCCCAAAACTGTATTTATTTTAAAAATACTTCATTGTTCCAAGGCCGTGAACTGTTTTTGTTAAACTTTATAGAATTATCCAACTACTCCTTACTGTTTCAAGCACTTGGTCAATTTTAATCAGGTGAGTGCTGTGCGGCTTGCAGGACCCTGGCTCCTGGCCAGGGATTGGACCAGGGCTAAGGCCGTGAGAGCCCAGAACCCTAATCACTAGGCCAGCAGGGAACTCCCTGAGTCATGTGATTCTGGTGTGGGTGCTCTTTTTCACACGTGAGTGAACTGGGCACAGAGGCTGAATCACATGCCCACAGTCACACAGTAAGAAGATAAAAAGAGAATGTGTGCAAAACACTTGTCGCAGTCCTCGCCCACTCATGGGGCCAGGCTCAGGCAGTTATTCTCGGAGTCGTGCTGTTACAGGGAGGAGGGTGCTGCTGTGTGTGGGTGTTCACAGGGAGGAAGGTGAGAGCCTGTTGATAACCATTTCCTGGTTTTAAACCTAATGTCAATTTCATTCTGAAGATCTCGGGTGTTTCTCCCCTGAGAGTCCCCAGTGCCTTTTCCTTGCAGTCCTTCCCTTTCATCCTGAGAAGTCATTTCCCAGGTTCAGAGGGGGAGGCCATCCCCGAAGTCACAGTCTTCTAGTCACCATTCCTTCTACCGCCTCGCCAAGCTCAGTTTCCAACTCTAGACCTTGGGCTCAGGTGGCCCTTCGACAGTGCCAGTTACGTGGCTCCGTTACAAACTGCTCACATTTGTAACTTGGTCAGTGGGATGTTACTCCTCACTCTGACATTTGCTTCCCGCCCGGTAGCTAGAAATTTCCCCCGGGGGCCAGGACTGAAATTTGGCTTCCGGAAGCTCCAAGGTTTGGGTGCCAGAAGTGAGCCAGCTGTTGGCTGCTTCTCTATGACCAGCACCAGAAATCCCCTGGACAGCCCCTGGGTCTTGTTCCAGGAGGGAAGGGGGTTAGTAGAACTGGGGGAGTCCCACACTCCAAGCCCTCCTCTCTTCCTGGTATGGCTCTGGGACCAGCCTCTCCTCCACAGATGGGCAGATCTCACAGGACTTCCATGACTGAGGCTGCGCCTGGATGTTGGGAATGCTGCTGGCGGAATGTCAATGAATGGGTCCTTTGAGCCGCCCTCCAGGGCCCAACTCAGCTTCCCGGAGCTCCTGAATGAACATCTGTTCTGGCTCACTCAGTCGCAGAAGGCCCATTGGCCAGGCGGCCCTGTGGTCACCAGTGGCCACAGGCCCGGCATGCAGCCCAGCTCTCTGTACTTCTTGTTTAGAGCCTGCAGCATGTAGGCTGCCCCTTGCTTGCACAGCTTTTCTGACCTCAGTTGCATTCCTCCGGGGATTATCTGGCCCATTTTCTAGATAAGATGGATACCCCGAGGCCAGCAAGGGCTCTGGAAGGGTAAAGCTGCTCTTGTATTCCTGGTGACCACAGCATCCTCATACCCTGCCAGACTGTGAAATGGGGAGAAATGCTCCTGTTGTGAGATTTCTGGGAAAACGGCCTGGCTCGGTGCTTGCACGAAGAGGGTTCTGTGAGTAGTAGACATTGAGGAATTTCAGCTCCACCAGCTGCTTGAAATGAAAACCATGTGGCCCATTGGAGGCCACTAATGATTAGACCCATTTCACATTCTACAATTATGCATTAAAAGAATGTGTACAAAAATTATATTAGAATACTTGAAATATGCGATACACTATAATTACAGCCATTCTTATAGGTAATATTTCATTTATTCCTATAATACAGAAATCAAAAAGGCAAAAAAATACAATATAGCTTTTTTTTTTTTTCTTTTTTCTTTTTCCTTTTTTCTCGGGCCCGCCGCCCACTCGTGTGCATGGTGCGTGTGTCTGGGCGGCCGTCCGCGGGTGAGTGTAATATAGCTTATTTAAAAGTCCACGAATTAGTATGTAAGATTTTAAAAGTTTGCTTCTTTAAAAGTGAAATGTAAGTTCTTAAGATTATTAACTTGCCTGATTTGGGGATTTGATCTTAACTGTGTATGTTGCTTTATTTTTAAAATACATGTAAGTGAACAATTCTGGTACCCGAGTCATACAATCCATGATGCAGGACAGGATACACTCTTATTCCTTATCATAGTACAGAGAAGGTACTCAGTTCAATTCAGTTCAGTCATTCAGTCGTGTCTGACTCTGCGACCCCATGGACTGCAGCATTGGAAAAGAGAAGGTACTACTTAAGCTGGGGTCAACTAAACAAGTTGGTGTTCCCTACCTCTGAGCTGTGGTGATGATTAAATTAGATATAGACCTGTGTCCTAGTACAGAGTGAAGGAATACAGCCTTCTCAACACTGAGCAGTCAGTTCAGTTGCTCAGTTGTGTCCGACTCTGCAACCCCATGGACTGCAGTATGCCAGGCTTCCCTATCCATCACCAGCTCCTGGAGCTTGCTCAGACTCATCCATTGAGTCAGTGATGCCATCCAACCATCTCATTCTCTGTCGTCCCCTTCTCCTGCCTTCAATCTTTCCCAGCATCAGGGTCTTTTCTAAGGAGTCAGTTTCTTCACATCGGGTGGCCAAGGGCTTCTGCTTCAGCATCAGTCCTTCCAATGAATATTCAGGACTGATTTCCTTTAGGGTTGACTGGTTTGATCTTGCAGTCCAAGGGACTCTCAAGAGTCTTCACCAACACCACAGCGCAAAAGCATCAGTTCTTCATTGCTCAGCCTTCTTTATGGTCCAACCCTCACAGCCATACATGACTCCTGGAAAAACCATGTCTTTGACAGACCTTTATTGGCAAAATAACATATATGCTTTTTATTTTTTTTTTTTTTATTTATTTTTTTTTTTTAATATTATTTTATTAGTTGGAGGCCAATCACTTTACAACATTTCAGTGGGTTTTGTCATACATTGGCATGAATCAGCCATATAGTTACACGTATTCCCCATCCCGATCCCCCCTCCCACCTCCCTCCCCACCCGACTCCTCAGGGTCCTCCCAGTGCACCAGGCCCGAGCACCTGACTCATGTATCCCACCTGGGCTGGTGGTCCGTTTCACCATAGATAGTATACAAGCTGTTCTTTCAAAACATCCCACCCTCACGTTCTCCCCCAGAGTTCAAAAGTCTGTTCTGTACTTCTGTGTCTCTTTTTCTGTTTTGCATATAGGGTTATCGCCACCATCTATCTAAATTCCGTATATAACATATATGCTTTTTAATATGCTGTCTAGGTTGGTCATAGTTTTTCTTCCAGGGAGCAAGTGTCTTAATTCCATGGCTGCAGTCACCATCTACAGTGATTTTGGAGTCCAAGAAAATAAAGTTTCACTATTTCCATTGTTTCCCCATCTATTTGCCATGAAGTGTTGGGACCGGATGCCATGATCTTAGTTTTTTGAATGTTGAGTTTTAAGCTAGCTTTTTCATTCTCCTCTTTCACTTTCATTAAGAGACTCTTTAGTTCCTCTTTGCTTTCTGCCATAAGGGTGGTGTCATCTGTATACCTGAGGTTATTGATATTTCTCCCGGCAACCTTGATTCCAGCTTATGCTTCATCCAACCCGGCATTTCTCATTATGTACTCTGCATATAAGTTAAATAAGCAGAGTGACAATATATAGCCTTGTCGTACTCCTTTCCCACCATTGAACAGAAGCTACCAGAAGAGTCATCCACTGGATGGATGGATGGAGGAAGCATGTGAGCCTGGAGCTGCTACCATGAGGAGTTCTAGCTTGAGGATGAAGTGACCACAGGAAGGAGGACAAAGAGAAAAGGGGGCAACAAGGCTGACATTCTTGGTGACAACTTCTGTATCAAACTGCTCCTGCAGCTTATATACAAAAAAGTGAATGTTTTTAAGCTGTGGGACCTACTAACTGCAGTTTTGGGCTAACCCCACTTGTGTTGTCTGCCAAAACAGTCTTAACTGTTATCCTCAGTGTGGGGATAAAGAGCCTCTTGATGAAAGTGAAAGAGGAGAGTGAAAAAGTTGGCTTAAAACTCAACATTCAGAAAACTAAGACCATGGCATCCAGTCCCATCACTTCATGGCAAATAGATGAGGAAACAATGGAAACAGTGAGAGACTTTATTAACTAAAAAGCTATGGTTTTTCCAGTAGTCATGTATGGATATGAAAGTTGGACTATAAAGAAAGCTGAGTGCTGAAGAATTGATGCTTTTGAACTGTGGTGTTGGAGAAGACTCTTGAGAGTCCCTTAGACAGCAAGGAGATCCAACCAGTCCATACAACCAGGAAATCAGTCCTGAATATTCATTGGAAGGACTGATGCTGAAGCTGAAACTCCCAATACTTTGACCACCTGATGCAAAGAACTGACTCATTGGAAAAGACCCTGAGGCTGGGAAAGATCAAAGGCAGGAGGAGAAGGGGACAAGAGAGGATGAAATCATTGGATGGCATCACCAACTCTATGGACATGAGTTTGAGTAAGCTCCCAGAGTTAGTGATGGACAGGGAAACCTGGTGTGCTGCAGTCCATGGATTGCAAAGAGTCGGCACGACTGAGCAACTGAACTGAACCGAAGGATAAAGAAGCTTTATAGTTTGTTTACTCTTCACAGGCTCCTGGGCACCAGCTATCTACTTTATGAACGTCAGCTCTGCTCTCATTATAAAGACTATGATATCTGGACATCTGTTTGCTCCTGGCGAACACTGACATTTCCTGAGCATTTTCCAGGATCCATGGTGGTGCTGACCAGAGGCCTGTGTCAGGGCCTCATACACTCCTACTTATGACGCCAGTAAGATAAGACTCACAGGTTTTCAACACATTCCTGTAGGTCTGGCCATGCATCTCTCATCCTTTAAAGAATACAGCAGCTGGTCTACCAGGGTGTTTCACAGTGTTGCCAAAGGCCTCTTATTTTGTGCTCTAGTGAACCACGTGATTGTGCAGGGCATTCCTTTGGACCATCCATTCATTCATTTCTGCTTTCTTACTCCACTCAACTATACCATCTTCTGAACCTGCTTCCCTTTCAGGACCTTTGTGCTTGAGCCTTCCTCATTTCCTTCCGCCTCCACTTCTGTCCACCCCTCCCCCAGAGTTACTAGAGTAACATGAGATAAGTTATTTAAAGAGCTCTGGAACCAGAAGTAAAGAACTATAACATTTATTTAGTACCTACTGTATGCTGAAGACTTCGGAGATGGTCCACCAACTCTTCACCAAGTAATTACTGACATTCCTATTTTTCAGAAGAGGAAACAGGATCTGAGAAGCTAAGCAATTTTTTTTTTTTTTTTTTAAATTCTGGTCACAACACAGGGCATGTGGGATCTTAGTTCCCTGACCAGGGATTGAACCCACCCACCCCCTGCAGTGGAATTTCAGTCTTAACCATTGGACCACCAGCCAAGTCCCAAGCTAAACAATTTTGTATGAGAATATCAGGGCACAGCCATGAAGTGAAGTCTCCCAAGCCAAAAATTAGGAAAACTCCCCTGCTACAGCCACAGACTATGGTGGGAGACACTCAAGACAATAATGAATTTGCAAGTGTTTGGCAAACTACAGATGCTGCCACTCCTGGCTCCCATTGACTGGGTATTTCCATGTGCCAGATGCTTACCACATACTATCATACTAAAAATCTCAAGGCAACAACTCCAAGGAGACATTTTTTCATTTATTTACATTTTACAGGTAAGGACATGGGCTCAGAGAGAAGTGATTTGCTCAAGGTCACAGTGACAGCAGAGATTCAAACCAAGGGTGGTCTTTTTTTTTTTTTTTTCCATTCCATGTGGCTTGTGGGATCCCAGTTCCCTGTGCCCTCAGCAGTGAAAGTGCCATCATAACCACTGGAACACCAGGGAACTCCCCCTGGATGGTCTTATGTAAGAAAATTAGAAGCTGGAGCCTCAAGGCCTTAACTTGAGATAAACATCTATCCAGTCTCCTAAGGAAGGACACTGGATGCTTCTAACCTGCCCACCCTCACCCCCACCCCATATACCCCTGGAGTGAACATCACTGTACAGGTGCCTCATAGAGGTGAACGTATTTGGGATATGTGTGTAGAACCAGAATTGCAGTCAAAGGGCTGTGGATACTTTGCCAGACCTGGGCTCCACATCTGATCCAGGCATGTGACTCTCTCTTCCTTCCTTGGGATAGGCCCTCATCCTCTGGCCAGGTGTACTCTGCCCTTCCTGGGAGCTGGGACTAAGAGCCCACCACTCTGGAACTGCTAGAGAGGTGGAACACATCCTCCCAGACTGAGAATTTAAGACCAAATAGCACATGCTCACCCCTGTGTCTGTTATTGCCCTGTTTATGGAAAATCAGAAGCCTATGGAACGTCAAGACTGCACAGTGAAGTCTTCAAGAATGTCTAAGCCACATGGCATTAAGGAAACGGCTGGTGAAGTCACTCATGGCTTAAGACCGCCCTTCTTGGGGCTGCTTTGGGCCCCTTAGCAGCCTGTCCCAGGCTCTGCAGCTCAGGCTTGGGTCTTCTGGTCTCTTCTCCTCTCTAAGCCTGTCTCCCAATAGGTCTGCAGGGGAGTGTCAAATGACAATATGGTTGTGACTTATGAGCCATGAAGTACTGGACTGAGGTGAGGAGTTACCATTACAATTCTACGAGTTGATAATCCCTGTGTTGGAAGTTGACTGCTGGGAGCTAAGTCTATATAAGTACTATTAGCCTGTGCTTCCTAATAGAAGCTGTTGGTAAGTAGTAGTGGTGGTAGTGTTAGTCACTCAGTCATGTCTGACTCTTTGCGACCCCATGGACTCTGGCCTGCCAGGCTCCTCTGTCCATGGGATTCTCCAGGCAAGAATACCTGTTGCCAAGAATGCTGTTGGTAAGAACTAGATTCAAATCTTGACTCTGCCACAAGCTAGTTCTGAGACTTCAGGCAGCTGACATCACTTCCCTGCACCTCAGTTTCTTTAATTGTAAAATGGGACTAAATAAAAAAAATAAAATGGGACTAAATAGTCTCTGTTGTTTAGTCACTAAGTCATGTTGGGCTCTTTTGTGACACCATGGACTATAGCCCGTCCATGGGCTTTCCCAGGCAGGAATACTGGAGCGGGTTGCCATTTACTTCTCCAGGGAATTTTTGAGACCCAGGGATTGAACTTGAGTGTCCGCATTAGCAGGTAAATTCTTTACCACTGAGCCACCAGCGAAACCTAAAAATACTATCTACCTCCTTGCTAAAAGATTGCAAGAGATGGTGTGACCAATTTGGAAAACAGCTTGCCAGTTTCTCAAAAGGTTAAAGACCCAGCAATTTCCATTCCTAGCTATCTACCCAAGAGAAATGAAAATGGATAAACCTTGAAAACATCTGAGGTGAAAGAAACCAGACACAAGGCCACATACTGTATGATTCCATTTATATGAAATGTCCAGAAAAAGCAAAACTATGGAGACAGATTAGTGGTTGCCAGGGACTGGGGGAGGAAGGATGGGGAGTGACTGGTAAGGATAGGAATGAATTTCTTTTTGGAGTGATGAAAACGTTCTAAAATTAGGTTACAGTGATGGCTGCACAACGATACAAATATTCTTAAAACACAATTATATACTTTAAATGGGCGATTTTTATGGTATCTCAATAAGGCTCTTGGAAAAATTAGAGAAAGTAGGTAGAATTCGTTCAGGGCAGTGAGTGGCTCAATAGTCGTTGGTCATTATTCTTATTAATTAGGTCTCCCTAATAGGCCCTAGAAGCAGTGAGCAGGGGAAGGAAAAGGCTGCTGAATTTCTGTCTCAGCCTACCTCTTCAAGCTGCCATGTCCCTGGGCGAGTCCCCGAAACCATCCCGAATCTCCTCAGAGCTACTCATAAATGAATGGGAGAACAATCCTCACCCACGTCTCCAAGGTCTCGCGAGGAGAGGGCGAGTGTTCCCAGAGGGCGCCCTCGGTCTCTGCCTGAGCGATGCTGCAGGTATACGCCAGGCAGAGGCTAATCCGGAAAAGCCCTAAAGCTCTTTCAGGTGAGCTCTCTGTGATTGGCAGCTCGGGGGGAGGGATTCAGGTGCCGGCTGCCCCGCCCCCTCACGTCGGGCCTGTTGGCGCCAGCCTGGGGGAGGTGGGCGGGCCCTGGGGTCCGCGGCACCCATTGGGCATTGCGGGGAGGAAGCGCCGGGGAAGTCCTAGGGCCCCGCCCCCGGCCTTGCGGCGACCAATGGGCGCGCCGCGTGGGCGGGGCGTCGGCGGCGTCGGCGGAGGTCGGGCGGCTGAGGCGGCTGAGGTGGCCGCTGAAGCTGAGGCGGCGGGCGCGGCCAGGATGGCGAAGAGCCTCGAAGAGAACGGGCCGCGCGCGCCCGCAGCTGAGGGGAGCCTGTCGGGGACCCGGGAGAGCTTGGCCCCGGGCCCCGACGCCGCAGCCACCGACGAGCTCAGCTCTCTGGGCTCCGACTCAGAGACCAACGGCTTCGCCGAGCGCCGCATCGACAAGTTCGGCTTCATCGTGGGCTCGCAGGGCGCAGAGGGCGCGTGAGTATCGCCGGGGCTCGGAGCCAGGGGATCAGGGGCCGGGGCAGGACCCGCGGCGGTGCCTCGACACTGACAGAGCCGCTCTCAGGAAGGACAGACACGTCTCCCTTCCAACCAGGAACAACAATCTCTTATCTCCTTTGCCCCACCCGCACCTCCCCCCACCCCCGGCGGACTGACCCGCCCCTAGGAAGGGCCTCGAGTGCTCTCCTCACCTGAGCTCACAGGTCGACTGATACCTTTCCCAACCCCAGCGCTGCCACCCCCGCCTTAGGGCTGGTTGGCTCGGCCAGCTCCCGACCGGCTCACAGGTGGTCTCCCCTCCCCCAACAGCGCGGTATTCTCCGTATCCTGCCCCCTGCAAGATCCCCTGACGTCCTTGTCTCAGCACGCGCCACCGCCACATCAGGGGGACACCTTAGGCTTCAGAGGGACGGGCTGCCCTGCCCCCACCGCGCTCGGGCACAGACTGACCCTCATCTCAAGGCACAGGGACCTCTAGATAGACTGACATTGGTCCTCCCTCCCACCTTGGGATAGACTGTCACTTCCCCTCATGGAAGGGACAGAGAGTGCCCCCCTCCCCCTCAGAGGCAGGTTTCTCCCTGTCACCAGCAACAGGTGGGCAGGCACTGCCCCGTCCCAGTACCCACAGGGGGACGGTACCTCACCTCTAGGACAGACTGTCGGCGCTTCTTCTCCAAACACAGACTAGGGGGCAGGCAAGGAGACAGCAGGGTCCCCACTTGTAGGACACCTAGATCCCCCCACCCCGGGGCCCCCAGCTGGCAGGCAGAGCAATGTGAGGCAGTGGAGCAGCACCTTCACTCCAAGCAGGGTGAGCTGAGCGGCCACATTCTGCCCCCAGTCCTCACAGGGATCATATGTATGGGTTGGTGATCCCTCTAGGAAAGATGGACTCCAGAGCCCACTCACATTCCAGCTGTCCTGTCACTTGAGACCAGTGTTCTGCACGGAACTTACAAGCCTCCCTTGAGATGTACCTCCCCTTCAATAGAGAGCGCCACACAATACCCTGGGAAAGCCTACAGCATTCAGCCATGACCCTATTCTAGAGAGTCCTTCCTCCCCTTCTCTGACCAGCTGTGATCGTCTAAGGCTTCTTCAGCCTCTCTTATGACTTATGGAAGAGCCTTAACCATCTGTAAGATCCCCACCCCACACAAGCAACCCCATAAAGTTCACTTCTGGGATTTTCCACAGTCCCAAAGCCTCATATTCACCAGGCCTCCTTCTTTGGAAAGTTGGAGAGAAATGCAGGCCCCTCCCCTAAGGAGAGTTCTCTTTTACCCACTGGATCTGTCTCCTCCAACCTCTTCCCACTTGGCTCAGAGCAAGCCAAGCCTAGCCTAGTCCAGAACTCAGAGAACACCCCTTATTTTGATCCTTCACTCTGACTTGAAGCTTTGTCACAGTTCCCCAGGGAATAGCTTGTGAGAACCCAAAGAAGACTTAGGGTATATTTTTGAATTGAAGAGCAAATACCAGATGAGGGTCCTGGGAGAGATGAGGTCTAGAAAAGTGGGAAAGGAGTTACCAGTTGCATTTGTGGGTGCTTGGAAGGAAGAGTTCAGATTTGCTGGTGAATTCTGGGAGATAAAAACTCCTACTTAAAAAAAGAATCCTACTACATGCTTATCAGGAAGTTAACTCGATCTCAGGGTACAAAGCAGTGTGAAATAGTGGGAAAAGGCCAGATTTAGGAAGAAATCACACTTCCTGGCTGTGTGACCTTGGGCAAGAGCTTGAATCTCTGAGCCTGTTTACTCACTGTAAAGGGCAGCAGTAACACCTATTCCCAAGATTACTATAGAGATTAAGTATTCAAAGGTGCCTAGCACAGTGCCTGATGCAAGTAGTGGCCTAGGAAAATGTTAGTTTCCTTTCTTTGCCTTCTAAGGGTTTGAAAATTGAGGAGAAAATGAGGGCATACCTCTGGTATTTGTGAACAGAGAGAGGCCCCAGTGGGAGCACCTCCCTTTGGCTGTAGTCCCCAACCAAGCAGCCAGACATCTGTCTTTCCCACCCTCCAACCGCAAACCCGAGCTTTGCAGACGTCCTCTGCATCATTGGTGTCTATAGGGCTGGGGCTGAGGTGGGATTCCAGGGCTCTTCCTCTCTCTCTGCTTCACTTTCTTAACCCTGTTGGCCACCCTAAAATCTCTGGTGTCTGAAAACTTGGATGTTCCCTGTAGAGTCAATATTGTGGTTCAAAAAAAATAGCCAAAAGTAAGTCCCTGCCCAAGGCCATAAGAGAGGAAGTTATGGGAAGTTTCAGAGTGACCGCCCTGAACCCAGTCTCGTGGTTGAAGGCTAAGAGTCCATGTGCTAGCCCAGAGAAGTGAAACATTAGCCCTGATGGCTGCAGTGGAGATGGCTAGGACTCTGGCTCTGGATTAAAGGTCTGTCTCAGCCATCCTGGGCCAAAGGTTGTCTTAAAACAGTTTTGGCAATTGCCAGGGGCTAGTGGGGTAGGGGAGGAAAGTAGATCAGAAGCTACCTCCTCAGGTGACTGCTTGGTGCCTGTTGTGAGTAGATCATAAAATCATAGACTTATATCCCTCCCATAGAAGGGATCTTAAGAATTTGACCAGTGTAACCCTAACTTCTTATATGATGAGGAAACTGAGGTCACAGAGAAGAGAACTTGCTTAAGCTCACACAGTACACTAGTGGCAGAACCCGGTCTTGAAACCAGAGTTACTGACTCCCAAGTCAGGACAGTTTCCATTGCCTTTACCACCCATTAATATGGCCTGGTGTCCCCAGCAGTAAACTGAGTCCTGGACAGAACTCAAGATCCCTAACAGGAACCTGTGTGCCCTTACCTTCCCTGGCTTAACTCAGTACTTTTGACTCCCTCAGCAGTGTGGGAGGTCCACAGGGATGGTCCAGCAAGGATAAGACTGTTGTCATTACCACTTTGTTACACTTCATTAGACTGATGAGCTTCAGAACTAGGACCAGGCCTTTTTTATTTGGTTGCAGCTTGTGGGATCTTGAGTTGGGATTGACCAGGGATTGAACACAGACCCTTGACAGTTTGGCAGTGAAAGCCCAGAGTCCTAACCACTGGACCACCAGGGAATTCCCTGGGACCAGGCTTATTCACTTTGTTCTCAGGCCTGCAGAGAAGTAAATGATCGGTTAACATTTCAAGTCAGGAAGGTGAGAGCCACCTTACAGATGGCCATCTTCCTATGGATAGGTAAACTGAGGCCTGAAGGAAATGATTAACCTCACCTGTTCAGTCAGTTGAGAGCAAAGCCAGGAAGTAAACCCAGAACTCCTGATTTCCAGCCCTAGGCTCTCTTTACTTCACCTTGTCTATCTTTTGAGTCTGCTCTGCAGGGAACCTTTGTGGGGCCTGAGATGGTCCCTGCCTGCTATGGAGCAGTAGCCAGTGATGGGGAGAGGCTAGAAAGCAGCCAGCCAGTGAAGGGCCCTATGGTGGTGTGAGTGCAGACCAAGTGCTGATAGCATTGGCTCCTTCAGCTTGGCTCGTAGCTGAGCTAGCTGTTGGAGCCCAAAATGGACCGGAGGAGAAGAAAGAATGGTCTTCCTCAGGGACAGGTGGCCAGAGGACTTTGGGAACAGGAGGAGCAGACCTGTTTGTGGGGAGGGTGTCCCTTTGGAGTTGGTCAAGAAAGGACAGAAAGATACCAGTGGATACCAGGTCTCTGACCTGAGGAAGATGGCCTGAGGGGGGCGGGTCCCTGCCCTCCCCCTCCTTTTCCTATGTGATTGCCAAGACTGGCCTCGAAACTGGAGTTTCCCACCCAGCTTCAGTGCTCAGTGCTGCAGGCCAGATGAGGTGAGGAGCTGTGCTGTCTGGGATCCCGTGGGTGTTGGCTTCCTGTTAGGGGAGAAATGGATCTGAACTGGGCCCAGGGAGAAACATCTGGAACAGCAGTTTGTCTTTTGCTGATTCAGTTCCCCTGTCCCCTGGGCCCTCCACTATTCCTAGTCAACTGTGACTTTGGAAATCATGTAACTGGCTCCGTTGACATCCCTATAGTTTGATCTCTGCCACTTACTGTTGGGTCAGGGCCCTCCTGACAGGCTAGGTCTTGCCTCCCTGCTTTTCCACCACCTTCTCTAGTTTGTAAGTTCAGGACATCCTCTTTTCTTGAGCTGTTACTGTTCCCAGGAGAGCCTAGAGCTGGATGTGGAGTGGTCCCTGGGTGGCCCATCTGGAAAGAGACTACTGCACATGTGGGGCCCTGGTCTATGACTTGGGGCCACATGTCCTTCATTTTCTCTCCTCTTCCTCTTCCTCCAGCTTCAAAGGAAAATCCGGTTTGGTAGCCCTGTGGGTGTTCTAGGACCTCAGACAAGACTTGACTTGGTGAAGGAGGGGGCCAGATCACCAGCTGCTGCCCTGGGAAGGTGCCTGTGTGCCGCCTGCTAGGAAACTCTAAGCTGTGGGAAAGAGATAAAGCAGTGGGACCTGCTTGATGTTTTGTATTCCCAGCATCTAGGTTTGAAACAGGACCTTTGGGGGGCCAGTGAGACCTGGCTCCGGTCCAGCCTCCCAGTCTGTTTACACTGAGGGAGGGGAAAGAAGGTGCTCTGTTCGCCCTCACACCTAAGGCTTTGAGCCCAGATGTTTGTGTGACCTTGGACATACTGCTTCACTCTTCTGAGCCTCAGTTTTTCACTGTGAAATAGTTATGATAACACTGACTTTGCAGGATTGTTGTGGGGGTTAAAAGAACTGATGCTTGCAAAGAGCCTGACAACACTGTAGGTGCTCAGTGAATGTTCTGCCTCCTCATAGAGATTGGAGTACCTGGTGCGTCCTGTCTTTTCATTTTCTACTTTCCATCTCTGGCTGTGATGATGAGCATCAGTGAGATCCATCCCCTGTGAGCAGGAGTGAACACCAACCCATGATGAACCCTCACTTTCCCCTGAGAAGCGTGGTTATCCCATTTTGTAGATGAGTACACTGAAGTTCTGAGAAGAAGGCACTCAAGGTTTTCCAGCTGGTAAATGGCAGAACTGGAACTGGAACCTGTTTCTTGACAACGAATCCAGTGAGTAAGCCTTGCTAAGGTGTAGCAGGTAGGATGCCAGGTGCTCACCACCCCTGAGGCCCCCACACCCAGGGCAGGAAGCCTGTGGGTAGTATGGGGATATATAGGAAGAAGCAGCCAGCCCCACCCATTGGAGCTCAGAAAGAAGAAGTGGCATTTGATTCAGGCTTCGGAAGGAGCAAGGAAGGGCAATCCGCGATATGAGAAGGGAAGTATGTGAAGAAGAGCCAGCTGTTTGAGAAATGTGTGCCAAGAGGCGGCAGGAAGAGCGGGAGGTGGGAGGATGAGGTGAAGCGTAGGGAGGGAGGGAAGTGGGTTGGGCAGAGGTCACTGGCCTTGAGTGTCAGACTGAGGCCTCCTGTGTTTCATTAAGGTCAGTCTGGTGCAGGCATGGAAGATGGTATGAAGAGGAGCTGGACCACAGGCAGTGAGAGCAGTTGGGAAAGTTTGGGACAACCCAGAAGGGCTGTAGAGAGGTCTGGAAGGTTCTGGAGCCGAGAGGATGAAGAGTCAGCAAGTAGGGCATGGTACCTGATCAGCTGTGTGGACCTATAGGGACTTACAAAGGCTTTGGCTAAGCTGAAGTGGCCCTCGCCATCCCAGGGCCTCTGACCACAGGGAAGGAAGGCCATCTGCAACCTTTCTTTGAAGCAGACAGTGGGCTGCTGCTGACTGCTTTGTCACAGCCCTGGGCTCCCCAAGGTGCCTGGCATGGCTGGCACGCTCAGGGCCCATCACGGGGTTCTTTGTATCTCTCCAGTAAGAGAGCGGATTAGCTGGCCTGGTTGGGAAGAGGTGGGTGAGTGGAACTGAACTTTGTGGTCTCTACTGGTAGACCTATTGGATGGCAAGGAAGGCTGTCAGAAGAGCTAGCCACCTCTCTTTGCAGAGAGGAGGAAGCCCTGAGGGCATGGAAAACCTCCCTTAGGGCAGCGTGTAGCTTGGCCGGTGGGTTGGGGGAGGGTGGGGGCATGTTTATAAGGCTCTTAGGCACAGCATAAACTCATCAGGGGTTTCGAGGGTTTCTTACCTGGTTCAATGGTAAAGAATACGCCTGCCAGTGCAGGAGATGCTAGTTCAATCCCTGTGTCAGAAACATCCCCTGGAGAGGGAAATGACAATCCACTCCAGTATTCTTGCCTGGGAAATCCCATGGACAGAGGAACCTGGTATGCTGTAGTCTCTGGGGTCACAAAGAGTCCAACATAGCTTGGCAACTAAACAACAATAAAAGCTGATCAAGAGGAGGCAGCCTGGCAGCAGAGGGCTGACTGCCTCCCACCTCCAGTCTTTATTCTGTTCCTGGAGCTGGTGCCTCAGCTGGGAAATGGAAGCAAGTCCAGTGCCTATGAGAACATGAACCCCTCAGCCCTTAGGGGCACCACCATGCTCTTCTCAGAGATGATTCTGGCTGGACATGGGGATTTATGCTGGTATGGGAAAGGGTTCTGAACACAGGGACGAAGGTGCCAGGGCCGGCTCCACCACCTGGTGGTCTGTGAGTTAAGCGTGTCCTCTCACCTGCCCGTAGGACTAATGCTCCTTGCTTTTCATCTAGCACATGCTACGTGTTCAGCCATGTGCTAGGCTCTGGGGATGCAGACCTGGAGCATAGCAGGCCAGGAGATAAAGGTGTGGTCTGATGATGAGGATCAAATGAGGTGACTGGATTAGGAGCATGTGTAAACAAACAGTGCTGACCAGGGATCAGGAAACCCAAGTCCTAGGCTTCACTGGGCCCCTAACTAACCCTGTGGCCTTGAGAAATTTGCTTAATTTTTCTAAGCCTCAGTTTCCCTTACATATAAACTAAGGTAGCTTTATTGAATGAAGTTGAAGAGTTCTTCTGCTTCTAACATACCGAGGCTGCCCTTGGAGTATAGGAAAAGGGCTTTGAGGAGTTTCTTCCCCCTGGGTTGGGAAGATCCCCTGGAGAAGGAAATGGCAACCCACTCCAGTACTCTTGCCTGGAAAATCCCATGGACGGAGGAGCCTACTAGGCTCTAGTACATGGGGTCGCAAAGAATCGGACACGACTGAGCGACTTCACTTTCATCTTCACTTTTGTCAGGTACCTCATAAGTGCAGGGGTGGTCAGGGCACAGCCCACAGAGGTCAGAGCTTGCAGCATGCTGTGTTTCTCTTAGGAGAGGACCTCTCTTTGTTTGTCTGACCAGTGGCCCTCATGTCTTTGGGAGTGCAGTCAAATCAAAGAATGCTTTGATCTGTCTAGCTCTTTGCTCTGCACAGTGCTTTCTTTCTCATTGCCTTGCAGTGATCCTAACAGGAGCAGTGGGAACTCAGGAGGGTAAGTTTTATTTTGCCCTGTTTACAGACAGGGAAATGTAAGCTGAACAAGCAAGGAAACTGTGCCTGGAAGCCAGGGTTCTGCCTTTCCAATTTTCCACCTTACCAAAGCTGGTTGGAGGGTTTCTCAAGTTGTTTTTCTTGGCTTTTTTCTTTCTTTCTTTAAAAAAAAATTTATTTGACTGTGCTGGGTCTTAATTGTGGCATGTGGGGTCTAGTTCCCTGAGGAGGGATCAGACCTGGGCCCCCTGCATTGGGAGCACAGAGTTCCAGCCACCGGACCACCACGAAAGTCTTGTTTTTGTTGTTGAGTTGTTATAATGGATGGCACACTTCCCATCCCAGGTCCTCCACACATAGCACCTCACGCAAGATGAGGTGGGAGCAGCTGAATGCTAAGGGAGCCCAGGAACATAGTATGGAGAACTCTTGTTCCTCCTCCCTGCCTTCTGGGCCCTGGATTCTGTGTGTCCAGAAGTGGTCCTTCCTAGCCAGCCACATTTGGAGGATGCTTCCCTTTCTGTCTTGATTTCAAAAAAGGAGAACCTAAGTTTGGGAGATCCTGGGTTCAGGACACCAGCAGACTGGCTTCAAGCCCTGACTCTGTCACTTTCTATCCATGTGACCTCTCTGAGTCTGCAGATGGGCCAGGTGGTGGCGTTGGGAGTGGGAACTGGCCTCATGTGAGTTATGGTTATGAGAACTAAAGAGATGATGTTGGTAAAGTGCTCCCAGCAGTGTCTACCACCAAGTAAGGGTTCTGTGGTACATGGTGGCTCTTATAATTCAAGTGTGAATTATCCTCTAAGGTTTACTTCAGGCCTTTGGCCTAATGGGGAGAGAACAAGGCAGCCTGGGTTTGAAGATCCATACTCCGCCTTGT
Source organism: Muntiacus reevesi (assembly GCF_963930625.1). NCBI lineage: Eukaryota > Metazoa > Chordata > Mammalia > Artiodactyla > Cervidae > Muntiacus > Muntiacus reevesi. The sequence goes on from NC_089261.1 coordinate 4,551,303, forward strand.
GCTCTGCCTACATACCCTTGGACCCTGGGGGCAAGACGGGAGCCAGTCCCACTCAGCTTGTGGTCTGGAGCTTTCTGACCTGGCAGGGCAGGTTGGGAATCCCCCAGTCAGTTCCTCATTGAGTCATCTGGAACAGGGCTGCAGGTGACCCTGACTCTGAGGGCCTGATGCGAGGGCCTTGTCTTCTCTTTGGCGTGAAGATAAAGCGGAAGCGAGAACAGAGGTGGGTCTCCTGAAAGATTCCATTCGAAGCAGGCAGTCGTAGGGCTGCCTGGGGCCTCTGCCCTCTTGGGTAGAGATAGTCACTTGGGGAAGAAATCAGAGTTTGCTTCACAATTACCCCCACCCTCCTGTGTTCCTTGTGAACTTTCACCCTGGGCTCCCTGTCCTGCCTCTGAGTGACCCCCTCCGTCCTCCTAGCACAGTCACTTGGTCATGCCACGTTGCAGAAGCGCCTGCATGGTGGACCAGGCTTTCACCAAGACCACCGTGTTTAACTCCGTGAGATATGGTTATTATCATCATAATCTCCATTTTACAGAGGTAGATCCCAGATCCCAGAGTGGTAAAGTGACTTGCCAAGCATCACACAGCATGTGGCTCTGTGTTCAGGGAGTTCCAAGCTCCCTGGGAAGAGGGCTTGCACCCACCCAGCCGCGTGGATAGCAGCCAGTGCCAGAGCTGAGTGACAAAGCAGAAGGGCCTGAGTACACCTCCCAGAGCTGTCCTCTGCTCCCCTTGGATGGGGCCTAGTTACTGGCTTGCTGAAAAACCTGAATTTCTACATCTGCCCAAGGGTGGGGTGGAGGTGATAATTAGAGGACCTATTTCATATGCTTGTTGTCAGGATTAAATGAAATAATCTAAGTGCTGAGCACCATGTCTGGTCCATAGCAAGTGCCTGGTAAGGGTTATAACAGACATTCAATTATGTTAATTGAATATAGAATTGTAACGTTGTAAAAGGCCATCATCAAACACATCTGGGCTCAGCCCTGTGCTGGGCTTCAGGGAGGATCTGTAGCTGGACTCAGGCCAGGGAGGGAGCACCCTTCATCAAGCAGTTTCTGTGCTCATGCTTTTCCCATCTGATTTCACGGAAGAGGATACTATTCCCATCTCACTGGGGAGAAAGCTGAAACTTAGAGTGCCCAAGGTCACAGAGCGACTGAATCTGTCAACAGACGTTTACTGAGCACCAGCTAGGCAGCAGGCCTGGAGAAGGGCATGGCAACCCACCCCAGTCTTCTTGCTTGGAGCATCCTATGGACAGAGGAGCCTGGTGGGCTACAGTCCCCGGGGTTGCAAAGAGCCGGACACGGCTGAGCGACTGACAGAGGCCCCAGGCTCTGTTCTAGTGTCAGGACACACTGGGGAGAGTGGTTGGCAGAGTCCCTGCCCCCCAGGAGTACACCTTCTCTTGGAATGCTGCCTCAGTGAGCAGACGGGACAGTCAGGTGGAGAAGCCAGACTCGCTCCACTGGACTGCTCACATTCCCCGAACACACCAGGCTCTTTTCCATTAACGTGTGCTTTCTCATCCTGGGTCTTCTGCCTGATGTGCTGTTTCCCCTTTCTCACCCTGGCCACTTCCTGTCACCCTTCAAGGATCGTCCCAACAGTCAGCTCCCCTTTAAGGTTTTCCCTGAACACGTGCACCCCTACCCTGGGGGCTTCTTGCAGTCTCCTAGCGCCTTCCACCCTCCTCCTCGCTTCTGTGATAGCACCTCTGTATGGGCTAGTTATTTACTCCCCCGTCTGTCTCCTCTGCCAGATTGACCTCCTCAAGGGCAGGACCTACATTTTATTCAACTTTGTAGATTCAGGGCCTGGAACACATCTGGAGAGATGTGTGTGGAATGTAATGAGGTGCGGATTGTGTTCTGTCCCTTCAGGGACTTCGTAGAGATGAGAGGCTGGTCTGAATGAGGCCTCGGGAAACAAGTGGGACTGAATTAGAGTCGGGGTAGGAGTGAGGGTGGGCAGCTTAGAGAGAAGGCCGTCTAGAAATAGGGCTGGGGGATGTGCAGAGGGACTAGGAAGGCCTGGGAGCCAGGGCCTGAAGTTATGTTGAACAAGGAGGGCAGTACGGAGCCTTGCAGGAGTCTTGGCAGAGATAAACAGTGAGTCAAGACTAAATTGATAAGATCTATCAATCAAATCTAGCAGTTTTGTAAGGATGGGTGAGGGGAGCTGTATATGAGTCATGGTGCCCACAGTGACATTGTGAACTGAGGACCCAGTTGCCAGTGGGGACTTTCAGGTAATACTATGCCCGGTAGTGGTGGGGACTTGGAGAAGAGATGTCCCCAGTTGAGAATAGTCTTCATTTTCATTGTTGTTTAGTTGCTCAGTTGTGTCTGACTCTTTGCGACCCCATGGACTGTAGCCTGCCAGGCTCCTCTGTGCATGGGACTTCCCAGGCAGGAATACTGGGGTGGGTTGCCATTTCCTTCTCCAGGGGATCTTCCCAACCCGGGGATGAAACCCGCATCTCCTGCACTGGCAGGTGGATTCTTTACCGCCAAGCCACCAGGGAAGACCGAATAGTCTCCATACCTCTCTGCATTGGTCAGAGAGAGCTGCCCTGGGGGTTTTTGCTCTGGTCTTTGCCTTTCCCTAGCTGAGTGGGAGTCAGGGGAGGGGGATTACTTGCTTTTTGGAGCCAGCAAGGCTGGTGCTTAAAGGAACTATTTCTTGCCTCTGACATCAAGGGGGGTGGGGCTGTGCCGAGTGGAGAGTTGGGCAGAGGCCCAGGGCATGGAGGCCAGAGATGGGTGGAGAGAACCTGTTTACTATTGTGCACTGACCCAGGGCTGGAAGGAGCAAAGCCAGGGAATTCCTTGTGGGAAAGGGAGGCAGGCCCAGACCTAGCTTGCACGGGGTGTTGGGGAAGAGTGAAGCAAGCGGGACTCTTTCACCTAGACCGGGAGCCTGCATACTGCCCTGCCTCCATGCGGGGGCTGCCAGGCCGCAGGAGGGTGCACCAGGCTGCTGCAGACCATCCTCCTTCCCCACACTGACTCACAGCGCGACCTCGGGCAGATCACTTACCCTTTGGTCCCTAGGCCTCCCTCGCTGTCTGGGGACTCACTCCAGAACCTTACAGGCCTCCCAGCCCTGACCGTCGGCCATTTGTAGATCACCAGCCCACCCTCTCTTGCCTTCTCGTTTCCTATCATGGATGATTATGGGGCTGGTATAAAGGCTGTTTATACTTTTAGTCATTACCACCGCTTAGATTAATGAACTCCAGAGTTTGTTACTCAGTGTGCAAAGTAGGTCAGCCTTTTTGTTTAGCCTCACTCCTTTTTCCAGCTCTGGGTGGGAGAGAGGAGTTCCCCCACCCTTGTTGTCCCTGGATCTGTGATTGCGCATCCACTTCCCGATTTTCCACACTTGCATCTTGCTCACTCTTGCCGTCTCGGCACAGAGAGCAGTGGTTGTCTCCTGGGTGGTAAAGGAAGGGGGGGACCGTAACAGGTACTGAGGCCCTGCTACATGTGGGCCACCAAGTGCTTACTGGATGGCTCAGTGCTCAGTGGCATCTCTACTTCCAGACTGTGTGACCTTGGACAGATTACTCAGCTCTGCTAAACTTGAGTTTTCATGTGCTTCCTTGGGGAATTGTGTGCCTGCGTAGTGCTTGGCAGAATGGTGCAGAATGGGTGCTGGAAGTGTGTCCGTCCGTTCTTCCTGTCTCATGTGGTCTTTACTGCTGCCCTCCAAACGGGTGGCCTTGCACCCATGTTACAGGTGGCGAGCTGGAAGCTCACAGAGTGGCAGAACTGAGTCAGAAGCCAAGAGTTACAGTCTGTCTATCACTGAGTAAACGACTTAATCTCTTGGGGTCTCAGTTGCTTCCTGGGTAAAATGGGGATAGTCCTGCCCTGCTCTGTGTGTCTGTAGACCAGTCAGATGAGAAGAGGGATGTGAAGGTGCTGGGCAAGCTGCAAATACTGGTCACCTCAGTGCTACCATTAGCTGGCCACCCACCAGGCTGGGTCCTTATACACATGTATTCTTCATTTAGACCTTATGTGTGTGGTCCCACTTGAAGATGAAGTTGAGACTTCAAGGTCTGTCTCCCAGGTGGAAGAGCTGGAATGGAAACCTCGGTTGGTTGGCTTCAAGGTCCCCACTGTTTTTACTGTCTCCCACACTCCACATGGCCTTTCTGACGGTTGAGATGAAGAGAATCCATCCCGAGGTCTCGACCTTGGTCCTTATGCTTGGGCTGTGTTTCTCTTTGTTTGGGCTGGTTTGGAGAGGGAGGCTTAGCGGAGGGGGGTTACAGTGGTTCCTTGGGACCAGGATTTATCTGACACCTTTGCATAAAGGGGTCATGGGCACAGGCACCACACCTGGCTGAGTCTGCCAGCCAGAGGGGCTGAGGCGTGCTTGGGCGGAAAGTGCATGACTGGAAGGACTAGGCGGAGAGAGCGCGGTAGCCAGGTAGCCTTGGGAGCTGGTCTTGTCCATCTTGTCTCTTGGAAGTCTTCATCTTCTGGGTTTGGGGAGAAGGTTGGGGAGCCCGGCATCAGTGGGCTGTCATTGCTGCCTTGGGCCGTGGCATGGCACAGCACAGCTAAGCTTAGTTTAGCTGAGAGCCCAACAGAATCTGGGCTCAGTCACTCTCTGGCTGCACATTTCTGTCCCCTCTGTGCCTCCCTACCCAGGAGGCGGTGGTCGAGGTGTACTTGTGAGCTTTGCCCATCCAGCATATTGGCCTCACTGAGCTTTCCTAGGTTTGGGCAGGCCGCTCACTAGGACAGTCAGAGCACTGGAGGAAGGCTTAGACTGTCTCCAGGGGGTTGAGGGCCAGAGATGGAGCCCCACAGTGGCCTCTGGAGAACGGCCTGATTTCCTCCCAGTCTTCCCGGGGCGGGAGAAGCAGTACAGGAGTCACTGTGGCAAAGGAAAGCTCTGGTTTTGCCACTTAATAGCTTTGTGACTTTGCCCAAGTCATACAATCTCTCTGATTGGGTCAGGTTTCTCATGGGTCCAGTGGAAATAGTAATTAATCTGTGAGGCTCTCACTGGGCTACTAGGGGCACAAATACAATTGCTGTAGGCAGCAGTGGCTTGTAGCCCTGAAGGCAATAGATGAAAGTAATGATGTCATGCAGAAAACCAGGCAGGCATCTGTTGGTATCCGTGAGGTACACAGTGGGGGTTACATAGCTCAAGGCCCAGTCCAGTTAGGGAGTGACAGGGCTGAGCAACATGACCAAGCTGTAATGAACTGCTCATTTCACATCACACCTTGATTCATTGGTGATTTAGTGCTGAAATCAATTGGTGATTGATGTGTGATTTAGTGCTGAAATTGATTTTAGGGGATTGTGCCCAGTATTAAAAGAAAAAGAAGTAGGAAGTAGGATGGAATAATACAAAAATTGAACTGAAAATATCAGGTGCTTTAGTACATGTAGGAGTAAATTGTTTCATAAAATGTATTTTGGTTACGTGTGTATGTGTATAGTCTCAGTACAAAATGTATTTCATACTGTGAGTTTCAGTTTAAAAACTTGGAGAGATGGTGTTGTAAGTAGTCAAGATAAAGGTCTTCAGGTTGGAAGACAGCTAACAAGATCTGGGCAGGCACAGCTGCTGTGTGGAGGCTTGGGGAGTGACTGGGGTTCAGAGCATGCACTGTGGACTGAGGCAAGCCTAGGTTTGAATGCAGCTGCATGGCCTTGGAGGCTTCCCTGGTGGCTCAGAGGTAAAGAACCTGCCTGCCAAGCAGAAGTTCAATCCCTGGGTCAGGAAGATCCCCTGAAGAAGGAAATGGCAACCCACTCCAGTATCCTTGCCTGGGAAACCCCATGGACAGAGGAGCTCAGCGGGCTGCAGTCATGGGGTCACGAGAGAGTCAGACATGGCTGAGACTAACAAGCAGCATGGCCTCGAGAAGGCCCTTACCTTTCCTAAGTCTAGGGCTCTGCTTCTGGAAAGTGGAGATAACGTGGAGGTGGGTTATTATGAAAGGTATATGAAAATAATATATGTATATATATATATATGTATTTTATGTAATATATATGTATTTTGAAAGATGTTGGTAAGGTAGTAAATGATTTTAAAATGATAATTACTGTTTCTGCTGTTATTGTTGAAGTTGTCATTTTTATTATGTTGGGCCCCTAAAGTGTTGCTGTGACTTGGAGAGGGGAGAAGAAGAGGCATTCCAGGTAGGGGTGGGTGGGTGACGAGGGATAATTACGTTTGCCTAGTATGAGGCTGATCTGGCTGAGAATTGTGCAGCCTTAGAAGGAGGTGTTGCAATAGACAGAAGGTACCAGAAAACTTAACAATATGGCTTCAGCAATGAGGGTGGCTTCACCTGGAGATGAAGAAGGCCCAGCCCTGAGGAGTTCCACTAGAGACCGTCCTCATTAGACTCTTTTGGTTGCGGAGACTCCTTCAGGCCACCTTAAGGGCAGAGGAGTTTTCTGCAAGAGTGAGTGAAACTCTCAGACCGGAAGCATCCCCATGGGCCGTTTGGCCTCTTAAGTTGGTCATTTGGTCAGCTTCCCTGTCACTGGAAACTGGCACACACTCTCCCCCCACTGTTAGGAGGAAGCCACCTCAGGGCCTCCACACCGTCATGTCATTTGCAGAGATGCCCAGACCCCAGTCCACATCACGGCTCCTTTCTGGGCATCTTTGGAGGGTCAGTTCACAAGGCAGGCCATCCAGTTGTATAGCAGACAGGCTCAGAGAGGGCAAGGGGCTATTGCAGAAGGAATTTCTGTATCAGACAGCAGTCTGGTCAGATGCCTTCTGAGATCCTGACCCATCAGACTGGAGAGTTTGTGAACCTTCTGATTTTTAAAGAAAATGGGTAGTGTCCAGCCATTCAGGAACACATTCTGTATGTGACAAGAAGTTCACCTATAGTTAGAATGTCAAGTGCTGAGTGCCGGGTACAGCAGGTGGTTAAATAAACTCCTTTGCTATTGGAGGAGAGGCCACTCAAATGACCATCTTTCCTCCAAAATTTCCCAATTTAAGGTTTTGAAAATAAAAATAGATCTTTCAATGGACATGTACATTTAAAGTAGTAGTGGATTTTTTGTTTGTTTCTGAGACAACCTTACCAAATTAGTGGTGTAGTTTAAAATCAGTAGTGCCTTAGAATCCAGGAAATATGGTCGTTTGTTTTGTACCCGTTTGAAATTCCGGTTTGAGGTTTGATGCTGGGTCTTTGAAACTGCAAAAGCTGTTATGTGGCATCATTTGAAAGAACACTGAGCTTGAACGTGTTCCCCTGTGTATTTGTAGTTGGGAGACTGGGTATCTCTGAGGCCCTGCTGTCAGATCTTATCAGCAGAGACTGACCAGAGGGTCAGAGTGTCACATGGATATGTATTTAATCAGATGGGAATTCTCTGGAAACTGGTAATCTCAAGCAAGAGCCTTGCCCTCTTATGAGCCTCCATTTTCTCTTCGGCTCAATGAGAGGATTGGATCAGATGTTATCCACATCCATAGCTGCCAGAACTTCCTGTTGACTCCGTGTGGCTACCTTCTTTAGTTTTAGATAACTAGAAGGCTCATCCCCTGACTTGTGTGACTGAGTGCTTTGTAGTGATGGGAGGTGACCTGGCCTGTGATGCTGGGCCTTTGGTTTGGGCTCCCTGGGTGTTTGGGGGCTGCCTGGAGATATGCATACATTTGCTTGTAAATTACCTGATGTAAAGGTGTGGTCTCTGCTTTTCTCCTGAGGGGAGGGATAGGAAGGAGCCAGTCCTTGTGCCTTGGTTCTGCTTCCAGGTGGTGAGAGGGTGGGTCGGTGGCCTGTGTGGAGGGGCCGTCATCTCTCCTCGGCTAATAGCTCTAGGGCTGCTCTCAGGCCCCTGCAGTTCTCCAGATAAAAAACCGAAGAAGAGGACCTGCCTGTTTGTGTCTGGGAGCTGTGCTTTGCCAGGGCCCCTCCCACTGCTCGTCCAACCAGTAAAAGTTCTAGCAGTGCATTTCCTTCCTGTAGCAAGAGAATCAGAGACTCAAGGCCTGGGCCAAACCCTGGCCCCGCTGTGTCCTGTTCCTGAGAGCCTCCACCCCGAGCTGCGTTCTGGGAGGTTAGGCAGGGCTGAGCGCAGGCCCTTGGCTACGACTGACTTGGATCACTGACTTGCTGTTTGGCTCCGAGCAGATTGCCCTTCCTGGATTCCCACCCCTGATGATGCCCGTGCTTTTCTCACTGGGGAAAGGCACAAGAAAGAGGTTTAAAAGGCCCATAATCTACTACTTTAAAAATAGTTCTGAGTGTGTGTGTGTGTAGAGAAGGACACATACACGGTATTTTCATTGTTTTCTTACCAGTATTGCTCTGTAGGCTGAGTACAAGGAAGGACATGTAGAATACGCTGTCTTCAAATGCTAATCACCTTCTCTTTGCCGCATGGTTATGTGAACTCAGGAACTTCCAGGGACTCCCTCCTTGTAAGGAGCCCACTCACTCGAAGCACCCTCTAAGCCAGGGGTGTCGCCCAGCTGCCGCAGCTGCTTCAGGGCTGCCCAGGGTGGGTCTCCAAGCTGAGATGTTTCCCCACCAGCTCTCATGGGCGTTCAGAGCCTGTGGAATGTCAGTGCCGTGAGGGCTGGGACTTGTTCTAGTCACAGGACTGTTCCCCACAGTTTACCCAGACGCCCTAGCCCTAGAGCTCTGTCTGCATAGCTGTGACAGCTGCTCCGTTAGTAAATGTGCAAATCTGAGTGGTGTCTGATGGGGCTTTGAAGTATATTTTGAATTTGGATAGGCAGAGACAACTTGGAGTGTGTTCCTGCAAAGGGACTGGCATGAGCAAAGGCTGAGAGGGGAACAAGGCCAGGGTGTAATTGGGGAAACCATGAGTAACTAGTTTTGTTAGAGTGCAGAGGTGAGCATGTTATCCCTGTACTTGTTTGACTAGTTTTTCGTCCAGCTCCGTACCGTGTATGCTGGTTCTCTGGAGAGGCTTGTTTATCGGCACAGATCCAGGGTGCGAATGCTGTGCTTTGGGGCACAGGTGCAGGCACTGGGGCCCCTGCCCCTTGGCATACGGGGCAGCGAGCACTTGAACCTAGTGTCTGTCCAGCCTGTGCCTTCTGGGGAGGGCGTTGTGTTCCCTCGGGTCTGTGTTAGAAGGTTTGCGAGTTAGCCCCGAAGGGAACAGTGGGATGAAGGGCAGGGGGAGGGACGGGGACTGACCAGGCTGGTAACCTGTGGCCTCAGCCAGGGCCTTTGCTCTCTCAGCACCTCTGACGGACCCTGGCCTCTGCTCCACAGGCTGGAGGAAGTCCCCCTGGAGGTGCTGAGGCAGAGGGAGTCCAAGTGGCTGGACATGCTCAACAACTGGGACAAGTGGATGGCCAAGAAGCACAAAAAGGTGAGGGGCCTGGCCTTAGGCCTGGGGCTGGGAGTTGCAGTGGGGGAGGCATGGGGCTGCATCAGCACGGAGGGGCAGGAGGGTCTCCGGCCGCCCGCTGTCCCCCACGGGCTTGGAAGGGGGGACAGAAGCTGGTCTTCCCGGATAACACGACTCATGCGGAGTTCTTTCCTCGAGTCACACTTCAAAGCTGCTCTCAGCTGAAGGCCCTTCAGGCAGCTTTCCTCCAGTGCTCCCGGGCAAGTCTTTACTACTGCCTACCAGCCATGGGAGGACTTGATATACTAATAGTGGCTAATATATGTTGACGCAGCGTGCTGGGCACTTAGCTGGGTCATCCTTACAGCACCCCAGTGAGGTTGGTGGTGGTGGTATCAGGTATGACTGATGGCAGAGTCAAAGTTTGAACCCAGGAGTCTAACTTTAGTGCCTGCACACTTCGCAACATAATAGGGGGCCTTCTTTACCCTCTAGATTAATTCGATGAGTTCCCTCTTGTCCCCTAGCCAAAGCAAAAAGAAGGAAAAGTGACTTCAAAGGAAAAGTGACTTCACAGTTTAATGGTCTCATAAAAATGAAAATACCAGTGGTTCTTTTCTGGTGGGCTGTATTTAGGCGCCAGCTCTGCCACACTGTAGGCGCATCCTTGTCCACCACACGTGTGTTGATCCTGTTGTTCACCTTAGCAGGGTCTGCTTACTCCCTGGCTGAGCGGAGGCCTGTCCGCAGTCCCACAGCCGGGGTCTCTCTGCACAAGTCCCCAGCGCACAGTGACCCCCCTGGCCTGCATCGTCAGCTGACATGCTGGTCTGGGCCAAGCTGGCACAGCCGCTGCAGGGCCTAGCAGAAACCCAGGGCTAAAGGTCACATTTGGGCTTGGGTTCAGCCACACAGCCCCCACTCTTCATGACCATGGCTATCGGAGTGACTTTGGGCGATCACCTCACTCCCCCAGCCTCAGTTTCCCTGCTCAAGTGGGAATGAGCGTCCTGTTGCAAGGCTCCTCCTGTAAAGCCCTGTGCCCATGGGAGGAGAGGTGCACCCAGACCGGGGCTCTTTCTTACTGTTCTGTGTGGACTTTGGGGCTTTTATTTTTTGCTTATTAGAAAAAATTTCACTTAAACACTTTTTTAAGGCAGTTGTTACCCAGCTGCGGAAGCAGCCTGACTCTGGGGTCTGTTTTCCTGCTTCCTCAGCCCTCGGGCCTTTATCCTGAGCTTCAGCTCCTCTCACCACCTGCGGAGGTGACTCGTGGCTGGCAGGGAGATGGCTGTGGCATTCTTACCCCCACCTCCTTGCAGATGGGGATTCCAGAGGGGAGCTGTGGGGAGCTCCTCTCCGCAGAGCAGCCAGCATCACTTCCTCTTCCTCTTTGCTTCCCTGGCACTGCGGTTAGAGACCAGGGCTACCCGCCCAGCTGGGGCCACCAGAGGAGGCTGCACTCCACCCTCCCCAGGGACCCTAGTGTACCGCTTGTCTCCTGCCGCTCTGGCCCCGGAGCTCTCACTGCCTTGCCGCGCCAGCTGGGTCGGTAAGTGGTGGCACCGGAAGGACGACACCTGCACCAGAAGTGGATTCAGACCCGCCACCCTGATGCTGAGTCCCCAGGACCAGTCAGGCCCTGCAGAGAGACAGGGCGCTGGTTGGAATGCTGTCTTCCCCTGTCGGGCTCTGCTTAAAGTTTGCCCTGCCCTCCTTGAGCTCAGCAGCTGGGTGTGGCTTCTCTCAGTTCTCATCAGAACTCTCCTTTCCCAAGGCCTTACCTCAGATAATGGCAATTCCTGTGCTTTCTGTTTGCTGAGCACTCTGTGGCTTTACCCTTGCTCTTCCCCACCTCTGCCTCTCCCTAAGAGGTTATCATCTCCAGCACCCTGAGCTGAGGAGGATGCCAGAGATCAGAGGGGGAAGGTTAGTTGCTCAGTCACGTCTGACTCTTTGCGACCCCATGGACTGTATCCCGCCAGGCTCCTCTCTCCATGGGATTTCCCAGGCAAGAATACTGGAGTGGTTGCCATTTCCTCCTCCAGGAGATCTTCCTGACCTAGGGATCGAACCTGAATCTCCTGTATTACAGGCAGATTCTTTACCACTGAACCACCAAGGAAGCTGGTTGTATTCCCAGCTCTCCATCCCCACCTCCCCCCCCTTGGGCCTGGGTGAGGCTGGGCCTCTCTGAGAGCTTAGTGGACTGAAGGTATTCCTGGACTCTCCTCGGTCCTGAGCAGGCTGAGGGTGGTGGGGCTGCAGTGATATGTGGGGGCCGGCTCAGCTGAGCTTGCCCCTGGGGAGCCTGAAGGGCCTATAGTTCTAGGTCATGTGCACCCCTTCGCCAAAGCCCACCCAGACCACGCGGCTTCCTTCAGGAGACCCCAGTCCCACAGCAGCGGGAAACTGTCTGTGGAGTCAGGCGGGTCCCTTCTGCTCCCTTCCTCTCCCCGCTTTGCAGGCAGTCCCAGAAGTGCAACTTGGCTCCTCTGACCAGCCATTCTGCTCTTCCCGCACTGCCCTCAGCCTGCCTGCCTGTCTCCTTCCTGGTTCTTGACTCCCTCTGACCCTTGGAAAGTTTTCTCTTGTTTGCGCTGGTCATCAGGAAGCCCGGGCCTCCTGTGCTCCCTTCTCAGGGAGCCTCCAAGGGGACTCTCTGAGGGGGTTTCCAGATGAGGGGACTTAGGAGTGAGCCCGGGGCCCAGGGCCTCTGAGTCAGGTGTCCTCCTGGGATTGGAGGGGCAGAGAGGAAGCCATCATTTGTTAACACCGACCCCCTGCACCACTTCTGATAGAATCCTAGTTGTTACCAGTTTGATCTTACAGTTGATGAGAGGTGATGGGCTGAGGTCAACGCTGGATTCAAACCCATCACCCAAGCACCGCCCACTTCCCACTGCCCTGAGCCCCATCTCCACCCCAGACCAGGCTGCTCAGTACAGGGGCCCAGGGCAGTGTCACTGGATAGTCCCCCACCCTCTTTCCAGAGGAATGGTGCCTCTGCCTTTGCCCTCAATCTCCTTGACCCTTGGCCTGAGATCAAGGAGGATGATCAGGGCACCTGCCTTCGAGCCTCACTCTGCCCTCAAGCCCAGAGGAAGCTCATCTCCCCATGGGACTTGGAGAGGCCTGAGAAGTGAGCACCCAGGGCTCGATCCTCCAGCCTGTGCAGTGTGTCTGGGAGTTGGCATGGTCCCTGATGGAATGACCTTAATATTATCCCCACTCTGTGCCTCAGTTTCTCCATCTGTGAAACACATGATGCTTTCTCAAGCCGGGTTTTGGCTGTGGAAGACTTTTTTCTGTTGAAGAGTACAAGCGTATGCATTGAGCACTAGCTCTGGGTCATGAGCTCCCCAGGCACTTCCTCCCTCCCCTCTCCCAGCCCGTGATGGGGAAGGCCGGCGCCAGTTTAGCCTGGGATCAGAACTCATACCCAGACCAGCTGTCTCCACCCCGGCCTGGAAATCGTGAGAGCTCGGGATCAAGGAGAGCAGAAGAGGGGGGATTCTTGACCAAACAAAGGGGAAGCCATTCTGATTGGCTCCTGTCTTCTTCCTGAATTCTGCTGAGATCTTTCCTCTCTAGGCTGGATGTATCCTGCCACACGGCTGCTTAAACACTCCCATGAAAGCACCCGGGACATGTCTCTGGGCACATTCTGAGTCATCTTGTGAGCTGCTTTCCCTGCGGCTGAGCCATGTTCCACATCGTACAGATCCCTTCCTGGTGACATCCCAGGGGCTCCTCCAACTTGTCTGGTTCCATTTGGATTCAGAAAATGGAGATGGGGATTCATAGTCCCATGTGGATGTCAAGAATCCCTGTGTTGTCACTGGACCCCAGGGAACATGGGGCCACTGCCATCACCTGGTGGCAGCCGACCCAGTGCAGCGTTGGAGCAACAGGGGTGAAGTCCTCTTTTCCCCCCTGTCCCGCTCTTGCCCCCGTGCTCACTGAAGGACTGACGAGCACCAGCCTCTTGGGGGCTGGGGAGGGGGCAGCCTGGCTGGATGCACAGGCACGGCCTCCTTTTGACTTCCAGATCCGACTGCGGTGCCAGAAGGGCATCCCACCTTCTCTGCGGGGCCGTGCTTGGCAGTACCTGTCAGGAGGCAAGGTGAAACTGCAGCAGAACCCTGGAAAGTTCGACGTGAGTTGCTCTTCCCTCCCCTGCCCTCCCTTCCTCGTCTCTGGACATCTTCTGGGGGCGGTGATCCTCTGTGCTCAGGGGACCTCTCCCCTCTAGAGCCAACTGTCAGGCCTGGTCAGTCTGTGACTCCGGGGGCTCCGCTCACCTGAGGCGCCAGCTCTGAGCGGGCCTCAGTGGAGTGGACAGATTGGCAGCCCCCAGTTCCAGCTGTTTCTCTTGACAGCCACCCAGGTTTGCTCTCTTGGACTTGGTGGGCTACCTCTCAGCTCTTGGTTATTTGGAGGGACACTCAAGAGCACTTCCCTGACCACCTGGGGCCTGAGCTCTGGGCCTTTGGGGGTTTCCCAGCAGGGTCACAGGACCCTAACACCTTTTGACTTCCCATTCTCTACTCTTTCTCCTGCCTCATCCAAGCCAGCTAGACATGGTTCACCCATGTTGCTTATGGGCTTGTCTGTTCCGGGGGTGGCAGAGCCAAACCAGTGTCCTTAGAGTTTAGAAGCCAGTCAGGGGTCAGATGGGGTACCCTCTGACAGCCATGCCTTCCCCTCCTGCTGTTCCTCACCCCAGATTGCCAAGGTGAAGAACACCCCTCCATTCATGAGGCTTCTTGGGGTCCCCCTGGCCCCGGCTGCTCCTCCAGCCTGCTCCTCTAGGGAACTCAGGGAGTCAGTTGGCTTTCCCAGGGTTGCCCCAGCTCACCTGCCAGACTTGGCCCCAGGCCTCAGGGTATCTCCCAGGCTCTTGGGACTGATGATAGGCAGTGAGAGTGCTGTCAGTCAGCAGCTCCCTGTTGACAAAATTCATGCTTCAGTGAACAGCCCTCTCCAGCCAAACCTGTTCCTGGAGTTGCTGCTGCAGACCGGGAGGCGGGGAGAGTGGCCCAGAGACGGGGGTTGGTGGAGCATCTGGCTGAGGGCAGGCCTGAATCAGGGATCCGGCTGTCCCACAGAGCACCGACATCATGCCCACTCAGGCAGCCTCTTGGCTCCGGTCTTCCTCCCTGTGGCTACATCACTTCCATGTCAGGGGGCTGCCTTCTGGCAGAGTGGGAGGCTCAGGGGTGGGGTGGGAGAATCTCCAAGGCCCTAGGCTACCTTTGGCTGCCAGAGCACAGCCTCAGAGCCGAGGGAGCTCGGGGGCTGCTCAGCCTCCTGGTTCCACACTTAGCAGAGGTGAGCGCATCTGAGGAGCCGCAGAGTGCAGAGCTGTCTGTGCTGTGTGTGTCTGGGGAGTGGTGCATCCCAAGAGGGTCAGCCACCTCTGTGGGGTCTGAAGGTTGCTTGTGGGAGGAGGTAGACTGGCCCAGAAAGCCCTTCATGATGTTTTGAAGCTTAGTGGCAGGGCCCCGGCGCAGTCCTGGGGGCCAGAACAGTGGTTTGTGAGCACAGCAGGAGGAAGTGGATGGGGAGAGAAGCTGCCTCCGGCTGCCGGGGCACAAGAGCCCAGAGGCAGGGGTGCCGTGGAGGGCTGTGGGGCAGCGATCCTGCCCCCAGAGGCCCGCGTGGACCCCAGCCTCCGCTGTCAGTGCAGGCTCCACACCCCAGCAGCGTCTCCTCCTCTGCGCTGGCCACTTCTTCCTCCTTCCTCAGGCAGGACAGGACCTTCCAGTCTTTTTCTTCCCTGGGTTTCTTCTCCGGCCGGCTCCATGGGGGGCTGTGGTAGCTGCATTGCCCCCAGCGGCCCCTACCTGCCTTGGACTCTCGGCACCCTTTCTCCCTGCAGGCCCTTCAGCTGCACCTCTCCCTCTCTGAGGGGTGGTGACCCTGTGTGGCTGAGTGCCGTGAGCTGCTGAGGAGCCCAGTGAGCATGTTCTAGGAGCCTTGGGTTCCCTGGTCTGCACCTCAGTGGAACCTTCAGGAGAACTTGTGGGACCCTCCTTTCCTTCCTGACAAAAGCAGATCTGCACTGTACTCAAGACCGTGTCTAGGATCAGGACAGCATCGTGACCTGCAGGGTGCCTAGGACACTAGCGGCCCCCATCGAGGGGGGCTGCACACGCACAGGTTGCGTGTGTGTGTCTTTAGATGGGCCCCTGCTCCAGGGCCCGCTGTCCAGGCCCCGGGCCCCTCCCTAACCCTCCAGCCTCCAACACTCCATCAGTTTTTTGTCTCAGTGTTCACCCTCTTGTGTCAAGTTAGCCGACACCCTAGGGTCCTCATTTCAATCCTGGGACACCCCCACTGAGGGGGCACAGAGGGAAAGGGACTTGTATGAAGTCGCCTGCCGGGCAGGGGCCTGCGCCTACACCCACTGATGTGTTTGCTGAGGACCCAGCCTTCCTCCTGGGACCCTCCTTGCACTGCCCAACACGTAGACAACGAGGCTCTGTCTGCTTCCCCACTCAGCCCTCCAGGCATCCTTTCCACTGAGTTGTTTCTTTCTTGTTTGAAAGCTGAGGTATGAACTTACAAAAGTAAAGTGCACAGATCTTAAGCACACAGTTCAGAGAGTCTGGACAAATAATACATACCCCTGTAACCAACAAGCAAGTAAGATAGAGGACATTTCAAGTGACGAGAAAGGATCTTTCTTTGTGTAGTAGCTTTGTTTACATAAATGGAACTCATGCAAAAGTGTTCACGGAAGTTCAAAGAAAAGAGTAAAAATTTGCTGAAACTCCAGCACCCAGAGATGGCTCTGAGGCTGACGGTTCGACAGACGTCATGACATTGCTCAGTGCAGCACGCACGCACGCGCGCGCACACACACACACACACACACACACGCACACACCCGCTTCCTGAATAGGTGGCACTGCTTGTACATGGAGGTGGGTAGCACAGGAGTTGGGTTGACAGCTCTGAGTCAGCCTGGCTTCCAGACCCAGCTGCACCATTTTTCTAGCCACAAGGCATCAGGCAAGTGGCTTGTCTTTGACCCTTAGTTCCTCACCTGTGAACAGTGTAATGATAGGACCTGTCTTTAGGGGGCTGAGGCGAAGTCGCTGAGGCCCACATGTGCCGTCTCAAGTGGTGCTTAGGCTGGTGCTCCCCGGTAGGAGTCATTGCTTCCAAGCTGCCTTCCATCTTCAGGGAGTAACAAGGTGTTTGAGTCCTGAATGAAGTGCCTGGCGATTATCTCAAGCCACAGCTATGTCAGGCACTCTTACCCACGTGGGTCTTCCTCCTGAAGCCTAGGTAGCCCCTCAGGGTTTCCAGGACTCTGCTCCGCTCATCTCTGCCCCACCCAAGCTTCCTGACTTGTCCTCGGGGAGGCCCAGTCAGGATGGGATTGGGTGGACATTGTCCCTGTTGATGGGCCTCCTCCACAACCTGGGACAGTGATATCCTCCCAGCCATCCCTAACTCCTAAGAGATGCTCTTGACCTTGCTTCCAGGAGCTGGACATGTCCCCTGGGGACCCCAAGTGGCTGGATGTGATTGAGCGTGACCTGCACCGACAGTTCCCTTTCCACGAGATGTTTGTGTCCCGGGGGGGCCACGGGTGAGCAGGCTGGGCCTTGTGGGCTGTCCCTTTCCCTCAGAGAGAGGAGGTAAAATAAATTTGGGGGCATGTTGGGGGTTCCGGAAGCTGGAGGGTCCTGATTACTCTGTTAGTTCCCTCTTTGGTTTGAGTCTGATGGGTCCTCTTAGTTCTGGGGCAGCTTCATCCTGTACTTCCCAGAGTGTTAGGCTTGCCTGGCCTGGCCTTCCTCTCAAAACAGGAAGATGCACAGACTGAGTGGGCAGAAAGAAGGCTGGAGAGAGCTGGGTGGGTACAAGGTACGCAGGAGAGGAGAGACGTGGCGGCCAGGCCGGGACCGAGGCAGTCCTGGGACGGGGCTGGCCTGTCTGAGGGGCCACAGCTGCCACGCTGGGGGCCACACGCCCTGCCCTGGCCCTGCTCCCCACTTTCTTTTTGAGCCTTCGCCCTCACCTGTCAAAGGAGGGTGCAGGGGCTGCAGTGGGAGACTGACCCCGCGTGACCACAGTCTGCAGGGAAATGCAGCCTCTGAGTCAGGTCTGGCCCAGTGGGGCGCAGGTGAGGCCTGTGGGTGGCGAGTCCCACCCTTCAGCCCTTCCCCGCTCGCCTCTCCGCAGCCAGCAGGACCTGTTCCGGGTGCTGAAGGCCTACACGCTGTACCGACCCGAAGAGGGCTACTGCCAGGCCCAGGCGCCCATCGCTGCTGTGCTGCTCATGCACATGCCTGCCGAGGTACCCCCAGGCCGTGGGCGGGCGGGCGGGCGGGCGAGGAACACCCAGCAGCCAGGCATCATGTCTCTCTTGCCCACAGCAAGCCTTCTGGTGCCTGGTGCAGATCTGTGAGAAGTACCTGCCTGGCTACTACAGTGAGAAGCTGGTGAGTGCTTGCAGCGTGGCCCTGGCCTGAGACCCGCCCCCAGACCTGACACCTTTGTAGCCTCTCCAGGCCTCAACTCAGCCATCCCATTGCCCGTGAAGTCCTTCTCGGCCTCCTGTTGCCTGAGGCTGGAGTCCCCAGGCTGCCAGGGTCAGGGCTTCTGGGCTCCGGCCTCCCACTTCCACCCTCTCTCCACCTCTGCCTCCCAGTTCCTCCAGGGCACCACAGTCCTCCTGCCTTGGCCTTCAAATAGGCTTAATCCTCCACCCCTTCTTTCCTCTGATAACCTTTCTTTCCCCTCAGCTTTCAACCCATCGGAGCGTTCCCTGACCTGACGGGGGGGCCTCCGGCACACACCCCCCAGGGTCTTGTTCCTGCCCTGCCCTGGGCACCTTAGCCCCCTCCCTCCCTCCACTCCCTCGGCTCCTGATGCTCCTGTGGTTCGTGTCTGTCTGTCTGTCTGCACAACACGCTTGGTGGGGGGACCAGCTGTGTCTGGTCTGCTTGTCATCACCCCCGGCACCCAGCGGGAGCTTGGCACCCTGCGGCCTGAGCTGCCTGAGGAGCCGGGGTGGCTGCCGTGGCCCTCGGTCACGGCCCAGTGGTTCCCTGTCCCCCCAGGAGGCCATCCAGCTGGACGGGGAGATCCTCTTCTCGCTGCTGCAGAAGGTGTCTCCCGTGGCCCACAAGCACCTCAGCCAGCAGAAGATCGACCCGCTGCTCTACATGACCGAGTGGTTCATGTGCGCCTTCTCGCGCACCTTGCCCTGGAGCTCCGTGCTGCGCGTCTGGGACATGTTCTTCTGTGAAGGTAGCGGGCGGGCTTGGGGCAGCAGCCCTGCTGCCAGCCCAGCTCACGGGGGCCTCTGTTTGCAAAGAGGCTCCCCAGAGCAGCCCTCACCGCCGGCACTCACCGCCCGCTCCCCCACAGGAGTCAAGATCATCTTCCGGGTGGGCCTGGTGCTGCTGAAGCACGCACTGGGCTCCCCCGAGAAGGTCAAAGGCTGCCAAGGCCAGTACGAGACCATCGAGCGACTGCGGAGCCTCAGCCCCAAGGTCATGCAGGAGGCCTTCCTGGTGCAGGAGGTATGGCCACCCCTGCCCCTCACCCCGGAGATGGGGGGACTGACGGTCACCCCTGCCCCTCACCCCCGGAGGGAGGGCGAGCCTGAGGGCCCTGGTGGGGCCCTGCGGCCTTGTGCTCAGCAGCCCAGGACAGTGTGGACAGACCTCGTCCTTCTGTCTGAACGAGGAGATGGGGCACAGAGAGGCCCAGATCCACCTAGAGGGAATGAGAGTAGGTGCGGCCCACCCCCCATCACAGCCTTGGCTTTATTTTCCTGTTTTTCTCTTTTGTGGATCTTTGTCTCTGGGGGACTGTAGTGAGGTGATACATAGGTAGGCGGGAGGACTCATGGCTTTCTCCTCTGAGGTGGGGGGCCTCAAGGGCCTCCTCACCTGGCATTCACTCTGGGGCTTGTGACCACCATCCTGTGGTCAGTCCGCTTGGCCCTGGCCGGGAGGCGGAAGGGGATGGCTCTTCCTGACGCCCTCCGCCTGTCGCCGCCCCACAGGTGGTGGAGCTGCCAGTGACCGAGCGCCAGATCGAGCGCGAGCACCTAATCCAGCTGCGGCGCTGGCAGGAGACGCGGGGGGAGCTGCAGTGCCCGTCCCCGCCCAGGCTGCACGGCGCCAAGGCCATCCTGGAGGCAGAGCCGGGCCCACGGCCCAGCCTGCAGCCCTCACCGTCCATCCGCCTGCCCCCAGACGCCCCCCTCTCTGGTTCCAAAGGCAAGTCCAAGACATCCAAGCAGGTGCAGAAGGAGCCACGGAAGCCGGGGAAGGAGAGTGGGCAGCAGGACCGGCCCCCTGCCCCAAGTCAAGCCAAGGCAGCGGCCGCCACGGGAGATGCATCTCCTCCACAGGATGTGCCCCCGAAGGACCTGGCCCCCCAGGACTCAGCCCACCACCGCTCCCGGGAGAGCCTGACATCCCAGGAGAGTGAGGACACCTACTTGTAACCCTGGCAGCTCAGGCCTCTGGGCTGGGGTCTCCACACACCACACGGTTCACCGACTGACTGACACTCCAGGGCCCGCCCGCCCCCCGAGGGCCCGGTGCCTGGCCCCAGGTGGCAGGGAGTCTGGCTGGCCCAGCACAGATTCTGCCTGAGTCTCCTTATTTATTTTCTCCAGAGCAGAGCTCAGCCGGCCCAGCTGGGGCAGGCAGAAGTGCGGGCCAATGGGTGGGGCCTCACTCAGCCCCTCCTGGGGGGATTCTCCCCAGGGCTAGGGCATGGATGTGAGGTGGGGTGGGGGGGAGGTTCTTTGTGTAAAATAGAAACATGGTTTTGTACAGAAATAAACAGGCTTGTGTAGAGAGCTGGTGTGCAGCTTGGGACTGGGAAGGGGGTGCCACCCCTAGGGCTCAGCATCTCCTCCACACCCTACAGAGGCCCCCACCCCAGACCCAGTTTCCCCTACTTCATCCCCCTTGCCCCACGGCCACCGCCTGCCATGGGTGAGGGTCACCAGGGCCCAGGCAGAGCAAGGCCTGCTCCCCAAGCCTTGACCCTGCCCGTCATAGGGGGAGGGGCTCCGCAAATCCTTCCACAGTCCTCCCCCAGGGGCTGGCCTGGGTGCCACTTCGGACCCCAGTAAGGTACTCGTTCTGGGCCGGGTGCTGGTGCCAAGGGTGGGTGATTGTGAAGAACTGCCCTCCCATGCTCAGCCCAGGCCTCCATCCAAGTTAGAGGGGCGCAGGGCGGAGTCTGACTCTGTGATACGAGGCGCCCACTGGCCTCTTACCGAGCTGAGCACGTGCCAGGCTGGGCTGGCTGTCTGATGACTGGGTGGGCTTCGTCCCTATCCCCGTTTTACAGAGGAGGAAGCAGAGGAGCTGAGTGGGAGAGGTGCAGCCGATCCAGATTGGGGCCCGGCGCCCCTCGCAACCTCTCCCAACCAGGGTGACCTGACTCCGCACTGAGGACCCAGGCAGGCAGTGTGGCGACCAGCAAGGGTGAGGACAGGGTGTCCCGGGAGAGGCCCCCCTTCTGCTGAGGAAGCAGCTTTTCCAGTCAAACAATAGTGGCTGTTCCTGGCAGGCCACCAGTCTGGGCCGGGCCGGGGTGGGGGCGCGGGGGGAGAGGGAGGGAGGAGCAGAGCCTCCCTGGGAGCGTTTAGGCATCGCAGGGCTGCAGCCTTGGCCTGGGACGTCCTGTTCTGGTAGAACCCAGAACCGGGGATACTGAGGCTGAGGAGGTCAAGGGTCACATGAACCTTTCAGGGCAAACCACCTACTTCTCACCTCCCGCCGCTCCCCCCGTGGCTTCCTATGCCACCTGCCCGAGACGAGGGTTCGGCCTCAGAGGACACTGCCCTCCCCCAGCCCTCCAAGGGCCTGGCCAGGATGCGGTGGCTGCGGTGTTCCGTGGGGACCCACCGAGCCGGAGGGTCTAGGGAGGGCAGTTGCCGCCCCACTTCCATCTGCCTACCATAAAGACTGCTGAGCGGGCGGGAGGCCTGCTCAGACCTGCTGGGTCCATCAGACCCGAGTCCTGCTCTAACCTGTTTGGTTCAGAGCCTTGGCGGTGGGGCCTGAGGATCAGGCAAGGGCCCCTGGAGCACGTTCTGTCCTGCTGCGGAGCCAGCCTCCCTGTGCCCATGCCTGTGCGTGCCGGGGTCTTTGCAGGCCTGAGGATGCCTGAGCGGAGCCCAGCCCTGCTGTGGAAACGATCCCACGTTGGCACTCACCAGCCTCAGATCTGGGGCGTCTGCCAGCTCTGGGGGCCTCCTCAGGCATGAAGCATGAAGTTTAGGTGTGCTCAGGCCATGTCGGTCCTGCTCATGACTGCAGCCTTATGTCTCGGCGGAGAACTGAGGACCCAGTGAGCCCCAGGTGCATGGCCCTGTTCCCCCAAAGGCTGAGCTTTGGGCATTTCTGGCCCAAACAAGTGTTCAGCATGGTGGCCTTCAGCTCCCTCCCCACCACATGCTGCTCACAGAACGGCTGGGGCCCTCCCTTCTGCTCTGGAAGCTGCCTGAGAAACATGGGGCCACTGAGTCCAGGTCAAGCTTCACCTTGTCAGTCCACTCACAGGGCTTACGAAGCAGGGAGGGTGTGTGTCAATACTAGTGCCGGGCAGCCCTCGCTGGGGGACTTTTGTCCCCACCACCCCTGCCAGCTCTGGTGGCCCTGCCCCACGCTGAGCCACGAGAGGAAGGAGGGGCAAGGCACCAGCACGCTCTCAGGGCCGAGAACCGCACGGCTGCCTGGGCTGCGGCAGCGGACCCCGCCCCTCGCACGCTCCAGGAGCTTGGGGGCTGCGTTCTGTCCCAGGCACGCCTCCAAGGCTCAGCGAAATTAATTCTAAGGCCCAAGGACAGATACGACTCCCAGACTCCGCCGGCTCGGGACCCCAGCGCAGCGAGCGTCCTACGGAAAGCTCGGAGCCCTGAGAGGCGGGGAGGCGCGGCCGGGGCACCCCCAGGAGGACTCGAGGGGGTGGGGTCAGCGGGCGATTCCCGAGCCCAAACCGGTGGGGCGGAGCCAGCAGGGGCGGGCAGGGCAGGCCGGACCGAGCAGAGTGAGGCTCCGGCGCTAGAAGGAGGCGTGGCCACCCCGGATTGGCCGCCCGGCCCGCACGGCGTGGCCTTCGGGGAGTTGGCGTAGCTGGCGGCGTGCACTCGGCCGCGCAGCGGCCCCTTTAAGCCCCCCGGCACCGCCCCCAGCGACCCGCCCCCAGCACGGCCTGGGTCCTGCGGGCAGCGGGGTCGGGTCCGCGCGGGCCGCGATGGAGCTGCACATCCTAGAGCATCGGGTGCGGGTGCTGAGCCTCGCCCGCCCCGGTCTCTGGCTCTACACCCACCCGCTCATCAAGCTGCTCTTCCTGCCCCGCCGAAGCCGGTGCGCGCCCGGGTCCGCGGCACAGATGGGGGTGGGCTGCACTATCGCTCTGGGACGGGGTCGGGAGATTAGGGCCGTCGTGGGGCCAGCGGGAGCCGGCGGGGAGAGCCCTCCCTGCCTCCCTCCCTCCCCCGCCCCCGGCCGCCATCCGGCCTGGGCCTAACCTCCCCGGGACCGCCGCCTATCCGGCCCCGTGAGGCCCCCTCCCAGGGCCGGTTAAGGCGCAAACAGCCCGGGATGGTCAATGCTTAACCCTAGTGGTGTCAGGTGGGGGCATTCTTTCCTGGCGGCTCCGTGGAACTTTTTCCAGTTGCCTCCCGTCGGGTCAGAGGGGCTGGTCTAGAGGGCTCAAGGTTCGACGGCCCGGGTTTGTAGCCGCGGGTGAGCCTCTCCTCGTGTCCCGGCGTGGAGGTCGGGGAGGCGGAAAGCAGTTCGCAGTTCTGGAAGTGGGGCACACACCCCACCGTCCTGGGGAAAGAACAGGCTTGAGGGGGCAGGGAGGCGCCCGGCCGGGGTCTACCCGCCCCCTCCGCCCCACCCAGGCTGAAGATGCCCCCCGCCCCCAACCAGGTGCAAGTTCTTCAGCCTGACGGAGACCCCCGAGGATTACACGCTCATGGTGGACGAGGAGGGCTTCAAAGGTGGGGGCTGGGCTGGGGAGGGGGCGTAAGGGAGGAGACCGCGCTCGTCTCTTTGCGGGATTCTCACCGAATGCTAGGATCCATGGTCGCAAGAGCTGGGGGCCTGGAAGGCGGATGGATCTGGGTTCGAACCCATTCCCACTTTTCACTGGCTGTGTGCCCTTAAGCAAGTCACTTCCCTTCTCTGAGCTGTTTGTTTCCTCTTATGTAAAATGGAATAGTTACGGCTCTGATCTAATAGGGTCCCTCGAGGGCCTTATAAACGGGGCTGTGTGTGAAGGGCGGTTAGCAGCCCCTGGCCGGCCAGCAGAGCAAGTTCTGGGGCAAGAATCGGTTTACTGTGACTGTTTCACCACCCCCCCACCCCCACCCCCGACTGACTTCTCTCATCTCGGGTGTGTGTCACCCCCTCCCCAACTGGTCTGGCGGCTCCAGGAGTCTGAGAGGGTTGGGGAAGGAATGCAGGAGGAGCAGGCAGCCAGCCAGGGCAGGGTCCTGGCGGGCCTCCTAGCTGTGCTTGGGCAATTAGCAGCCACCCTGGCCGTGGCCCCTGCTCCAGACTGGACTCCAGCCTGGTCCGTCCCTGATCCCTGGAGCAGACATCTACCTCCCTACTCCTGCCAGCCTGGCCCAGGCTGACAGGCTTGGAGTCTCAGGCTAGACCACTGGGGCTTCACTGGCAGGCATAGCGCTGCTTCAGGCCTTAGTTTCCCTATTTGTGCAGCAGGAAAGTTTGCATCTGCTCAGCAAAGGGCATCCCCTAGCCAACATGGTCTGCTGGCTCCCCCTGGTGGTGCAACACGGTATGAAGCCTCTGTTTGCCCACGGAACACTCGTCTTGAGGGCCATACCGTCACCCCATTTTACAGAAGAGGAAACTGAGGCTCAGAGAAGTCAAATCATTTGCCCCAGGTCAACAGAAAGTAGATGGTGAGGCTGGGATTGGAACCCAGTTCTGTCTGAATTCGGAGCTCCGATCCTAACTGGGAAGTTTCAATCCCTGACAGGCCAACACCTGAAGCACCTCTCAGTCCTTGCAGACATGCAGGTCTCAGGAGCAGAACTTGGGGGAGGAAGACAGCTCCAGTCTCCAGACCTGACCTGACCTTGGTAGAGCTCCCCATAAGGCTCAGACAGGGAAACAGGGCAGGGGCCAGCCCTGTAGGCCCTGACCAGGCCTGTGCCCCCTGCCCCACAGAGCTGCCCCCATCCGAGTTCCTGCAAGTGGCCGAGGCCACCTGGCTGGTGCTGAACGTGCCGTCCCCCAGTGGCGCGGCTGTGCAGGCTGCCGGGGTCACCAAGATCGCCCGGTCGGTAATCGCGCCGCTGGCCGAGCACCACGTGTCGGTCCTGATGCTGTCCACCTACCAGACAGACTTCATCCTGGTGAGTTTCCCGCCGGTGCTGGCTGGCGGGGGGAGGGGGCGTGTGGGGCAGGGTGGACCCCATGGGTACTTGGGGACCCATGCGTTGTTCCTCTCCTGGCCCAGGTGCGGGAGCAGGACCTGTCCGTGGTGATCCACACGCTGGCCCGGGAGTTTGACATTTACCGAGAGGTGGGCGGGGAGCCTGTGCCGGTTGCCAGGGACGATTCCAGTAACGGCTTTCCCCGTGCTCAGCATGGTGAGACCCGCCCTCTGACACCCGGGCCTCGGCGGGGGCTCCTCTTCCCATCGGGGGCCCTTCCCTTGTGCAGGTGGGGCTGTGGCTTTGGGGAGACCAGCTGACACGCACACCCCTCCTCACAAGAGGGTGCCGGGAGAGCCCAGGCAGGTCCCTGCGGGTGCTGCGTGACCTCCTCCCAGCCCAGGCTGTCTCTCTCTGGCTGGCCACCAGGGGGCGCGCCCGCCCACAGTCGCCCCTTGACCTCCGCCACCAACCCTCCCCAGCAGGGCCCAGCCCCACGGTGCACCCCATCCAGAGCCCACAGAACCGATTCTGCGTCCTCACGCTGGACCCCGAGACTCTGCCAGCCATCGCCACCACCCTCATCGACGTCCTCTTCTATACGCATAGGTGGGCCCTCGTTGGCATTGGTCTTCACAACCTTGGTCCCAAGCTCCTTCCCCCCACCTTCCGCCCAGCCCTGGGTTCTGCAGTTCTGTGCCCTGTGCGGTGGCTGGGGTTCCCGGCCGCCTGCGACACCCCTGTGCCCAGCACTGAGGTCCAGGCAAGGCCCCGAAGCCACAGCTGGAGCCCCCTGCCCACCCTGGCATGGGCAGGGCCCCCCGAACTGCGCCCTGGTCAGGCCCTCTGGACTTGGGGTAAAATCCTCTGTCACACTCAGGGTTCGTCATTCTCTCCCATCCCCAGCCATACCAGCAGGTCAGGGCCCTCAGACGAGGGGTGAGGGCAGGGGGCCAGGAGGGTCTGCCCAGGGCCACCTGTGCCAGCCCCTTCGAGGGCATGGAGCCCGGCTGGGAGGTGGAGCTGGCCCAGCACCTGAGGCTCCCCTCCTCCGCAGCCCCCCTAGGGAGGCAGCCTCTGGCGGTCCCGGATCCAGTTCCATCACCTTCTTTGCCTTCTCCCTCATCGAAGGCTACATCTCCATCGTCATGGATGCTGAGACGCAGAAAAAGTAAGTGACCCCTGACCCCAGGTGGCATACAGGCCCCCGGCCAGCTCCAGGGAGGGGGCAGCTAGAGCGTCCAACGCTGAGGTCAGCCGGCTGACCTCCTCCCGGGGCTCACAGCGGAGGCAAGGCGGGACCCGGGTGCCCCCGCCCACCGCCCTCCTGCCGCCCCAGGTTCCCCAGTGACCTGCTGCTGACCAGCTCCTCGGGCGAGCTGTGGAGGATGGTGCGCATTGGCGGACAGCCCCTGGGCTTCGGTGAGGGGCCGCGCCTTGTGTCGGGGGCGGCGGAAGGGCTGGGGCCTGGGGGGGTTGCGAGGGGGGTACCGAGGTGACCCACACCGCCCTTGCTCGACCCTCAGATGAGTGTGGGATCGTGGCCCAGATCGCCGGCCCCCTGGCTGCCGCCGACATCTCCGCCTACTACATCAGCACCTTCAACTTTGACCATGCCTTGGTGAGCCGGCCGGCTGGGGCGGGGGCCCTGGGGAAAGGGGCGGGGCCCCGGGGAAGGGGGCGGGGCCCGGGGAAAGGGGCGGGGCCCTGGGGAAAGGGGGCCCTGGGGAAAGGGGGCCCTGGGGAAAGGGGGTCCTGGGGAAAGGGGGCGGGGCCCTGGGGGGAGGGGGCCCTGGGGAAGGGGCGGGGCCCTGGGGGAAGGGGCGGGGCCCGGGCGGCCCTGACGCCTCCCTGTGCCCGCCGGCCCGCAGGTGCCCGAGGACGGCATCAGCAGCGTCATCGAGGTCCTCCAGCGCCGGCAGGACGGCCTGGGCTCCTGAGGCTCCAGGGACGGGGGGCAGCAGCAGCCTCCGGGGTCTCCCCTTGCCCTCTGGCTTCCAGAGACTTCTCAAAGCTGTGTGCTCCAGCTCTGGGACGTTCCCGCCGGGAGGCCCCCTCCTTCCGCTCTGTGTATGTAAGCTGCAAGCAGACGCCGGCTCTCAACGTGGCTGCCGCGTGTCTGCCCAACGCAGGGGACGTGGTGCTCGGGGCTTCTTCCAGGAAGCCCTCAACCCATCACTGCCTGCGGGGCCTCGGGGTTTGCACATTCCCTGCCTGAGGCCTGAGCCTCCACCCTCTCCGCGCCGCCCCCAGCCGGGTTGCCTGACCCAGCAAAGGAGTTCTGACTGTGCCTTCCCTTCCTGGGGCCTCCAAGAAAAGTATTTTTACACCTTTCTCTCTCTCTCTCTTTCCTTTTTAAGTCAACTTGTTAATAAAGAGCTTATAGTGAGCAGACCGGGCTGTGGTCCTTGGGGTTGTCCGAGCCTCAGCCACGGGGCCGCCCCCTGCGGTCCTGGACTCTCCCGTCCCTGGTCCCCCTCTCCCACCCCATCCCTTGAAACTGGCTCTGGGCCGGGCTCGCCTGAACCTCCCTCAGTGCTCACCTGAGAGCCATCACCCCCGGTCTCAAGACAAAGTGACTGGAGCTCCTGCAGGGGGAGTGACCCAAGCCAGGACCACGTGGTTCCTGCCCGGGGCTGCCTGGCTCTGAGGCTCAGGCTCTCGCTTCATTCCTTTCTGGGTCGGAACAGCCCAGAAGGTTCAGAGCAGAGGCTCCCAGACCCTGCTGTCTGGGGTGGGGGGGGTCCCACAACTCCCCCTGACCCCCCTGCCACCTTGGCTGTGGCTGGCCTGCTGGCAGCTTTCTCTTGGACCCACGTCTGAGTTCTGGCCATCCCTTTGTGGGAGTGATCACTCAGTTCTTGCCCCCAGGGCTTTCCCGTAGCAGTGCTGGGCGGGGCCGGCCAGAGTGGGCCACTGAGAGTCCGCGCTGGGCTTGGGCTTGGCCCAACCACGCAGACGGAACAGGGACCGGAGGCCCCCCGGAGCCTCCGCAGCCAGAGGCTCCACAAACCTGGGCCCAGGTTTCCTGTCGCCGTGGGGCCACCTCCCCGTTCCGCGGGCTGGGATTCCGCTGTGACCCGGTGGGGCCCTGCAGATGCGCAGGGGAGGTTATCGGGTGCCCTCAGCCCAGACCCGCCCGCGCACGGGAAGGGAAGAAGGGTGTGACTTCGGGGTACTCTGAGGTCGTGGTGGCTCCCCAGAAAAGCCAGAGCAGGGCCAGGCCTCTGGCAGCGTGCCCGCCCTGCCCCTGGGAACCTGGGGGCTGCAGATCAGAGGAGCAGGGAGCACGACCCAACCCGGTGAGTGGCGGTCGGGGGCCCAGGCCAGCCTCTTCCCCCCTCCCCCTGGCCTCAGTTTCCCCAGTGCCTGGAGACCCGGGAGGCAGCCCCCTCAGGGTCCGATACACGCTGGGCCCTGGGGAGGGGGCATTTGTCTGTGGATTGTCTTTGGGGTGAGGGGAGTCTTGCTTTTCTCCCTGGAGGGCCCACTCTGGGCCTTGGCTGGAGGGATGTCCTGGGCTGAGATGGGGGCTTTAGAACCAGAATTCCCGGGGCTGCCTGACCTGCAGCTAGAGGGCTCCTGGCCGCCTGTCCAGCTCTGGGGGGTGGGGGGGGTCTGTCTGTCTCTCTGTCTGTCTGTGAGTCACTGCCTTATTTGGGTTTTCCTGTCACCCCAGCTTTCCAAGTGCGTCCGGCCTCTCCCGGTCCTCCAAACTGGATTTTAACATAGCATCGGTTAGTTCTGGGGCCTGCCCTCGGGACTGGCTTGGGCAGGTGCCACAGGTGCCCTGCTGGATCGGCCTGACTCAGGCCCAGGCTTCGAGGCCAGCACACCAGCCTGCATCTCCTCCCCACACGTGTGTGTGTGGAGGGGGTTTGTTAGCTCTCGGGGCGTTAGGGTCCTTGGGGGTCACTGGGCTGGCTCTCGGCAGGTTACAGATGGGGAGACTAAGACCCAGCTGGAACTGCTGAGACCCACAGGGCTCAGGCAGCGCCTGCAGCACACAGCTGCCTGGAGACAAGGGTGTGACTGTGGCCCTCTCACAGAGCTGATTCTGTGGGTGCCGTCAGACGGACGGGTCCAGGCCCGTGTCCCAGGCCAGTGGGGTGGGGCAGCGGTGGCTCGTGGACTGACCTTCTTAGCCTCCCAGGCCCCAGAGAGTTCCAGGGCGAAGGAAGTTGGTTTGGTCAGCCCAGGCTTGGGCTTGAGGTCATTCATAACTGAAGTTGGGGGCCCTCAGTGGCACACCCGGAGCCTCGGGGCGGCCGCTCCTGAGCGCGAGGTTGAGGCCCCAGACTGCAGGGCCTGACGCTTGTCCTCAAAGATCAGCCTGTGACCCGGGAGGGAGGGCGGGCCCCACGGGTAGCCCCCCAGCCCCATGTCCTTCGTCTGCTGGGGGGATATGAGCCTGGGCGGGGGGCTCTGGGTGGTGGGGACAGGAGGTGGGCACACCTCAGGGGGAAGAACCCGAGGCTCATTTCCACGCTTTCTGGTTTCCACGGTCATACAGAGGTGACCTCGTCAGCCCTCCTCCAAGCATTTGAGCAGAAATTCAAGGTTTAACGTCCTCACCCGCCTTGGCCAGGCCGGGCCAGGTGGTCCTGTGCTTGCAAAATTGCTGCAAAGAGGGTTTCTTTTCCTGCATAGAGGGAAGGATAAACCTACTCCCCCAGCGTGGTCTGCTGGCTGGTCCCACTGGATGGGACGGGTCCAGGCTGGAGGCAGGAGGAACAGCCCAGTCTGCAGCAGGCCAGCCGGCCACCCAGGGAGGCCGTGGTCCCCCCTGCACGTGGGGGCGGGGTGTGGCATGCTGCATTAATTCACATATTCACCACGCCCTCCCATCGGCCCCCTTTACCAGGAGAAATGAAGCGCAGAACTGTGAAGGTCACACAGCTGGGCACGGCAGAAGCAGAATTTAAAAAGAAGGCCAATAGTGCCCATGGGGCCTGGGGAGGTCCCCGGGGCGGGGAGGGGGTGCGCGTGGGTAGGGACAGTGTAGCTGACCCCTGAGGGACCCGGGTGATTTTGCAAGCTCCCTCGCAATCCCGGCTGTCTGCGTCGCTGGCTGGGCGTCTGCCGCCGGTGCGTGGGCAGGCACGCGCGGCCTGGCCCTGGCTCCTCCCTGACCCCGGGCTGGGTGTTGGGCAACAGCTGCGGTTTGTGTCTCCCTTTCCCAGGCGGGCCCTGGTGCTGGGGTTCCTGAATCCAGGGGTGTCTCAAAGGGGGGTGCCCAGAGCTCCCTTCCCCGAGGGGAGGGGTCGGTCATGGTGCTGAGTGGAGGGGAGGTGTGCACTTGTGGTGTGCATGCCTTGTTTGTGCAAAACAAACGAGTCTGTTTTGGCCACAGAGTATGTCTGTCTGTCTGCACATGCTTCTGAGTGTCTGTGTACCTGTGCTCCCGTGTCGGAGGTCTGGGTGTCCACAGCTGTACGTGCACCCAGCTACTCATAACCCTCAGCCGTGTGCCTGGTTCTGTCCCAGCACGTGTCCCGTGTTTGCGTAGCTGGCATGTGCATCTGCTCCGTTGTGTGTGTGTGAGCGTTTGCGGCACGTGTTTCTGCGTGTGTTTTCACCTGTGGCTGGGCCCGTTTTCCTGTGTCCGTGTGTGCACGCACACGTCTGCATGCTTTGTGTTCATGTCCACCCTGCCCCCCGTGTACCCTCGTGTGCACCTTCCTTCCTGGACTCACACCGCCCCAGGCCCCTCTGCCTCTCCCCGAGGCCGGAGGGCCCAGCCCTCTGCAGTCCCCAGGGGAGCGGTGCGCTGTGCTGCCCTCCCCACCCCTGCCCTCTGCCTGGCCCCCGCCCGCCTCCGCCCTCAGCCTCTCCGACCCCCTCCTCCCCCTCTGCCCACATTTCCGTCCCTCCTCTTCTGCCTGCAGCCCCAAGGGAGCCTGGCTCTGCTTTCTGGCCCCTAGTGTGTGCGCCCCTCAGCCTGAGCTCTCTATAGGGACCCAGCCCCCCTGCTCCGAGTCAGCCCAGGGTTGTCCTCACCAGCGTGGCTGCCCCGGGCCTCCCGCTGGTCTCCCCGCCTGGGTCCCCTCCTGGCACACCCTGGCCTTGTACATTTAGGTGTGCCTTTTCTTTTTTTCTTGCATGGCATGTGAAATCTTAGTTCCCCAGTCGCGGATCGAACTGGCGCCCCCTGCACTGGAAGCATGGAGTGTTAGCCACTGGACCACCAGGCGTACCTTTTCTAAGTTGACAAAGGCGAGCCCAGGGTGCAGGCGCTGCTCTGGCACTCACCCAGGAGGGGCTGCGGAGACCCCCTGACTCCCTCCTGCCTCTTTGGAGCCCACTTCCTGCTTCCCAAACTCTTTGTGTTCCTGGAGTGGTGTTTTTTAACTCCGCCTTAATTTTTTTCCCCCTAATTGAGGCGAAATTCACACAATGTCAAGTTGACCATTTAAAAGTGAAGAGCTACCTCCGGGGCATTGAGCGCTTTGTGTTGAGCAGCCATCACCTCCTCTAATTCCAGAACACTCTCATCACCCCAAGAGGAAACCCTGTACCGCTCAGCTGTCACTTCCCATTCCCCTCCCGCAGCCCCTGCAACCACCAGTGTGTCTTTATGGATTTTTCTATTCTGGACATTTCCTACAAATGCAGTCATCTCATATGTGACTTTTGACGTCTAGCCTTTTCACTCAGCGTGATGCTTTTGAGGCACATACAGGTGAATGCATGTGTTAGTACTCCATTCTTTTTAATGGCTGAATAATATTCCAATGCATGACAGAATCATGTTTTTTGGACATAACCACTTTTTAAAAATTTTATCAGAGTATAGTTTCTTTACAATGTTGTTAGTTCCTGCTTTATGGCGAAGTGAATCAGCTGTATGTACACCTATATCCCCTTTTTTCGACTTCCTTCCCATTAAGGCTGGGCTTTCCTGGTGGCTCAAACGGTAAAGAATCTGCCTGCGATGCAGGAGAACCCAGGTTCAATCTCTGGGTCAGGAAGATCCCTTGGAGAAGGAAATGCAACTCCCACTCCAGTATCCTTGACTGGAGAATCCCATGGACAGAGGAGCCTGGCGGGCTACAGTCCGTGGGGTCACAAAGACTCAGACACGGCTGAGTGACTAACACTTTTTCTCATTTAGGTCACCCCAGAGCACAGAGTAGAGCCCCCTGAACTAGTCAGGAATTCTCACAGTAGATGCTCACCAGTTACCTATTTTATACACAGCAGTGTGTGTGACATAACCACTTTTTTAAATCCATTATTCGCTGGTGGACATTCGGGTTGTTCCCACCTTTGGCCTGTTTAAGCTCTGCCTCCTTGACCGTGGGGGTGCACAGCAGTTGTGTTCAATGCCCTGCTGTCCTCTTCCTCACGTGCTTGTTCTGTGGATGGCCCCAAACAGACACAATCTGTCACCCAACTGAATGGCCACCAACCAGTCGGCCCTTGGACAGAGCAAGTCTTTTCTCCCCTCGGACCTGGAGGGGGTCTGTCTCCATATCAGAATGAATGCTCAGAGTTTCCTTAGCACGTCCCCAAGAACAGGAGGAGGAAGAAAGCAAGTCTTCCCAGTGCCCATCCCAGGTCGTTTCCTCCAGGGCCTGTAATCGGCATCTCTGCAAAGCAAATCCTGCCTCAAGCGTTTACCACTTTGTAGACAGCCCCATGGGGCCCCCAGCCTGTTCCCCCATCTCCTTCCAGTTGCCAAGCAAAGCTGGTGAGCTTGGGCTGCAGCTGGCACCCAGAGCAGGCTCAGCCATCCCACTTCCTGCCTCCACGCCCTCCACCCTGAGGACTGAGGACTCCCCGGAGGTACTGGGAAGCCAGCTCAGCTAGCAGAACTGGCCTCTTGGCACGTCCTGTGTAGCTGCAACCTGACTTCGTGCAGGGACCAGGGGCTCAGGAACATCCCTCGGCCTCTCTGGCTGCACCAGCTGCGTTCTCGCCCACGTGGCAGGACCCCGCTCTCACCTGTGACATCCCGGTTCAGAAACTCCAGCCATGCCAGGGAGGCGTGTCTCCTGGTTCTCACCATCAGTCCCGGGAAGGACTCTGATGGGGCGGGGGAGGGCAGCAGGGCGGGAGCAGACACGATGCAGGTGCATTGCTAGATCCCGGGGTACCACGACGATCAGGTTGGGTCAGCGTTCACTCCTGCACCAAGAAACGGGCAGCCTGGCAAATGAGTCTTCCAGGTCCCTCCAGGCTTCACAGTAATTTCACTCACCTGTGAGTAAGCCTTGTCTTTCTTGGGGATTTATCACTTGCACCTGGCCTGGTGCCCTACACATGCATCAGGTCCTTTATTACCTAGAGGTTGAATGCGGGACAGTAGGCTTGTCCCCTCCAACGGAGTCTGGCGCCTTTCTACGAGGCTTACGTAGAATTTGTCCTGAAATGCGTTCTTGAAAGGAAGTGGGAGAAATGCTTTGGCTTTTTCCTTTTTAGTTTGTTTTTGCAGGGAAGTGTTGAAATCTGCAGCAGCTGAAAGAATAGATGTTGAATTCACTTTTGAAAAATCATCATAAAAGAAAAAGTCAGCATCTTTAACCATTGAGGCTTCCTGAAAAGGAGGAATCACATGCCTTGGTGTACCGTGAGTGATGCGATTCTGACGTTCCTCGGAAAGAGGGCACTGGAAAGGCTCCAAGAGGCCTGGTCCCACCCAGCGTTGAAGCAGGCCTACACTTGTAGAGGCCCGGCTGCAGGGGTCTCTACATGGCGGCTGGGGACGCACCTGGGCCCCGTTGCCGCATCTGCACGGTCGTGCATCCATCCATTCATTAAGGATTTATTGAGCACCTACTGCATTCCAGGGCTTCCCTGGTGGCTCAGATGGTAAAGAATCCACCTGCCAATGCGGGAGACCTGGGTTCGATCCCGGGGTTGGGAAGTTCCCCTGGAGAAGGAAATGGCAACCCACTCCAGTACTCTTGCCTGGAGAATCCCCATGGGCAGAGGAGCCTGGCAGGCCGCAGTCCATGGCATCGCAAAGAGTTGGACAGGACAGAGCGGGTGACACTTTCACTTTCACTACTACATTCCGAGGCCTCGGCTATGCTCTGGAGACAGGCGATGGGGAACCACCACCAGCCGTGCACACCCTCTTGGAATTTACAGTCTGGCTGGGGACACAATCCCACAGTTGTAGAAGTTTACGGTTCTGAAGAATGCTACAGAGGGGGGTATGTGGTAGTCTGGCATGGGGGCGGGGGTGCGGAAGCTAGGCTGGGGTAGAGGAAGGTCACTTGAAGAACTGAAAGTTGGTGTCCGATGGCAGTTCCGGAGGAGGGTGTTCAGCCGGTGGGTACAGCATGTGCCAAGGCCCTGGGGTAAGAGCTCAGCTCCTCTGGGGGCTGAAGAACGTCAGAGAGTGGCGGGCAGGCTGGAGAGGTGTTGGGTGAAGCTGGGGAGGCGGGCAGGGACTGGGGGCTGTGGCGATGAGTTTGGCCTCATCCAAGAGGCAACAGGAAGCCAGGGAGTGTTTTGAGCAAGAGGATCAGACCAGGCTGTGTTGTACAAGCCCCTCTGGAGGGTGGCTTGGTATTTATCTGGCTGTGTTGGGTCTTGGTTGCAGCACACAAGATCTTCATTGCGGGCTTAATTGCCTGCTACAGGTGGGACCTTAGTTACTCAATGACCAGGGATCGAACCTGCGTCCCCTGCATTGCAGGCGTCACTGCAAGAGGGATTCTTAATCTCTGGATCTCCAGGGTAGTTCCCTGCCCCTCTGCAACCTCCCCATTCAACTTCCAGCCACACCCTTCATCCTGTAAACTGTTCCATGAGGTCCTACTTGCCCTTACATTTCTCTCGACCTGGAATTTGTAGCATTTCTTTTCTGCCTTTCTGCCAACGAAACCTGGAATTTCACAGGTTTCACTGTGGAATTCACGATTTCAGCGATGTCTGTGCAGAGCCTTGGAAATACCCACCTCCGCCCCCAGCGTCCCCAGGCAGCCAACCCCGTGAGAGCGGACCTCCCAGCTCCCCGCTCTGGGAGCCGCTGGCGTTTGTTTCTGTGGCGTCTTGGCCTGCTCCCAGCTGTGCACCTTTCCGCAAGCTCCCACCTCTCAGGCCTCAGTTTCCCCACCTGCAGGGCAAGGACCATGGGCTCTGCCTCATTAGAGGGTTTCAAGGATGCAGGGAGCTGACCCAGGAGAGAGGCCTGGTCCCGGCCCCCAGAATAGCTGCAGAAATGAGCCTGATTGTCACCACTGGGCACACAGCACGTGCCTGGAGCACCAAAACATTTTTGGCAAGAATGTGATGTTTCAAAATAGGCCTCGTGGGTTGTCATCGTGAGAAAAGCCAGGGCTCCATTCGCTGGACTCCTTGATCCTCCTGGATGTTTGCCAGGTCACTCAGTCATGTCTGACTCTTTGCAACCCCGGACTGTGACCCGCCAGGCTCCTCTGTCCGTGGGATTTCCCAGGCAGAAATACTGGAGTGGGTTGCCGTGCCCTCCTCCAAGGGATCTTCCCGACCCAGGGATTGAACCCGAGTCTCTTCTGTCTCCTGCATTGGCAGGAGGCTGGATGTTTAGGTTTGCTTTTATTTACGGCGACATCTCAGTGTTTGGAGCTGCCACGGGACCCTATGGCGCTTCATAGGGTTGCGGACCCTCTGTGGTCATCTCTCCTGTCCCAGGACCTCACAGAGGAGACCCTCGGCTCAAAGAGGGTGGCCCAGGGGTGGGGTCATCTGTAGGCTCGGCTCCTGTCCATCACACCTCAGAGTAGATGAAGCAGCCCCCAGTAGCCTTCGCCTTGGCCTGGGGGGGCGGTTCCCTGTGGCAGGGCCCGGCCTGGGGGCTGACAGCTGACGGCTAAGGTGAGGCTGCTGCAGGGAAGCAAGTCCCTCTTCTCTCTCTGCACTCCCCTGAATAGGTGCTCAGGCTCCTGGAAGCGGGGGCCAGTCGCCCAATTTGGGGGGACCACTGGGTGCAGGGGAGGGCGTGCAGCCCCATCCCCACGGACACACCAGGTCCCAGGAGCACCCTGGCAGGTCTTGAGTCAGATGACCCCCAGGCCAAGGGTGACCTCGCTGACCTCACAGGGGCCCTGGAAGAGCCTTGCTCACCCGGCGTTTATGTAACGTGAGTTTCCCAACCGCCCTCAGAGTCACCCTGTGACATGCAGATCTGCGCCGCCGTCTGCCCCAGTGGCTGGTGGGTGAGGGCTCGCGGACACTCGCTACGGGCCGGGCGTCGGCGTGCCCCTGTCCACGGGATTTCGGTACCGCCCGTGTAGTTCGTAGGCAGCATTTGGCCCTGCACTCTCACAACTAAGATGTGATTCACGTATCATCGAGTGCATTTACATTTACTTTATTTGTTTATCTCTGGCTGCTGTGGGTCTTCGTTGCCTCGTGTGGGCTTTCTTCAGCTCCCGTGAGCCAGGGCTGCTCCTCGTGGCGGTGCGGGGGCTCCTCTTGTTGCGGAGCCCTCTGGGCACGAAGGCTCCGGTGCTTGTGGCACACGGGCTTAGTTGCTCCGAGGCATGTGGGATCTCCCCTAGCCAGGGATCGAACCCGCGTTCCCCTCATTGGCAGGCAGATTCCTATCCACTGCGCCACCAGGGAAGTGCCCATCAAGTGCATTTAATAAGTGTATATAATTCAAGGACTTACCGTGCTCTGCAACAAGACAGGCCACCACAGCGAGAAACCTGCAAATCAAGAGTAGCCCCTGCTGGCCACAACCAGAGGAGAGCCTCCGCGCAGCAGTGAAGCTCTAGCCCAGCCAAAAATAATAAATAAACAAATAAAAAGTAAATAAATTATAATAAAAGCCATAATTCAGTGGTTTAAGTACATTTATAAGACAGTGAAATCATCTGTTTGATAGTTAAAAAAATATTTTCATCCCCACCCCCCAAAGAAACCCTATCCATAAGCTATCACTTCTTGCCTGTCCCCAGCCCCCCCAGCCCCTGGCAACCACTAATCCACTCTCTGTCTCTATGGATTCACCTATTCTGGACATTTCATATAAAGGAATCATATGTGGCCTTTTCTGACTGACTTTCATGGGGCATAATGATTTTGAGGTTCATCCATGTTGTAGCATGCATCAATACCTCATCTCTCTTTCTGGCTGAATAATATTCTGTCGTATGGACAGACCACGTTTTAAAATCCATTTCCTGTTGATGGACAATTGGGTTGCTTCTCCATTCGGGCTATTGTGCATGAATGCTTCTGTGAACGTCTGTGTGCAAGCTTTTGTGTGATCACTTGATTTCAGTTCTCTGGCGTGCATACCCAGGAGTGGAACTGCTGGTTGTCTGAGATTTCTACGTTCACCATTTGAGGAAGAGACATTCTTTTTCCTAAAGAGGCTGAATGCACCCTCTTTCATTCCCACCAGCAGTGCACAAGGGCTCCGACTTCTCCCCGTCCAATAAGTCAAACGTATTGTCTGTGTTTGACTGCAGATGCCCTAGTGGAGGTGGAGTGGCATCTCGGTGTAGTTTGGACGTGCATTTTCCTGATGGCTAATGGCACTGACATCTTTTCACATACTTATTGGCCATTTATATCCGGGTTGGAGAAAAGTCTTTTTAATTCCCTTGCCCATTTAAAAATTGGGTTGTTGGCACTTCCCTGATGGTCCAGCGGTTAAGACTTAGCCTACCTTGCATAGGCTTGGCTGATTCCCTTCCCCATTCCCCTGAAACTATCACAACATTGTTAATCGGCTATACGCCAACACAAAACAAAAACTTTGAGAAAAAAAAAAAAGACTTCACCTTCCAACACAGAGGGTGTGGGTTCAACCCCTGGTCAGGGAGCTGAGATCCCACATGCCTCGCACCCAAAAACCAAAACAGAAGAAAAGCCGTATCGTAACAAATTCAATAGAGACTTTAAAACGGCCCACGTCAAAAAAAAAATTTTAATTAAAAAATGGGGTTGTTTGTCTTCTCCGTTGTTTAACTGTGGCACTGTGGTGGCAAGAGGGGAAACTGAGGTTCAGAAAAGGGGGGTGTGACTGG
Source organism: Muntiacus reevesi (assembly GCF_963930625.1). NCBI lineage: Eukaryota > Metazoa > Chordata > Mammalia > Artiodactyla > Cervidae > Muntiacus > Muntiacus reevesi. The sequence continues at coordinate 4,589,045 of NC_089261.1, forward strand.
GCCAAGAATTCCAGGCCCACAAGCAGATGGAGATCGGAGCCTGGGTGGGTCTCCGCCCACAGCCTGCAGGCCTCTGCACCCAGGGGCCTCCTGCGTCCACTGTTGAGCTGCCCTATGTCACATCAAATCCTTTCCTTGAGTTTAAAGTGGGGGTGAATCCCCAGCTGGAGGGTGGATCAGAAAGGCGAGGAAACAGCAGTTCTGAGGAACCAAGTGGGCCCTCTCTTCCCCTCCGGATCACGCGGACCTGGCTGACGTGGCCTGGGAAGCGGGGACAGCCTGGGTCCTGTGGTCGCGGAGCCTATTTATACCGACGGGGGCCGTGTCGCAAGCCTTTCCTGCTGGCAGGAGGGACGTCACCAGGCGCTGACCTCACCAGAAACGCTGACGCATCTTCCCCTTACGCTTCGCTCAGATGGGGCTGTGGGGCTGTCTCACCTCAGCCTCCTCCCACCCAGCTCCGGGCTTCTCCCCAGTGTCCCCACTCCCTGCAGCCCCCCAACCACACCCTCTACCTGAAGCCGTTGATTTGCGTCCCTCAAGTGCGTGCACTGACGTCATGACCCCCAGCACCTCAAAATATGAGTGTGCACAGAGCCAGGGCCTGGAAAGGGGCAATCGGGGAAAGTGGGGCCGTTGGGTGGGCCCCATTGCAACGTAACAGGTGTCCTTAGAAGAAGAGGAGGTCGGGGCTTCCCTGGTGTGGCTCAGTGGTAAAGAAGCCACCGGCCAGCACAGGGGATGTGAGTTCGATCCCTGGTCCGGGAGGCTCCCGCGTGCCGTGAAGCAGCAAAGCCCGTGGGCCACAGCTACGGAAGCCCACCAGCCCTAGGTCCTCTGCAATAAGAGAAGCTACCGCAATGAGGAGCCCGTGGGCCACAGCTAGAGAAAAGCCCATGCAGCAATGAAGACCCAACACGGCCCCAAATATTGTTTTTAAAAAGGAGAAGAGATCTGGGCACAGACTGACACGGCAGGGCAGCCGTGGGAGGAGATGACGAGAAGCCGGCCATCTGCGAGCTGGAGGGCGGCCTCAGGATGAATCCAGCACGTTGAGCTCGGACTTTCAGCTCCAGGACTGTGAGCAAACACTGTTGTACACTTCTGTCTCTGGTACCTGGTTACGGCAGCTCCAGCAAACTCACATGTAAGTTTAAAGCTCCGTGCTCAGAGCCAGCTCTTTCAGATGTGCAGGCACCCTCCTCTTAAATGTTTTTATAAAAGGTACACCACAGGTGGGTCGATCTCAATGTCTCTGGGACTTGGAGGCCTCTTTAAACCCAGGAGAAATAAATAAATAAACACAGGAGACCCTACTGCCTCTGGACCGAGGGGTGAAAACCCTGGGCTGTCCCCTGAGCATGGAGGCCGCTCAGCAAGGGCATGAGGCTCTCTGGCCAGACCTGGCTCTCCCACATGGAGCCCAGCCCTGAGCTTTTCCAAGGTTCTGTTTTTCTCTCATTCCCAGGAGCCAGGGAACTTCCCTGGTGGTCCAGTGGTTAAGAATCCACCTTCCAATGCAGGGGATGCAGGTTTGATCCCTGGTTGGGGAACTAAGATGCCACAAGCCACAGGGCAGCCAAGCCCAGGCACCACACTTGAAACCCACTCACCACAACAAAAGATCCTGCGTTCTGCAGCTAAGACCCAACACAGCCAAATAAGTACATTTTTTTTGTTTTGTTTTTAAAAGCAAACGACTATTAAGGGAGCTGAGGCATGCATGCCAGGCCACTGTCCCTCCCAGGGCTGCAGCGAGATGAGATCAGAGAGTGATATGAACAAGGATCCGGGCCTGGCCTGGGCCCAGGAAGCCGCCTCGTGGGAGTGGGCGCCGGGACGGGGAGTCGAGCGGAAGTGACATTCTCAGGAGGAGAATCCAGAACTGGGCCTTGACGGTGGCGAGGGTGTGACGAGGCCCAGGGAGTAGGCTGGGGGGGGGGGGGGGTGAGGAGAAGCCTCCGGGGTTTGGGATGAGGGGCGCTGCTGGTGTTGCCCACTGCTAGTTCCTTAGCACTTGGAAAAGAGCAGGCCAAATAAATGTTTGTTGACTGCATAAACGAGCCTGCAGAGGGGCGGGCTGCTGGGAACGGCCTTGGGGGCATTGATGGGTGCTGGGGTGGGTGCCCGGCCTCCCTCCTTCCAGCCACCTTGGCATTCCTGATCCGGCCTCCGCAGGGCCCAAGAGGCTCAGGCCTCCCTGGCCCCACGCCCCTCCAGGGGCCCCACCCCGCTTCTCAGCCTTTGACACCCTCCTGCCCACGGCACTCCTCAGGGTGCAGGCCAAGGACCCCCAGCCGGTCTACTGGAGGCGCTGAGGTGGCCAGGCGTGGTGTGCGGGCCAGCCCTCGGCCGCTTCGTCTGCGCGCTCACGGGGCCTCCGTTCATCCTGTGGGGAAGCAGCAGGTTGACTCAGGAGGCTGTCTCCGGGGCCCCTCCTCTCGTTTCTTTGAGAAGCAGAGGACCTACTCGAGATCACTATCTTTCAGAGAAAGTGAAACCTGGTCCCCAACCGTCACCACGGCGACTCCCCCTCCAGCTTCCCCTCTGAGCTCACAGCTTCCCCATCCCCTCAGCCCCCTACCCCGCCTCCCCGACAGCCAGTACTTGGAATCGGACTGCTTCATCGCTCCTTTTTCCTTCAAAGGGGCTTTGCCTTTTATGTCCATGGTGGCAGCAGCCCGGTGAGGCAGCTGGGAGATACTTTTCAAATCCTCATTTTGCAGGTGGTAGGGGCCTCCGAGGCCCAGGGAGGCGAAGCGAACTGCCTTGGGCCACACAGCAGTCAGTGGGCATGAGTCCTGATCTCCCTTTTCTCTTGCCCCAAGTGCCTGGTTCGATGGGCCTGGGATGGGGAACACTGGTTATATGCGGGGTGCCTCGTGGGGGAGAGGAGATGGCAGGGAGCCCCACTGAGGGATGCAGGTCTTGGGGCCAGAACCACAATCTCAGGGCTGCCAGCCTGGGTCTGGCTCTGTGCCCAGAGCCCCGTGGTTTCCGCTCACAGATGTCCCAACAGCCCCGCGGGAGGGCGGGAAGGGCACCCGAGAAGGAAGATGTCTCGCTCCCCTCACCCCCCAACCACAGTGGCCTGCAAGGCCGACGGCTCCCGGGCAGGGACCAGGCTATGGGCCCTCCAAGGACCCGGCTGGCAACCCCTCCCATCCATCCCGGACACGGCACCCCTGCAGCGGGCATGGACCCCCTTGCTTCCCTGCTCACCCCAGGAAGGCTGAGGCTGTGGTTTGCATCATCCTTGGGCGTGGGGGGCTGACCTCGAAGAATGAATTCGAAGAAAGGAGGAGGAGGAGCAGGCATGCCACCGCACTGGGCGCCCATTGGCCGCCTGTAGAAACTTTGGTTTTTTTTAGGGTCATGTTCCCAGAAGGCCTCCCCTCCCCCCACCCCACCCCCTCCCCACCCACCTCACGAGGTGTTGGCCAATCACCCCGACGGGCATAAAGGGGCTGCCAGCCCTCAGGGCTCCAGGCAGGGAGGTGTCACCCCCAGCGGGCACAGGCCGGAGCTCGGTCACCCAGCATGCGGGCACAGAGTATGCAGAGGACACTCCTCAGTGAGTACTTCCTTCCTTCCCGCCGGCACCTGCCGGCCGGGCTCACGGGCACCCGCGGGGAGCAGGGCCACCCTCTGCCGTCTGGGAACCGTGCAGAAGGATGCTGACAAGGGGAGAAAGCCAGGGGGTCAGGCAAAGAGAAAGGGACCCACTGAGAACACAGCATCTTCACAGGAGAAGGGTATCCTCGAAGGGCTTCCAGGTGGAGGTGATGCAGAGTCGTGGACTCTGGGAGCAAAGGAGTGAGGGAAGGAGATCACCACTGCGGGAGAAGCCAGGGAAGCAGGAGGGAGGCGGGAGATGTGCTGGGGCAGGGAGGAGGCAGGGAAGCTGAGCAGGATTGCGGTGTGATGTCTGGAAGGCCGGTGGGGTGCCTCCTTTTTTTTGCCCGGATTCGCAGGCCCTGGGATGGATGGGCACTGCCAGCCGGGCCTGGGGGCCCGGGAGCCCCCACAATCACACAGCACCCACAGCCACACCCACAGGGTGACAGGCACACAGAGCCGCGTGACGTCATCGGGGCCCTCGGGGGCAGCATCTGGGAAGCCCCGCACGCAGCCCGGGGCCCCTGCGGCCGGCGGGTCACAACGGCTGGCGGTGTGTGGCGGGCGGTTCCCTCGGGCCTTGCGCAGACCCAGACACACGCCCACACAGGCACCCTGGTCCCACGTGCTCGGGGCTCACCCCAGCGCCCCCCGCCCCAGCCCTGCAGCAGGTACCTGGGGGGCGGCAGGGGGTGCCTGTGCTCGCGTTTCCTGGGCGCCCAGCCCCCTGGCCCCGGCTGCAGAGTCTTCCCCAAGGGACCACGGTTCCTAGGAAGGGAAGGTGGTGTCACTGCCTTCCGGGCCATTGCACCACAGGCCCTTCCGACCACGTGGTTGGCGGTGCCCGGTGGGTGGGTGGGGGGAGGCGGGGGGAAGCTGTGACGGTGCCCGCCCACTGGGGGGCGCTCTGGCTCACTGCATCTCTTGGTGGGGGGGGGGGCATGAAAGAAGTGGCCGTTTCCAGAGAGGAAGGAGGCCGGAGAGATGGGGGCAGAGGGTGGCCTTGGGTGACCCGAACAAGCCCTTCTCCTTTGGCGCCTTGGTTCTCCTGTGGGTCAGAAGGGGGCGTAGACGAGTTGATCTCACGCATCCTCTCCAGGTGGAGAGGCAGACCCTCCTGGTACTCCAGATAGAGCTCCGGGCCGGGGCTGCAAACCCCTCTGGAGGCCCCTTGCAGGGGTGGGGGGACTGGGGCCTATCCCGGGGAGGGGGCCTGCAGCAATGGCAGATCCTTAGCCCAGAGGTCTCACGGGCCCCATCTGGGTCTCTGCAGGTCAGCTCCCGAGGTTGGCAGGCTGGACCCCGGCTGGGCCCCACCTCCGCTTCTCAAAGGCTTACTTGGTACATCGCAGCCACTGTTTCAGATGCAGGGCAGCGGCTCTCTGGACGGTGGTGCTGGCCTTCGCAGGGGTCCCTGGGCACACCCAGTGCCCAGCCCCGGCCTCCACGCAGATGAGGGATGGGCCATGCCCTCTGAGGCCCGTGTGAGCGCCCTCCCCTCTGCAGGGCGCCCCCCCGGCAGAGACTGAAGCTGGCCCCTCATCTTCCCTCTGCCCCAGGTCTGGTCCTCAGGCTGCTGCTCCTGTGTGTGGTGGCCACGGGCAAGTGCTCGGGCAAGTACCACGAGCTTCTCCTGCAGCTCCAGCGCCAGGCGGACCTCATGCAGAACCCCAGCACGCTCCTGGACCCCTATGTGAGTGCCCGGCCCCCCTGGGGGCACCTGAGTCTCAGAGAACTATGGGTGGAGCTGGGGCTGGAGTGATCCCCAGAGAGGACCCGCTCAGTCTGGGGCTGGCAGGGAAACCGAGGCTCCACGTTATTCCTGTGCCACAGTGACCATACCGGGTCTAACCCTGAGACATCAAGGAAACAGTGGGTGGGCCTGGAGGGTGAACTCCATCATCTCCTTCATCTGTTTGCCCGGTGTGCTCATTGCACACCTATCACGGGCCTTGTTCTAGGCACCGGAATATCGCAGTGAACAGTCCCGCCCTCCTAAGCTCAGGTCACCTCCCATCACTTCCAGAATGACACACCTCAGGCCACCATCACCACCTGTGTGGTCACCCCCGCCAGTCCTGCCTGCAGTGACCCGGGAGTCCCCTCCCTTCTCGGGCCTCAGTTTCTTGATCTGTACAATGGGAAGGTTGGATGGGGGAGGGGCGCATGTGGTCCAGCAGCTCAAGGCTGAGCAAGTATGCGTGCATGTGTGGTCGGGGCTCCAGGGCTCACCTCTGGACTATCCTTTTCGCCCTCCCCAGATCCACCTCCAAGGCCTGCACAATCTCGTACTGAAGGGATCCTGCATGGAGCGCCCGGGGGACTTCCCCAGCGAGGACGCCCTGTGGAGGCTCAGCAGGCAGGACTTCCTGCGGACCCTCAACACCGTGCTGGGCCTCTTCCTTCGCATGCTGAGCTCCCTTCAGCAGGACCTCCCGAAAGCAGCCCAGCAACAGGCGGAGATGAACATCCGCGGGCTCGGGAACAACATCCACTGCATGGCCCAGCTGCTGCGCGGCTCCTTGGACCCAGAGGCTGCTGAGCCCACTCAGCCGGGCCCGGGGCCCACGCCGCTGCCACCGCCGCTGCCCATGCTGCCCTCAGACACCTTCAAGCGCAAGCTCAGGGTCTGCGAGTTCCTGCAAGGCTACCACCGCTTCATGCGCAGGGCCGGGCAGGTCCTCCGGGGCTGGGGGGGGAGACGGGGCCGCAGCCGCAGACACAGCCCCCTCCGGGGCCTGCAGAGGGCTGCCCGCGGGACGTGGCCCTTCCCGGGGCTCAGGAGACTCGCGCCCCAGGGCCAGCTGCCCCGGTAGCCTTCGGGGCACCCTGCCAGGTGAAAGGTCAGCAGGTGGCGTGCAGGACGGCAGGCTGCCGCCACCCATCTCCTCTCCGCTCCCCACCTCTCTGAAGCGCACTTTAAGGGGTGTAAGACAGGCAGCCCCCTCTACCTCCCCCAAGGCCGGGCTGCAGGGAAGATGGTCAGGCTGTGGAGCGCCCCCAGCCCTGGGTTCCTTGGCCCTGGGGGGGTGGCCGGGTCAGGTCCATACGGGGCCAACTTTCCATTGATTCAGGGGTCGGATGACACAGGCTGACTCACGGCCAGGTTGGCCCCCCACCCCCCGCTCCCCGGAGACCGGCCAGGCTGTCCCTCTCATGACTTGCATGGCTCTTGCCTCCGTACTTCCTCCTTTCCCTAGTGGCCCGGCTCCAAGGCGGCGGGGGTCAGGGCCTGAGTTGGCCGACTATGCCTCATCGCGTCTCGGGCCAGATCCCTGGAAGCCTGGGAGGCCTCACTTTAGGCAGCTGTGATGGGGCAGAGGGCGCAGCAAGGAGCACTGATTGGGGTGGGGGGTGTCGGTACGAGGTCGGCCTCTAACTCACTGTGACCTCATCAAGGCCACCTTGCTTCTCAGGACCGCCGTTTACTCTGTGATTTGAAGGGCTTGGGGACCATGTGCAGCCCTCTCTGCTTGTCAGCTGCTGGGACTCTGTGACGCAGGGTGGATATCAGATTCTCTCCACGCAGAAGGACACACGGGGCAGACGGCCCCTGGGCACAGGCTCCGCGCTCTGGAGGAGACCTAGCCTGGAGGAGAGCCTGGTCTTGGGTCCCGGCTGCTGGCTGCGCTCCCTGGTGGTGCATCATGGTATTTTTTTCGTGCTGAAATCATCGCCCTCCTGGAGGGGGGGTCCCAGAAGCTTCTGGGCCAATTCCTTGGAGGGACAGGACTAATTTATAGACTTTTTTTAAAATCAGTTTTTTAAATCTGTTTTCTATTTATAAGGCTTATTTATGATATGTATTTAATGTTAATATTGTGCATATATTTAAAATTTGCGTGGTTTCTAAAGCCCCTGTGTGTCTCTGCTGCATTGTAGGGGGGGTTTGGGGAAGCCTCTTGGAGATGGGGGTTGGTCCCTAGGTGGCCAGGCCACAAGCGTCCACCACTGGAGGGCTGGGCGGGGGTCCTTGCTCGATCCAGGAAGGGAAGCCGCACACCCTCGTCAGCTGTGGGCTCTGACTGTGCGGGCATCTCACAGAAGGGGCCCATTTTCTCTGAGTGGGTCTCCCTTGAGAAGCTGGGGACCAGACGTTGGGAACCAGAGAGAACAGGGGAAAGATGGAGAATGTGGGTTGTTCTCAGTCCTCGTGGGTGAGCGGCTGGGGGTATGTGTGCCGTGGGTGTCGTGTGAAACAGTGAAGTGAAGTGACAGTCACTCAGTTGTGTCCGACTCTTTGCGACCCCATGGACTATACAGTCCATGGAATTCTCTAGGCCAGAATAATGGAGTGGGTAGCCTTTCCCTTCTCCAGGGGATCTTCCCAACCCAGGGTTTAAACCCAGGTCTCCCACATTGCACGCAGATTCTTTACCAACTGAGCCACAAGGGAAGCCCAGTACTGTAGTGGGTAGCCTATCCCTTCTCCAGCGGATCTTCCTGACCCAGGAATCAACCTGGGGTCTCCTGCATTGCAGGTAGATTCTTTACCAACTGAGCTCTCAGGGAAGTCACTAAGTCATGTCCAACTCTTGCGACCCCACGGACTGTAACTCGCCAGGCTCCTCTGTCCGCCAGATTTCCCAAGCGGGAATACTGGAGTGGGTAGCCATTTCCTTCTCCAGAGGATCTTCCTGATCCAGGGATAGAACCCAGGTCTCCTGCATTGCAGGCAGATTCTTTATCACCTGAGCCTCCAGGGAAGCCCCTGGTGTGTTGTGTGAAACAGACAAGATAATAATAGATCTTGTCTCAGCTGTGGCCTATGACCTGGTAGCTGCTTGAAACTGCTTCCTGAAGGGCCCCAGGCTGGGTAGGGATTCCACCTGGCTGCCCCCCGATGCTCAGGGCCTCGCCCCCGGAAAGTCATCTATAGACCAGTGACATGCAAAGTGGCAGCTACAAAGGAAGGGCTCACAGAATCAGATGAACTTGACCTAGATCAGTCCCTGGCCACCCCCATTTCTGGTGGGAACAAGATTTAACATGGGGTGGAAGAGAACTCCGTGTGGGACACCCTGGAGTAGATATGACCCACTTTGCTGATGAGAAAACTGAGGCTCAGAGAGTTTGAGTGACCTGCCCAGGTCCTTAGAGCCAACGTCCTGGGGGTGGGCACATTTTGAATTCAGGTCCATTGGATGTCAGGGTGGGAGCACCCTCCCATCACCTTTCAACCTCTGTAACTGCTGGCAAGTTGAGGAGTCGCCCCGGGGCACAGAGCTCCCAGAAGAGGGGGCAGACAGATGACAGACACGCGAAAGAATCGACAGGAGCACCTGAGTTTGCAGTGCGAGCTTGAGCTCGGCAAAAGCAAAGCAGTGAGGAAACAGAGCGAGGGTCTGGAGATGGGAGTGGTCAGCGGGGCGCCAGGAAGAGGCGCTGTCCAGTCTGCAGCCCGGATGACGCACTGCAGGAGGGGTGGAGCCTCTAGGTGGTGGGAAGGGCCGGGGCAAAACTCGCTCTGAGCAGTCAAGGATCAGGGTGCAGTGAGTGAGGGTACTGCTGATTTACCAAAAGGGCCCAGAGCTGGACAGCATCTTGCGCAAGGTCACAGAGCAAGTTCGTGCAGGGCTGGGGCTAGAACTCCAGGTCTCCGACTCCCAGCCAGGGTGTGCACTCTGTACTCCAGGCTGTTTACAAAGTACTCAGTAAAGGCTCTCCGTTGCCTGCCCCCCACCCCCCGCCCACCGCCCCACTGGGGCTCCGTCTTGCTCTTGAGCTTCCTGCCACACCAGCCACTTTGGGGTCCAGGCAGACCTCCCCCCACAAGGCCCCTCACAGTGCTCTCTGTCTGCGGTGCTGCGCTCCTTTTGGTCAGCGCATCCTTGATGAGCTTGAACCACGTTGGTCCAGCAACGTGGTTACTTTTCTCAAAAGTGTCCAACGGGGCAGCGGGGGCCTCAGTTCGTGTGGCATTTGCACTGCCTGTCCACCTTCCCCGCTGGCCTGGAGCCTCCAAGGACAGAGACCACCTCTGTCTTCTCTGCCCAGTCCCAACATGCAGCAGGAGCCCAGTGAGGAGTCGGGCAGGGAGACCAGCCTAGACTGGTGCTCCCCAGGTGCCCTCGGCGGCAGACGGCCGGCCTCGGTCTTTGTGGCCCTGCTGCAGCGCAGAGGTGCTGGTGGGGGTGGTCTTTCCTCGGACCGGGCTGCTGGGAAGCTGTGGGTGGGAGGTGGGCAGACCCCGAGAGCCAGGCACCGCAGGCTCCCTGAGCGGAAGGGGATCCGGCTCTGCAGCAGCCTGCGGAGAGGCCGAGGCGGTTCTGGGCCAGGAAGAGCGGGTAAGCCCGGGGTGGCGGCTCTCCGCCCCTGCCTGGACCCCTGCCGGCCCCCTCCCCTCTGTGGTTAGGCCCCTGGAGAGGCCTCTTGGGGTTGCCTTTGAAGCGGAGCTGCACCAGCCGGCAGGAAGCAAATCAGGGAGCCCCCAGACGCGGGGGTGGAGGCCTCGGGGGTCCGTCAGTGAGGACGTATCACCTCCATGGCGCTGTCTCCTGGGGAGGCCACAGTGGCAGGTACTGCATCTCCAGCTCGGCCCCAGAGCCGCAGACCCGGCTGCCACAACCTCAGCCGGCGCCCCGCGGATGCCTCAAGCCGCGCTCAGCCCCAAGCCCGCACCTATCCGCTCCCCACGTGCCCTCAGGGACGCTCAGCACCCCAGCGCACCTCCCGCAGCCTGCAGCCTCCGTCTGGGGGTCATTTCTATCGTCGGCGCCAGGAGTCAGGAGAAGCCCTCTCAGCTCCCCTCCCCGTTCCCTGCGGCCCCAGCTGTGTGAGGTTGGGGTCGGGGGTGGAGGCTCTAGGAAAGCTTTTGCACCTCAGGGTGCATGGACTCCCCGCGCCCCGCGGGCCCGCAAACAGCGTAAGCTCCCCGCGGAGGCGCTGTCCACAGGCCAGCTGGTCCAGGGCCAGGGAGAGAGACCAGGCCTCTGACAGCCCTGCCGCTGAAACCGACCGGGAGCTGGGTCTTCGGTGCCGTCTCAAGTTTTTCAGGGTGACGGTCACAGCCGCTCAGTCAACCCTGCACGACACACACACAGATGGAAAGCTCCCTGGGACGGGGGAGCCTGGAGGGCGGGGAAACGGCAGGGATGCGGGCCGGCACTTAGTCTGCCTCCAGAAGAGGCTCCCGGCGGGCTCGGGCAGAGCTGGGCCTCGGGCCTCCACGCCTTCGCCACCCGCCACCTTTGCGTCTCTCTCCAGGGACGGGAGAGGACGGCAGAGGACGGCAGAGGACGGCAGAGGACGGCAGAGGACGTGGAGGTTCAGAGAAATGACTTCACGCCCCGCCCCGGGGTCCGCGTCCTCCCCGCTGAGCCTCGGTAGACTCGGTTTCCAGGCCGCCTCCCAGGTCGGGCTGAGGTCTTCCCCAAGACAGTGGAGTACGAGGCCTGCGGGGCTATCATGGAGCCACGTCTCCTCTCTTTTCTCTCCCTCATTTTCCCTTTTCCTCGCTGGTTTTCTTTCTCTGCAGCTCTCCTCCTCTCTCTGTCCCTGTGGCTGCCCGCTCCCGCCCGCCTCTCCTGCCAAGCCTGGGACCCGGAGTGCCCACAGAACGCCTTTTCCACGCCGAGGAAAGGGTCACAGTCCACGGTCAGAGTGGGGAGACCCCGGCTCGACCAGCCGCTGGCTTCCTGGGGCGTCCCTGAGGGCTGGGCTCCGCGGCTCAGGAGAGGTGAAGGTCTCCCTGGGGGTGGAGTGGGGTTGGGCAGGTGGGGGCCCTTGGCCGTGGAGGAAGGCGAGGAAGGCGGGCCAGGCGGGCCCGGGGGCTCCGGGGCTCCGAGGTGGGTGCCAGGGCAGGGAGAGGCAGCTCGAGGGGCACCGTGTCCGGGGGTGGGGACTGGCTGCAGCCCTGTGACTCCTCCAGGGACGGGGACGAGGGGACACGGCCCGGTGCACACGGCCCATGGCAGGTCTGAGTCAAAACACCTAAAGCCGACCCCGGCCGGTCATGCGGAGGGCTGCCCAGTCATCGCCTTATGCCGGCCTGGATCACCCTGGCGGGCTGGGCGCGGCCCAGTCAGCCGTGAGTCAGGCCCCGGCGGCCTCGCCACGCAGCACAGGGCAGGGGCCGCCCAGCCACAGGGACGCCCCCTCCCCAGCCCCGGCCGCGCGCCTCTCCTCGGCCGGCCCGAAGAGCCTGGCCCACCTGTGTCAGGGGCAGTCTGGCCAGGAACCTGGGCTGCCCGGCCCCCCTGGCCCCCAGCCCTTCAGCTGGTGGGGGTGGGGGTGGGGGGGTGGAAGTGGGGGGAGCCTCTGGGCCACCCGGCCCTGGGCGGGAAGTCAAGTCGGGGGCGGAGTGAGGAGACGTCTCCAGAGAAGGTTCGGCAGGCAAGGGAAGCAGCAGAGGGCCCGGCCCCACGTCGATGGTGCCCCACTGAGGACCCAGCCAGCACCCCGCCAGACAGCCAAGGGTCCGGCACGCCCCAAACCACGGTAGGCTTCCCCCAATTCATCCTCAGCGCAGGTAGGCATCATCCCTCCCCTTGTGTGTCGGGGGTAGCTGGTGGCCCACCTGGCTCTCCAGGCCTCAGTCTCCCCATCTGCATAATGGGCATGGTAAGACGTGCCCGCACAGCTCTCTCAGCCCAGGGAGGTAGAGTTTGGACCAGATGTGAAAGTGTCATTCATGCAGACACCTGGGGGGTTAAAGATCACAGCGGGGTTAAAGGGCAGAGGAGAGAGTACTGGATGGGGAGGCCGGGAGCCCAGCTTTGTGTCATTCTGAAGGGGTTACCCCTCTGGAGTGGGGGTGTGAATTCCTGGATTCCCAAAGGGCCTGCAAGTTCCCTTTTCCCCAGAACAGTGAAGGGGTCTGAGCTCATGATGGCCTAGCTTCCCTTGGGATGGAGACCCGGCAGGCAGAGGGTCCCTGTCCCCCCCAGAAGGGGCTGCAGTGGGTCATGGGGTGGCCCCCACCTGCCTCTCCTTTAGGGAGAAGAGAGGGAATCTTTGCTAAAGTGAAGTCTCTGATGGGAGGCTGTGGGGTGTGTGGTCGGTCAAGGTCACGGCCCCTGTGCTTTTGACCTTGACCCAGAGAGGACGCGACCTCTCTGCTTTGCTCACTCTGTAAGATGGGCTGAACTGTGGTGTGGGGGCCCCAGATCCTGGGGCCATGGAGGGGGGAAGGAGGAAAGTAGTCTGCACGGAGCCTGGCACCAGGTGGTGGGGGCCCCTTGGCATAAATAACTGGACAAGGGGCTGGACCCCAGTTTCGCCATCAGCGGTTCCCCAGGACTGGGAAGAGGCTTGCGGGGTGGCGGACACTTGGAGGGTGGGGGACACTGTCCCCGGGGCCCGGCCTGGGTGGGGACGAGGTGGGTGGTCCTGGGCCTGAGGTGGGTGGGAAGGGGCAGCAGTATCCCACCTCCCCTCCCCGCCACCCTCACCCCCAGAGCTCCAGCTGCAGGGAGGCGCAGAAGCCCCCTCCCCAAGCTGCATGTGGTCTTTGGCGCCCCCTTGTGGCCTGTGCTCAGGGCACTCTGCACCCCCGACCCCAGGTGCTCAGCAGGGCGCGCGGCTCTCCGGGAGCCCTCCGCCCGCCTGCTCCCGCGCCGGGGCTGACGGCCTCGGCCTACTCTCCGTTCCCAGCCCCCCGCATCTCTGCCCACTTCCTCAATCCCCAAATCCCGCCCTGCCCAGCCCTCAGGGAGGTACTGACCCAGTCAGGCGGACCCGGGACTGATGGTGCCTGAGCCACGGTGCCTGCGGCCCTCTGGTCAGTGGGGGGCGCTGCAGCCCGCAGCTTGGCGCTTGAGCTCAGCGGCCGAGTGCTGGGGACTTCGCGGCTGTGAGCTGGGCCCAGCTTTGCAGGACTCCTGGGAGGCTTTCTCTACCCTCCACCACCCACCTAGTAGTCCACGCCTCAAGGGAGTCTTTCCAGCTCCTTCGAGACCGATGGCCTTCTTCTTCCAGTTTTAAAGATGGGGAAACCGAGACTCCTAAAACCTTTCTGGAACCCTCACAGTTAATCCGCACTAAAACCCAGGCTTCTGGACTCCTTGTCGGGGACCTGAGGGAAGCAAGCCGCTCACCTGGTTGTTGGGGACGTGTCACTAATTTGCTGTGTGGCCTTGAAAAAGTCACTTCCCCTCTCTGGGTCCCACCTGTGATGTCTTAACAACTCGTGCATGCTAAGTCGTTTTAGTTGTGTTCAACTCTTCATGACCCCATGGACTGTAGCCCGCCAGACTCCTCTGTCCATGGGATTCTCCAGGCAAGAATACTGGAGTGGGTTGCCAGGCCCTCCTGCAGGGGATCTTCCCGACCCTGGGATGGAACCCTTATGTCTCCTGAATTGGCAGGTGGGTTCTTTACCACTAGCACTACCTGGGAAGCACCTTTAACAACTCAGATAATAATAGTGTCAGTCACTCAGGCCTGTCTTCAGTGCCTGCCCTGGTTTTTCAGAGGGCAATTGCTAACCTTACAGGTTGACAATTGTCCCGATTTATGCTTGGAAAATCCCATGGACGGGGGAGCCTGGTAGGCTACAGTCCCTGGGGTCGAAAAGAGTCAGACACGACTGAGCGACTTCACTTCGTCCTACTTTGTCCTTATGTTCTTGGAACTGGGGTCTGAGCAATGAGGTCACCTGTCTGAGGTAGTGAGTGGCCGAGCTAGGACTGAACTTTCGGTCTGGCTGATTGCAGAGACCACCAACCCCACACCCCTGCAGCCTCATCATTCCAGCCTTTTCCCATTACAAGTCGGGGCACAGAGGCATCGGAAGCCAGGATGGTCTTTAAGCTCCCCAGGCTAATGGCGCTTTAGGAGGTAGGTGGGCTCTTAGAAGGGACCCTAAGGGTGGGGATCTACAGGCCACCGTCTCCTCTCTATGAGGGTCCCCTGCTCTCACCCTGCTGGCCAGAGTGGGCTCCGGGGAGACCACAGCCACCAAGGGAGGGGCTTGCAGGATTCTGGCTCTGTAGACAGTTCACTGTGATCCTGGGGCAGACTCGGTCCCACCCAGAAAGGGAGGAAGCGGAAACAGGGTCTGGGGCGGGGCGGGGGTGGAGGAGGCCCGGTTGGGCAGGAGATCAGAGCAGGATTGTGTCATGGAGTCCTGCAGCTGATAAGCAGCTGAGCGGCCGGTTCAGACAGAAGGAGGGGCTCCCTGGGTTGGGGTGGGGGGCTGAGACTCAGCCTGGGGACCCCCCTGGCTCCTTGCTGCCCGTGAGCCCTGGACCACACTTGGCCTCCTGCTCCAGTTTGAGGGAGGTTGTGGGGGTCCTGGGTTGGAGAGCTGTCTACATCATGCCCTGGGTGACCTCAGGCAAATCGTTCGCCTCTCAGTTTCCATGTGTGTAAAACCAGGATTCAAAGGTCTCCCGTGGGAATAGGGGTCCGGGCTGGAGATAATTGGAGAGTCTGGTGGGCGCTTTGCTTGCTCGGGGGATCCAGTGGGACAGATGCTCATGGGGTCTGTGCTGGGCCAGCCACGTGCCCCAGAGAGCGGAGGAAGCAGAGCTGGAGTGGCCCAAGGGTGCGAGGCGGGGCGCGGGATGGCGGCGTCAGGTGGTTGCCGGAAGGATGCAGGAGGTGGCCTGGCCCTCCTTTACCTGGTCCCGTCCCCCCTCCCCTGACTTCAGGGAGCGCATCTTCTCTTCTCTCTCCAGGAGGAGGGCAGTCCAGCCCCAGCTGGGCCTCGTCCCCTCTGTCCTCCCTGCCTGCTGGGACTGGGCTTCTCTGCTCTTTCCATCTTATCACCCGGCCCGAGCCTCACATCACCTCCCACCCACCATCCTCTGGACGCTTCCTCAGTCCCCACAGGCGCCGGGGACGGTTCGAGGAGAAGGCCCGGCCGCTTCCCTGACATCATCTCTGGGGTCGGGTCAGGGTGGCCCAGCAAGCTGGAGCTCGGCTGGGGGAGGGAGGCCAGGCTCCACCTCAGGGCGGCCTGTTTCAGGCCGAGTGGGTCTGCGGGTCTGCTTCCTGTCCTGTTTATTGCCTCCGAGTTCAGGAAATCATTGAGTGAAACATCCTCACCCCCCACCCCCGGCCGCACCCCACCCCCAACCTCGGCCCCGCGATTATTTAATAGGAGCCGAGCTGTGGTCTCTCTCTCTCTTTTGGAAAATCCAGTGGGAGAAGGAAGCTGTCAGCTCAGCTCTGACCTCAGCTTTGTCCCTGAGCCAAGAGTCAGGGTGGCCAGGGCAGGGGGGCGGCGCTGGGGCGGGGTGGGGAGGAAACAGCTGCTGGTGGCCCCGTGACGTGACGCGAGGCCGCACGGTTCCCAGGGGCGGGGGCTGGCGGGTGCGGAGCCGGGCCGCTGGAGACGCACTCGGGGGGCGCGCGCACGCACGCACGTGTCCGGAGACCCCTGCCACGCGCAGACCGGCTCAGAATCACAGGTCCCGGGCACACGGTGACGCACACGCGCGCGGAATCACACAGGGGCTCAGCCAGGGGTGCGTCCACCCCGGCTCCCTCCCAGCCGCACACACACACACACACACACACACACACACACACACGCAGCCCGACACAGATGTGCAGACGCACAAGGGGCCTCACCGAACACACAGACACACACGTGCCTGCGAATACCCACCCAGGCTGGGAGGCACAGACCCGCGGGGAGCCCGGCGGGTGCTCCCAGACACAGGCTGGGCCTCTGAGGCTGGGGGCCACCCTGTCCGACTCTTTGTGACCCCATCGACTGTAGGCCGCCAGGCTCCTCTGCCCATGGGATTCTGCAGGCGAGAGTACTGGAGTGGGTCACCATGTCCTCCAGGGGATACCCCCGAGCCAGGGTTCAAACCCTGGTCTCCTGCATGGCAGGCAGATTCTTTACTGTCTGAGGGCTGCCCTGGGTTTGGGACCCGGGCCGCGTACCCCTCCCGCTGCCTGCAGCGAGGATGAAGGGCTCTGCGGCTGACGAGGAGGGGCCTGTGACTGTTCCGGGCCTGTGACTGTTCCGGGGCCCCACCTGGGCGGGGCGGGGCGGGGAGCCTGGGGGTCTGAGGCTGCGGAAGGGAGTGGGCGGTGGAGGAGAGGGCCTTTGTCCTGGCACTGGCATCGGTGATGCCAGGCCTCTGCCCCCCTCACCTTGAGCACCCGCCCAGCCCCACCCTGCCTGCTGCACCTCCTGCCACTCCTGGTCCTCAAGGGATGGCTGCGGAGGAGTTAAGTCCGGGTCCCCAGGCTGCCTGCTGCCTAGTGACCAGGGCGTCACTCCTCAGCCCCTCAGGGCCTGGGTTTCATCATCGATACCAGCGGCTTGCAAACGTTTTTGACTACGACCCACAGTTAGAAACACATTGCGCCTTGCAACCAGAGGTGATGCACACGATGACACATAAAGGCAACGGAAAAAAAAAAAAGTTTCACAGAGCAGCGCTTGCCCTTGCTTTGGGCGATGCCCAGGGATTTCGCTATTCCATTTTCTTTTGAGAGTGCTGGCGGCAACTCTGTAGATTGAATCCGTCATCTACTAAGAGGCAGAGATCTACAGTGGGAAAATACTGCTCTCTATCTCTGCCTGTGATGGTCTCAAGCTAGTTTGAAATTCGGGGAGAACCCTGAAGGAGGTCAAAGTGCTTGCAGAGGCTAACACACCACATGCATGAAGGGCTGATGCACAAACAATCTGGGAGGAGAGACACCTGTTCTATAGATGGAGACAAGGAGGACAGAGCCCCAAGTGCATCAGGCCCTGTGCAACTTGGCATGGACCCCAGAGGCAAGGCTCTGACCCCACTGATGATTAGAGTTCTGTGGGCTGCTGCTTCCCTTGCCATTTCTATCAGAATTGAAGAAAAAAAAAAAAAATGCAGTCACTCTGATTCACCTCCAGGGGGTGATTCCTGACGCAGAACGGGTCGGGAAATGTCAGGATGATGCTGGGGGCAGTTGGCAGGAGACCAGGGTGGTTTCTAGCTCCTGCTCGGCTCCCGAGGGTGTGTGGCTGGCCCCTGACCGAGATTTGATGGGGTGAGGGTGAGAAGAGCAGACTAGAGGCCCCGGTGCTGGACCTCAAGTGCCCCAAAGGCAGCTGGAAGGGAAGTACCGCTTATTCCCGAGGAGGGAAGTATTCCTGTCCTCCCCCGCCCCCGGAGGCTCTGGGAGGTTGCCTGTTCCCCCAAGGATCCACGCCACGCTCTATGTACTGAGAGGACCCATGAGTCCTCCTTGGCTTAACTCTCAGACCACAGGTGGTACACTGAGCCCCAGACCCAGGCGCAATCCAAGCCCCTGACTCAGGCTGGGGTTTGAGCCCCTCCTGTGTCCACCGTGGAGCTCTGGTGAGAAAAGCTGCCACGTGGCCGGCACTGTGTGCTTCCCCCTGAACATCCCCGTGACCAACCCATGAGGCCAGTGTTAACAGCATTCCCACTCCCAGAGGGGGACCTGAGACTCAGAGAAAGCCAGTCGTCCCAACTGCAGCGTGGGCAGGATTCAAATACAAGCTTGCCTGGCTCTGAGCCACACCCTTACCACGGGTACCAGAACCACCCCAGGCCCCGGAGGGCCCAAGGTGACTTGCAAAGCTGACCCAGAAGCCACAGGAAAGTACACGAGAGCTTACGTGAGAGCGTGTGGACGGTGGAGGCGGGCGGCCCCGCAGGTGTACTTACTAATACATCCTCTCTCAAGTGCCAAATGACAAGGTGCTTTTGCCTTTGGGGACAGGAAACCCAGCTGCCAGGACTGTGCCAGGAGCCCCTGGGCTTCTCCTGTCTCCTCTGGCTGCCCCTTGCCAGCCACGGTCCCGGGTCACTCCCTCTGACCCCCAACTTCCTCCCCTGGGCTCATTTCCCAGGTGGGAGCAGCAGGGCCAGGAGAGGGGTGTGAGCTGATGGTGGCAGCAGCTGCCGGGTTTCAGAGAACTGAGATCTGAGCTGGGGACAGGGAAGAGATATGGGAAGGGAGGAGGGGGGCTGGCCCGGGCGGTGGGGGTTGCCCGGAGGACTCAGTTTCTGGGTCACTAATCTTGGGGAATTCCCCGATGCCCAGTGAGCTGCTTACCTGGTGAGTAACTGCTGCTGGCTGCCCACACAGGATGCCCGGCTGCAAGGGTACCTCCCTGCCACCCCCTGCCAATGGCCACTGCCACGTTGCCCTCTCCCCTGAATGCCCCGGGGCCCAGGAAAGAGACAGACAGGCAGGGGGCTGTCCCCCGCCCCCGCAACTCCCCCCCCAGGGCTCTGCAGGGGGCGGCTGGTGATTCAAGCCCCTCTGAGCTGAGCTATGTCTCCTTCCTTCTCGGATGGGGCCGGGGGGGGGGTGGGGGTGAATCAGCTCCTGGGGGCGGTGAGGCCGGGTCAGCCGCTGTTTCTTCAGCTCAGGCCTGGGATGGGGGTGGTCAGGGGCCAGGATGGGCCATAGGGAGAGAGCCCACCGCCATGCCACCCCCCCGCCCAACAACGCATCTGATCTTCTTGGAGCACCCTGGAAGCTGGAGGCTCAAGGCTGTTTTGCTTCTGTTATCCATCAGGAGAGAATGAACAGGCTCCTCTCCTGCCCCACATTCCCCCTTTAGCCCTGGAGCATGCCTGAGTTTCCTCATCTGTAAAATGGGGACAAGAACAGGGGAGCAGTAAAGGAGAATGATGCTGACAAGTAAAGGGGCTTGCTGGGTGGCCAGACCTGCGATGAGCCTGAGCCTGCAGAGCAAACCCACAACATAGATGCCATTGTACCCATTTTACAGATGAGTAAACTGAGGCCAGGAGGTGGTCACTTCCTCAAAGTCTCTAAGCTCAACACTGGCAGACCCAAACCTCTAACCGGAATGTGACTGAGGCTGAAGTCCATGCTTCCGACCCACAGACTTCATTGTCTTTTCGGCACAAGAGACCTGGCACAGACAGCTTTTGTAAACTAAAATGCTTTTAAAAAATACTTAGCATCTGCTCTGATATAACCCCGAGCCAGGTGCTTTCAAGAGTCCAAATGGAGGATCAGACCCTTCGCAAGCATTCAAACAGCGAGGAATGAGTCTTATTCCCACTTGAAAGGAGAATGGGCAGGATGAGGCAGATTCAACCCCTCTGGGCTGTGAGAAGCCAGGGGAGGCTTCCTGGAAGAAGCGGCCCGAGCGCAGCCCACCACTCCCCACTCCCCTCTCAGTGTGAGGGGCTGCCAGCATCGATGTGGCCCTCTTTCGGGCCAGAGGCTGGGGGCCCAGGCCCCATTCTATTGTTAACTCTCTGTACTGCTCTGAGCAAGTGCCTTCACCTCTCTGAGCCTCAGTTTCCCCATCGGAAAATAAGACATCTGACATTCTAAGGCTTGTGGCTGGTGAGTGAGGATCAACAGAAAAGCAGGGGCCGGTGGCCACATGTGCTAAAGTGAGTGGCAGAGAAATCGCTCTGAGGGGCCCAGGGAGGCCTCAGGCCGGCCCTGGACTTGCTTCCTGGAGAAAGGAGGTGAGCAGGTGGATAGCGCGGCCGCCCAGAGGAGCAGCCCCCGGCCCCAGCCGCGTGGGCCCGGGTGTCCCCCTCACCCGAGGCGGGTCAGATCCCCAGCAGGCCCAGCGGTGCAGGAGCAGGACAGGCTGGGGATGAAGTCACAGCTGGAAGGGGCCGGGCTGGGGCTGCCACTCCAGGGTGGGGCCTGGGGTCACGACCCTGGGAGCAGGCGGCCAAGAAGGGAGGCTGCCTTCCGTGAGGAAGCTGGGGCGGGGGGGAACACACACACACAGCAGCGTAGAGAGGGAGGGAAGAAAACAAACTCCAGGAGACCAAAGCTGGCCTGGAGCGCGGCCTGGGCCGCCGATTCCCAGGGACCGCGGCCACGTTGCAGGCGGCTCTGAGACCCTGCGTGGCCTTCGTCCCCGAGAGGCCCGGCGCAGGTGGTGGCTGGACATGCACAGGAGAGGGAGGCCGGGCCTGGGGTGCCGAGGGGCCCAGAGCACTTGGGGAGCACGGCCCCAGTCAGGTACCGGGAGAGGGGAAACTGAGGCAGCGGGAGGGGGCCTGTCAGGGCATGGGGGGCGGCGGTGAAGTGTCTTGTAGACTCGGCCCCACTTCCTGTTTCCTGTGGGGTGGGGCTGAGATGACATGGCGTTCGGGGGGTGTTTTATAGGGCTGAGGTGGGTCTGGGCAGCCAGAGAGGGCAGTGCAGGACCTGGCGAGTCCGCTTGGAAGGAGGTTGGAGGGTCTGGCCCTGGAAGGCAGGGGGGCAGGAGGGAGACCCAGGGCACCTAGTGAGATGCTCGGGGAACCAGAGGATCCAGAGATGGGGGCCTCAAATGCATCTGGGGGTCCCCATCCAAAGAGTCAGACGGAGTCAAATGACACGGGTCTGGGAGATGTCAGGGGTGCGTGTGATCCCTGAGTGGTCAGGTCCCTGGGCAGGGGAGACTCGGGGTGGGGGTTGATGAGAGGGAGGTGACCTGGGGTGTCCTGGAGTGTACACACAGCGGGGCTAAGTGCCAGGTGGGGAGACACAAGGTGCAGAGCGGACAGGAAGGGCAAGGAAAGCCAGTGAGGGCCCTGCCAGCCTCCTCCTCCCCGCTGGGACGTGCCCACTGGGATGGGCAGTTTTATCAGCCCCACGTCCAGGCCCTGCTGGGAGGGCGAGCGGGAGGAAGCAGCCTGGAGCGGGCAGGGCGTGCGTGGGGGGAGGGTGCACGGCAGCCGCAGGAGGGCTCGTCCTGGCACGAAGCGGGAGGAAGGAACGCGTGGCTGGGCAGGTCCGGGATGTGGCAAGAGGTGGGAGCTGGGGGCACGGGGCGGGGGTTGGGGGGGATGGTTGAGGAAACTGGGAGCCAAGGAAAGGCTGCAGGGCTCCCCGGCCTTGGAGAACCAACTCTCCCGCCAGGCTCGCTGCTCAGGGTCAGGTGGGAGGGCCGTGGATCCCAGGGCAGGAGAATCTCCTGCAGAAAAGACGGGGGCGCCCCTGGCAGTGGGGTCCCAGATATGTGCCTGACCAGCACTCCCCCACCTCTGTTTTTTTGTTTTTTGAATGCTTTTTAACAGGGAGGGGTTGCCATGCTCATTCTCCCTAGCCCTCACCATTCCTTCCTGCCCCTCATTCATTTCTGAACCTACCTGCCACCAAAGACGCCAGAATCCGTGACTCTGCCTAAGAGGCTCTGGAAGCGCCTTTAGGGAGCCATCACCCTGCTCTGATGCTGAGCCTCAAGGGCCCTCCAAGCCGCTCTGTTCTCCCCAACCATCTCTCCGCATCCCGAGGAGCAAGCCCGGGTTCAGTTGGCTAAGTGTCTGCTTCAAATGTCCTTTCAACGTGGAAATGCAGGACCACCCTCCCCAGAAGGGTGCCGAGAGGTTAGGCAAACGCCAGACACACCACACTTTCCCCGAAGCTCCTCCCCAGGGTCTCCCCAGAGAAGGCAGTCACAGCAGCCCCTCAGCTTTCATCTTGCCAGCCCCCTCTTGGCGCCCCCCCCCCCGGTACCCCGTGGTCAGCAGCGCCGGCTTGCTGATGGCACTCAGGAGGCCTGACCATGTGGGACCCTGGGCAACCTGTCTCTGTGGGAGCCCCGCTTTGCCCGGTGGCAGCGGGCAGGATGGAGGAGGCCATCCCCGCAGTGGCTTCCAGGGCCCACGTTCAGTTTCGCTTTATTGCCGTCTAAAGTCCACGCCAGGGCCCCAGCCCCTCTTCCTGGAACCTCCTCCTCAGCCAAGCCCCAGCCTGCCTCTTCCCCACTGTCCCCCTCCAAACCCCTTGGCCAGGGGGCTGCAGGTGTCAGCTTCCATCTCTTTGCCTAGTTTCAGGCCACCTCCCCAAACCCAGGTGAGTCAGGGTTGTCTGGGGCGCCCACTTCCCCGGGGGAGGGGGGCCCCTGACGACTCGGGGACCCTCCCTCCCCTCCCCATCTTCAAACAACTCCTAGGGCAAGCCGCTCATGAAAACCGCAGGGTGTTTTGTTGAAGAGTTCATTATAATTTTATCAATCAAATTCTTAGAAGAGGGAAAAAGTCTGCTCTCCCCACCCTCCCCCCTCACTGCCCCCCCCCTTCACTCTCACTTTCTTCCATTCATAATTTCCTATGATGCACCTCAAACAACTTCCTGGACCGGGGATCCCTGCTAAATATAGCTGTTTCTCTCTCTGTCTTACAACACAGGCTCCAGTATATAAATCAGGCAAATTCCCCATTTGAGCATGAACCTCTGAAAACTGCCGGCATCTGAGGTCTCCTTCAAGGCCCTCTGGAGTGCAGCCCATAATGAAGGTCTTGGCGGCAGGTAAATCCACCCGCCCCCCGCCCCGGGCTGGCTTCCGCCGGGAGCCCCAGCCGCGGGCGCCGCGGCAAACTTGGGGCCCCTGGCGATCGCGAGCGGGACACCCACCCGCCGCAGACACACGGACACTTGGGGCGCCCGCGCAGCCGGGAGCCCGGGGCCGCCGGAGGCGCCGGGTGGCGGCGGCCGCCGGGAGCGAGCGCAGGCACATGGTCCCGGCACCGCGCGCCCAGCCCGCCCCGGGCCCCGCAGGTTGGCGGGCCAGGCAGGGGGCGCCGCTGCCTTCCTCCTCCTCCTCCTCCTCCTTGCTCCTGCCACTCTTGCCGCTGCTCTTCCCGCTCAGCTTTCTCCGGGATTCACCCTCTCTCTTTTCTTTCTCTTTCTTTCTTTCCGCTTTCTTTTCCAACCGCGTCCCCGGCTGCTCCCTGGGAGGGGCGCCGGCCGCCGGAGCAGCTCGCAAACTCCGGCCCGGGACGGGAGCAGGTGCCGCCTCCATCTGCTAGAGCCCGGAAAGCTGTGGTCTGTGCTAGGTGAGCCTGGGGTGTGGGGCACCCCCCGCACCCCCCGCCAGCCATCCTGGGACCTGAGCCCTGCCTGGAGATGCTGGGAGGCACAGGGCACCCAGAAGAGAAGTCGAGGCTGCACTGTCCCAGCCGAGGAACGGACTCCAGAGCGCCTCCCCTTCCTCCAATCTCCTCGCTTCTCCAGCTCTCACAGGTCCCCTGACCTCAGCCTTTGCTGAAGGGTCACCTGGCACGCAGAGGTGGGTGGGTGGCAAGTAGGAGCCCCCTCCCCTCCCCGGCGGGGAGGGGCACTCCTGGACAGGCCTGGACAGCTCTCCCCTCTCCCTCTCACCTTTCACTTCCCTCCCTCCCCTGCCCACCTGGCTGCCTGCGACCTTTTCCCTTTGTTTCTTTCCTGGTTGCACCATTCCCTCTCCCTCTCGAAGGCTCTGGGGGCGTCTGTGGAACCCCAGGATTCTCCTGTCCTAACCTGCAACCTGGGACGGGGACCAGTGAACAAGAGTGTGAGTGGGGGGGGCGGGGGGTGGAGTGTGGAGGCCAGGAGCAGCCAGGAGCAAGAGAGGGAGGTTCTGAAGGATGCCCTGGCGCTGGAGAAGGGGGCAGAGTTGCAGCCCTGGGGTGGAGTCCAGGGTCCCAGATAGGGGACTGGCCACATTTGGAGGAGGAGGACCACAGAGAAGCTGGGGAAGGTGACAGGATCAGGGGACAAAGGGACCAGTCAGCCCACATCATGAGACAAGTTGGGGAGATGAGGGTCAGTAGAAACTCCCGCTCCCCGTGGGCCTCGTGGGAGCCCCCTCTGGGAGACAGGAGCATGAAGTAACACTTAGGAATCTGGACCTTCCTGGGGAGTTAAGGACTGATCTTTTCCTTGAGACCTGGGGCATCGTCCCCTCCAGCCAGAGGCCTGGAGGGTTGGTATCGCTCTGAACCCAGTTCCCAACTGATAGGAACAGCTCACGTCCTGTCCCCCTTGGTCCCCTCAGGAGAGAGCAGGGAGTGATAAACAGGGAGAGCTAGCGATCTGGAGAGGCAGATGCAGGGACATCGTGAAAATCAGAAACCGCCAGGTCTGGGGAGGAGAGAGCTGGAGCCTGAGAGGGGAACATCCCCGCAGGACCAGTCGCAACCTCTCCCCTAAGCCGGCTTGCCCGCCCCGCCCGCCCCCACGCCCTGCTCATGGCTCCCCCCACTTGTTCGCAGGAGTCGTGCCCCTGCTGCTGGTTCTGCACTGGAAACAGGGGGCCGGGAGCCCCCTCCCCATCACCCCGGTCAACGCCACCTGTGCCACCCGGCATCCGTGTCCCAGCAACCTCATGAACCAGATCAGGAACCAGCTGGGGCAGCTCAACAGCAGCGCCAACAGCCTCTTTATCCTCTATGTAAGTCTCCCCTCGGGGCCGAGGACTGAGGCAGGGACGGGCTGGGGTCTGCAAGCAGGCACCTGGGCTGGCTCGGCTGGTCAGAGAAGGGAAGGGCGTGGGGTTTTGTCCCACCGCACCCAGACCCCCCCACCAGCATCCTCCCCGTCCCCCCAGCGAGGCCCGGCCTCTTTCCCAGGGTGCCTAGGTCAATGGAGGGGGGCAGAGACGCCCGGAGAAGGGGCAGCAGGCAGGGCTGGCACTTCTAGCGTTGGGATTTATCCACCTGGTGGAGGGAGAGGCGGATGAGAGACAGAGGGAGGCGGTGGAAGGGACTGGGGAGGTGCTGTGGGTGACGGGGTGCGGAGCCGCCCAGGAAGAGGGTGAATGCGGTGGGTGAAAGGGCAAGTGTGTGTGGTGCACTCGCGCTGGAGGTGAGACCTGGTGTTTTCCCTTCTCTCCCTTGTGGTCCTGATTCGGGTGATGAGGAGGGTGCCTCCTTGCGTGGGATAGAGGCTGGAGGCTTTACCAAGTGCATTCACGCCCACCGCTACTTCTGGCTCTCGGGACAGTCCCGAGATGCCTGCAGGGCAAGTGATTGGGTTCTCAAGCCCGTGTGTGTGTGTGTGTGTGTGTGTGTGTATGTGTGTGTGTGTGTGTGTGTGTGTATAGGGGGGCGTGGCACCGACGCCCAGAGTCTGAGCGCAGGCTGGCGGCAGGGCCGGAGCAGCCGCCCCTGCCTCCCACGTCACCGCCCCTCTCCCCTCTGCTCCGCAGTACACGGCCCAGGGGGAGCCCTTCCCCAACAACCTGGACAAGCTGTGCGGCCCCAACGTGACCGACTTCCCGCCCTTCCACGCCAACGGCACAGAGAAGGCCCGCCTGGTGGAGCTGTACCGCATCATCGCGTACCTGGGCGCCTCCCTGGGCAACATCACTCGGGACCAGAAGGTCCTCAACCCCTACGCCCACGGCCTGCACAGCAGGCTGAACGCCACGGCCGACGTCCTGCGGGGCCTGCTCAGCAACGTGCTCTGCCGCCTCTGCAGCAAGTACCACGTGAGCCACGTGGACGTGACCTACGGCCCCGACACCTCGGGCAAGGACGTCTTCCAGAAGAAGAAGCTGGGCTGTCAGCTCCTGGGGAAGTACAAGCAGGTCATCGCCGTGCTGGCCCAGGCCTTCTAGACGGGAGGTCTTAGATAGTAGGGGACTCTCCAGCTGCGGCCGTGGCCCGGAGCACCGCCAGACCCGAGTGGGGCCCGCTGGCAGACCCCCGAGGGGGGTTCCTGGCCGGTCCACTCCCCTTCGGGGTGGGCCGCCATGAAGCCGAGCAGAGGCAGAACTCCCAGAAGCAGAACCTATATGTGGTGCCAATTGGAAAGGAAGGCACCCCTTCTTCTGGGAGACTGCAGCCGGGTGCTCGGTGTCGGGCTAGACTTCGGCCCCCGACTCGTCCCCTCGGCCAGGGTCTTCGTGAGCAAACCGCACAAGTTGTCTCTGATGACCCTGGCCACAGGGCGAGACAGCAGGGGTCGGGGGCACCACCCCCCCAGCAGAATGGCCACCATCAGTGCCTCGGCTGACCTTGAAAGGTCTGGTTGGAGCTCAGGCAGCCCAGAGGGGCTGGGATCTAGAAGGATTCTTGGCCCCTACAGGTATGGCGAGTTGGAAGTCTAGAATTGGAGCTCTGGTTTGAGATGCTGTCTTGCTTGGGTGTGGCTGGGGAGTTCAGGCCTTCAGCTGTCAGGTGGAAGGTTCCAGAAGGAGGCCCA
The DNA here is from genome assembly GCF_963930625.1 of Muntiacus reevesi. Lineage (NCBI taxonomy): Eukaryota > Metazoa > Chordata > Mammalia > Artiodactyla > Cervidae > Muntiacus > Muntiacus reevesi. The sequence continues at coordinate 4,615,484 of NC_089261.1, forward strand.
CTTGGCCCTCCAGGCTCCCGGGGAGGCAGAGAGAGGCCACATGCAGGCCAGGGAAGGAAGAGAGGCCCTTGAAAGGCTTGACGGGCTCCCCTTGCTTGAGCCCAAAGTCTGTCCTGCCATCCTCGCTGGCCGCGGGATCTAGGGGCTGGACCTGGAGGTGGGATGCTTCGGGGCAGGCAGGCTGCAAAGTCAGGTGAGGAGGTTCTGAGGGGATCCAGAGTCTTGTGGGCAAGGGCGGGCGGATGGAGTAGGTCAGAGTGGCAGCTCCCCTCTGAGGCCCACCGAGGCCCCGTGAGGTCTCGCCAGGGGCACCAGAGGCCATCCGTCGCTGGTCCCTGGAGCAGGGGGACGGCGGGAGTTGAGGCCAGGGTCTCAGGAAGCCTGAGAGCCGAGAGTGCCGTGTGCCTGACTCAGCATGATTGTCTATTTATTTTGATGCCCTATTTATATTAACTTATTGGTGCTTCAAATGGCAAAAGTTCACCCGGCTTTCCCTGCTCCCCTCTCTCCAACGGAAATAATATGATGGTTCCTCCTATGGGAGCTGGGGGCCAAGCCTTTGCAAGGACCTGGTCTGGAAGTCAAAGATGTTACAAGGTAGGGTGAGCCTTACGGGTGAAGCTCAGAGAAGGGTTAGGAGCTGAGAGAACTGGTCAGTCTGGGTGAGGGGCAGGGGACCCGACGCCAACCCCCACTGCAACTGTGACCGGCTCTGGGGGCCGTCATGTTCCTTGGCTCAAAGGGGCTCACTCAACACTGTGTTCTGGGTGCCCCCAGGACTGTGCTGCTGGAGGCAACCTTCATGGCAGAGACGAAGCCTTGGGCAAGGCAAGCTGCCGCTGTTTCTTTTGCCCCGGCCACCTCTAGACCAGCAGTCGAGGGGCCCCGGAACTGTCCTGACCCGCACCCAGTGGGAGGCACCTTCTCCGGTGGCCCGAACACCCGCAGAGGGCGAGGGGGCCTGGCTGCCTCGCGGGAAGCCGGGGCGGCCCCGGGGAGGAGGCCCCTGCTCCGGGTAGGAGGACGAGGAGGCCCCGGGACGCAGACCAGGAAGCTGTGGTCCCTCCTGCCCCACCTCCCCCCACACCCCCACCCATGTCTGGGTTCCCAGGCAGGGAACCCGATCCTGTTCCTTTGTGCTGGGGCCAGGCGAGCCGAGCAACGCCCTCCGGTCTGGGAGCTGGGGCAGCTGCTCAGATCAGGGTTCTGGCTTCTTCTCAAACCCTGAGCGGGGCGGTGAGCCTTGCCGTTCAGCCAGTGCGGTGATGGTACTTTTGCACTCACTTTGCACCTCTCTGTCTCCTATAAGCACTTTACCTGTACCAAGTGTCCATCGGGATGGCAAGGTGGGCAGGTGGCAGGCAGGACCCAAGACCCGGGGTTGGGGCTGGAGGTGGGAGCTGCCCGTCCCATTGGCGAGACTTTTGCGGCGGGTGGCAGAGCAGACCACCATGGGTTACATGCTTTCCGACACCGTCTTAATGAGGGTCACCCCCAGCCTTGTCCAGATTCTCAGCCTGCTGTCCCCCCCATCACTCTGCTCCTCCCGTGAATGCAGCTCGGAAGGCTTGGGGCCGCCTGGCCTCCCGTCATCTCATCACCCCTGGACACAGACTCCAGTGCCAGGCCCACCTGGGCAGCCTCCAAGGCATGGGGGACCAGCGATTCACCCCACTTCCACCCCTCCCCAGGCCCGGCCCCGGCTCTGCCTCCCACCCCGGCCCCCCGCCTCAGTGCTCTTTGCAGACCCCGTCTGGCAGATGGGCACCCACTTTGCACAGCATCTCTGAATTTTGGAGCCTTTGTGTGGGAAAAGCTTGGCAGGGCAGGAAGCTGTCCACTTCCTCCTTTATTTCATCTGCTGGTTTTGACCCCCACCTGCATCCTGGGTCATGACCCCCTGGCCCGTGGAGGAGAGGGCAGCAGGGTGGGACTGTCGTTTTGTTTTTTTTTTCTTTTTTGCAGTTGATTGAAAGAGCGGTATTGGGGACCTTATTTATTTAAAAAGAAATGTAAAATGAGGAAGCACCACTATTTATTTGTCTCTCCTCCTCGTCCTTGCCCCCTCTTCTTGTCCCCTCCCTGGGGACGTGCCCCCAGACAGAAGTCCAGCTCTGCCTTGGGCTCTCCACGACAGACATCGCGCGTGGGGCTGGAGGCCAGAACCAAGCGAGAAATCAGCTTCCCTTCAGATGGTACAGACGCCTTTCACTTCTGGATCCCCCCCACCTCCCCCCTTCCGCTCCCCCCCACCCACCCCATACCTGGGCATCGCTCCCATCCACATGGCGAGCTCTGTGCGTTCTTCACTGTTTCCCTCCCTCCTTTCCACTGGAGAGGACTTGGCCTTGGGGGACAAATTCCTCTTTGATGAATGTACCCTGTGGGAATGTTTCATACTGACAGATTATTTTTATTTATTCAATGTCCATATTTAAGATATTTATTTTTTATACTGAAGGAATACTTTTTTTTTTTAAAGAAAAAAAATTAATAAAGAATCTGCTCTTGGCAAGCTTTCTGGATTGTATTCTTGTGGGGAGATGGGGCCGGAGTGGCCGGTGGGAAGAGGGGGAGCTTCCACTGGGCCAGGGTGTCCGCGTGGCTGGGGGCAGGGTGGGTAGGACGTGGGCGCGTTCAGACAAGGCGGGTGTCGCCGGGAGGCCCTGCCGGCTCTCCCACTGGCACCCGTGTTCCTGCCTCACACCTGGGGACCTCCTTTCCCTGTAACCTTCCCAGCTGCCTGGGACCCCTTCCTTGGGGAACAGGAGAGTCTGGAACCGGATGGCCACAGATTTAGGGGCTCCGGAGCAGTCCCCAGTGTCTCTAGGTCCTCTGCTCTGGGGTTTGGGTCCGGGGCTCCCCCAGCTGAGATTCCTTTAGGGATCTGGGCAGTTTTCTGAGACCCACCTACGTGCTCTTTCAGGAACGTTTGTCAATGACAGGTCGCGTGTAGGCTTCCAAAGGTGCATAGGATAGAGTTCATGTCCCTGGAAGCTCCCAGCCCAGTGGGACAGTGACTGAGTGTGTGCGTGTGTGTGTCTGTGCTCACTGATGGAAACGGCACAGAGGAGGTCCTGCGCCAAGGTGGAGAGCCGCCCCCGCTGCCCAGCGGGCCGAGACCCTCTGCTCGCGGCTGCTGTCTGTGCAGTGAAGGGCCTGGACTCGTAGCAGCACTGGCCTCGCCTGGCGGGGATCACGGAGGCCTCGTCTCCACGCCTTGTTAAAGCTGCTGCTGCTAAGTCGCTTCAGTCGTGTCCGACTCTGTGGCCCCATAGACAGCAGCCCACCAGGCTCCGCCGTCCTGGGATTCTCCAGGCAAGAGCGCTGGAGTGGGCTGCCATTGCCTTCTCCACCTTGTTAAAGGGCAGGTTTCAATTCGGCACATCTGGGTGGGGAGGGGGCGGAATCTTGCCGGATTGAAATCTGCCCATGAGATACGAGTGTACCTTAGAGGCCAAGAAGGGCCGCCTGCCCCTCCTCCACCTCTCCGTCCTCCTGAGCCCGCCAGGACGCAAGACGCCAGGTCTCTGAGGGAGGCGCCTGCCCGGGAGGGAGAGGCTGGGGGCCCCCTGGGAGCCCCCAAACCCATGCTGTTTGCGGGCTTCCCTCTGAAAGTCCTGGTAGGGGCGAGGGGATTGGTTGAATCCCTTCCCCAGGCCACAGCCCTCAGCGTCCCCCAGCTCTCCTTCTCTCATGGGAGACGAGGTTGACGCTTTGGGAAAGAAAACTTTACTAGAGAGAAACGCAGTGAACGCCAGAGCCCAGACAGGATGGAGGTGCAGTGGCGTCAGGTCCTTGGTGCCGTCTTGGGGGCTGGCTGGGCCCGGCCCTGGGGTCTGTCCTCACCTCCGAGGGGAGTTCTCACCCCGGGAGAGGGAAGCTTTTCTGTTCTCTGCCCTGCCGTGCTCCATCCTGGCCAGAGGAACCAAAGAGGGTTAATTGGTCATGGGTGACCCTCCCGTAAAAGATGAAACAGCTGGTGGAGGGGAGAAAGAAAGCACCCCCTCCCTGATCCTCGCTCTCCTGGGAAGGCCGTGCCCTCGAGGCCCGGGTCCTCCTGCTGCGGTGAGTGCAGTCCTGTGACCTCCCGGGTGAGCTCAGCTTTCTTATCTGTGAAACTGCAAGAGGGACAGCGACCGATGTCGTCTCTCTATCGACTTTGCAGGCTGCCAAAAGGCACCCGCAGGCAGGCAGCTAGAGGCACTGTGATGAATCTGATGAATCCGTGGGAGGAGATGGCGAAAGGAGAACCCAGCTCAGATCCTGGGGCCATCTCTGCAGGGGAGAGGGGGTCCTCACCCCAGGGAGGGCAGGAGTGAGTGATAACGCTGAGTCCCAGGCTGGGGGGCCAGGTTGAGGAAGCGGGGGGAGCTTGGCAGACAAACTTTCGTGGGATCATTCCTCTGATGCTACCCTGAGCTGCAGGCCTGGAGGAGGCCAGCCCAGAGAGGAGCCAGGGCAGCCTGGGTACCCAGCTGAGCTTCTCCCACCCTGGCTCTCAGCAGGTCAACAGCAGAGACCCTCCCCTCTCATCCCAAGAGGCTGCTGGGGCCGCAGTCCCACAGGCCCTGTGATGGCCCTGCACTTCCAGGCTTACAGTGCCTTCTCTTACTCGTCAAGAGATACCCCCAACAAGTCCATTTTGCAGATGGGGAAACTGAGGCCCCAGGAGGCAAAGGGACAGAGAAGACAGCTTGTTGAGAGAGGCTCTTTATATTTGCTCATCCTTATGATCATCATCTGTCCACTCACCTGGTCAAGACTCTACAGGCCAGGCTATATACTCAAGGAGCTCGAGGGTTACGGGTGGAAGAAAGACTTTCCCAGGTCAGATGGATGATGGTGACGGTTGCCCAACAATGTGAATGGACTCGGGGCCACTGACATGTACAGTTAAATATGGTTAATATAGTATGTTCTATATTCTGTGACTTTTACCACAATTAAAAAAAAAAAAAGACTTTCCTCTGTCACCTCTGCCCTAAATTCAGACTAGACGGTAAGGGGAATCGTGTTCTCATGCTAAGGAACCACATTTTCAGCCGTAAAATTAACATCATAATGGAAACAGTTAATATTTATTTCCTTATTTATAGTCCTCTTTGTCCTAAAGAGCACAGAGAGCATCTTCCACCAGAAGGCACGTCATAAAAACACTGATAAAGAGGATCAGCGTTGGAGAAGACAGAAGCAAAGAGAAAACTAAGTCCACAGAGACAAAGAAAATGCATGTTTCCCGTCACAGGGGCTTCATGATGGCCATGGCTGCGTGTCAGAGCTGGCTCTGAGATTCCTGGGAGCTGAAGGAAAAAGGGAAATGTGATCTATTATGCAATTCCCATCGTTAGAAAGAAGGAGGTTTTCTTGAGCCTCATGGAAAACAGCCTGCCCTGGGACTGGGTTCTGAAGGGGCTTCCTCCCTGGAGACCCACAGGGGAAGAGGGTGATGTGATGGGTCCCACCCGCAGCGAGTGAATGTCTGGGGGCCGTTTCAGCTTCGGTCTTTGCAAAAGCAAAGGCTCCATATCTACCACAACTCCAGGGACGGGGCTCAGTGAGAGCCCCAGGTGACACAGTTACAGACCAAGGCCCTGGCCTGACACCAGGAGTGAACTTCCAAGTCCTGAGAGTGCTGAGTGTGCCTCAGAAGTTCCCCCATCCCCAGAATTTCCAAAAACATTTTTATTGATGTATAACATGCCTACATCATCTAATGGACATCAGATGAATTCCTTCCTCCTGGAAGATTCTGTGAGGCCAGAGTGATGCCAGGTGTGCATGAGGAGACGGGGTGGGATGGAGGCGCTGTGATGAAGACGGGGATTCAGGGGGTCCGTGGACCTCCAGCCTCTCTCCCCACTTCTTTCCGAGGCTACTCGGGTCCCCTGGGGCCCCCAGCTTCTGCGTCCAGGACACTTCCCGTGCGCCCTCCAGCCCGAGCAGAGCCCAGCTTGAATCTGTCGCTTTGACTTGGGGGAAGCACCGCCCTGCCCTGGCCGGGCTTCAGGGGCCAAATATTTCAATTATGAGGACGCGGTCAGACCCTGCCCACTCCAGCCTCAGTGACGGCGGCGAGGAGAGGATGTCCCCGGTGGGAGCGGTGGGCGGCGTGCGGGGGGAGTCGCAGACGGGAGAGGGGATGAGAGGCTGAGCAGACAGGCCCTCTCCGCTGGCTGAGAACAAAACCGCTGGCTGGGAGGAAAATATGTGTGAGGCATTCTTGCAATTCCAAGAGGCTCCGTCCAGCTCCTGCCCAGACGGTCAATGAATCAAAGCCGGGGAGGGCCCTACCTGTCAGCAGGTTTTCTCCTGGCCCCACTGCTCACCGGGGCCCCACCTCTCCAGCCCCACCAGGCCAGCTGGAATACTCCCAGCTCCCCAGGAGGACGGCTCTTCAAAGAGGGGTGATTCACCCGCCAAGAGCAGACGCGGGCAGCCCTCCATCTCCACCTGCTCTGCTCCCCCTCCACCGCCTTGGAGAGGGGGCATCGCCCGCTGCAGGGGTGTAACGGTGCCCCCCCAACCCACCCCCGGGAACACACACGTCCACGTCGGAATCCCTGGAACCTGGGCAGTCATGTCCGTATTTGGGAAAAGAATCTTTGTGGATGTCACTGAGTTAGGGATATCTTGAGGTGAGCTCATCTCGGGAGTTTTCGAGATAGCCCGCAGCGCAAGGACAAGTGTCCTTATAAGAGACACACAGGGGATAGGAGAGGAGATGGGCCAGGCGAAGGCAGATGCAGCCACACTCCAAGGAATGCCTGGGGCCACCAGAAGCTGGAGGAGGTGGGGCGGATCCTCCGCTGGAGCCTTGAGAGGGAGCACAGGCTTGCCAACCCCTTGATTTAGGACTTCCAGCCTCCAGAACTGTGAGAGAGGAAACTGTTCAAGCCACCCAGTTTGTGGGAATGTTATAGCCGCCCCAGCACACTCACACACCCGTCTACCCCTCGAAGGAGCCCTGCGTTTTCATTTTGCAAATCATGCTGCCGGCCCTGCCCAACTTCACCTTCTCCGCTGACCTCCCGGACGCGGCCGCCTCCCTTCCTCTGGCCATGTGGCGTGGTGCTCTGTTAAAGGTCCCATCTGATCACTGCGTGACACCTTTGCTCGGGCTCTTGCCTTTGTCGAGAACGCCTTTCCTCCTTTGCTATGTGGGAAATTCTGGTCCTTCAAGGCCCAGCTCAAATGTCACCTCTTCCATGAAGTCTTCCTCGACTCCCTTCTGTTTGACCGTCCTAAGTCCATTTTAGCTCCAATAGTATATTCACACAGGGCTCTAGAATTCACCAAGCTCTTCCTTTATATGATCATGTTTCACAAGGATAATGATATCTACTGTTGGTTGTGTACCTACTATGCACAGAGCATGCAGTAGGCACTTTATATGGATAATAATAACAACAGGCCCGTGCTGGGCACTTAACCACATTACACGATGAAAAATGAGACCAGCCCCGTCCACAGCTCTTGGGAGCAAAGAAATACAGAATCTTGGAACTTCCCTGGTGGCCCAGTGGTTGAGACTCTGTGCTCCCAATGCAGGTGGCCCAGGATCGATCCCTGGTCAGGGAACCAGATCCCACACGTCGCAACTAAAGATGTCTCATGCCAAAACGAAGACCCAGCGCGGCCAGACGAACAACCACCACACAGAGCCGTGGCCCCGCCTCGGACAAGCCCGCTGGAAGCTGCGTTTCAGTGTGGGGCTCCGAGGATCCTGTCCACTGGAGTCTTCCAGGGCTGGCCTGCAGCGCCCAGCACGGGGCCACGGCTCAGACACCCTGGGTTTGAATCCTGGCTCAGCCCTTTCCAGCTGGGGGAGCTCAGGCACGTTTCTGCCATCCGCGGGGCCTCACTTTCCTCCTCTGTCTCGTGACTCGCCGATGGCCTTTGCGAGTAGAGGCCATAATGCCCGACACACAGGGTGGGCCAGTCAGGTAGCATCTGATTATCCTAGTCCTAGCTGCCTCCTCCTACCCTGAGCACAAGGACCAACTGTTCCAGATTGATTTCCAGACCTTCCGAAAGCCCCCCGCCACGGCGACCCTCCTGAGGGAAACCTCAGCTCTCCTTCAGCTCTCCTGGAGGCTGCAGAGGTGGCACTGGGGTGCAAGGGGGGCCTTTTCATCTTTCCCCTCCTACCCCTGGCCAGGGCTGGGGACCCCAGGACCCCCCACTCAGCTCAGCCTGCTGCATCCTCTAGTCACTGCCCCTCCCACTAGGGACCCCCCTCCCCCGGGGAGGTCCCGCTTGCTAGCAGCAGTGAACCCCCAGGGAAGCCTGGAGGAGGGGGTGGGGGCTGGGCATGAGGTCAGCCCCCACGTCAGCCCCACTCACTTTCCCTGGAAGAGGCCGCTGAGTGGGTGCCAGCCCTGGCGGAGGTCTGTCCCCACTCCAGGGCCAGACCACAGGCAGCCACGCTGGGCCACTGCCAGGCCTGGGGGAGGCGTTCTCAGCCCCCAGCTCCTCTCCGTCTCGCCCTGAGGACCCCTCCCCGACCCCAGATCCAAGCAACCACCGAGGCCTCTTCCAAGCAGGTGAGGTCATTCTCTCCACCAGACCAGCCCGAGGCAGAGAAGAAGCACCACCCACGTGGCAGGACTCCCACACCCCCGTCCCACATCCAGGCCTCCTCCCCCGGCAGCAGCCCTGGGCCCCCCACTCCCTCCACTCCCCGCCCTCCGAGGGGCCCGCAGGAGCGACCCCCAAACACCTGTTGGAGGCATGGACCTGGGTGGGCCGAGTGGAAACACATGGGACAGACAGACCCCCTTCCGGACCACCTTTCAGCGTCTGAGTGGGTCCATGAGGACAGGCCCAGAGTGGGCCTCTGAACAAGCCTAGGGTGCTCGGGGTACAGACCGGGCCCAGAGCCTCCAGCTCCAGGCATCATTTGCTGCCTCCAGAACCCGGCCTGCATTGGCTGGGCTGATTCTGTGCCCACAGCTTGGCCAAGATAAAGTCTTTCTCCCACCTTTTAACTTTCCCCATCACACTGGTCGGGATAGCCAGAATGTTTCTGCCAAAGACCTGGGGAGGTTTGCGGGCCCCTGAAGGATGGGTGAGCACGGGTAACCTCAGGAGATTTTCAAGGAGGTTCAAATCTCAGAGTTGGAGCTTCCCAGGTGGCGCTAGTGGTAAAGAATCCACCTGATGATGCAAGAGATGCAAGAGACGTGGGTTCGATCCCTGGGTCAGAAAGATCCTCTGGGGGAGGAACTGGCAACGTACTCCAGTATTCTTGCCTAGAGAATCCCACGGACAGAGGGGCCTGGCGGACTACAGTCCATAGGGTCACAGGGTCTGACATGACTGCTGAAGCGACTTAGCATGCACACACATATCTCAGAGTTAGTCAAGATCAGTAATTCTCAGCTGGGACGATTTCATCCCAACCCTCCCCTCCCCACGGCCGCAGGACGATCGGCAACACCTGGAGACACTGCCGGTTGTCACACGGAGCTGGTGGGTGTGCCCCTCACTGACATCGAGAGTAGAGGCCAGGCTTGCGGCTAAACATCCTATAAACCACAGGACGGCCCCCCTCGCGAGGACTCACGGGCCCCGGTGTCAATCACGCAGAGGCTCCGCCCAGTTCAAAATGACTCCATGAAACAAACCCCTCATCTCTCAGCATCTAATCTGCTCCCGGACAAGATGCAGCCCCCCAAAACTGGTCATGGCTTCAGGCCTCGTGTTGTGTGAGCACAGGCAGGTACACGCACATGTAGGAAGTGATCTGAGAGGTCAACAACAAGGTGAGTTCACGCACAGAAGTGGTGGGCAGCTCCGAGGATGGGGGGCCAGGAGGCCTTCGTCCTGGTTCTGTGTGCCCCAGACCCGCCCCCTTTCCTCTCTGAGCCTTGGCTTTTGCATCAGAGGGATTGGTTTAGGGGAGCGCAGGCTTTCAGCCAGACTGCCCCGAGATCGGATCCTGGCTCTCTTCCTCACCAGGTATGGGAACCTGGGCTCCTTACTTTTCTTCTGAGTCCCATTTCCTCGTACGTAAACTGGGGACCCCACATCCTGCCTCAGAGGGTAGCTGGGAAGATGAAAGGAGATGGTACACAGGAGGCGCCTCCCAGCCCAGTGCTGCCACGGGGCAGGCACTCCTTGATGGCGCCCTTCCCTGTCACTTCCGAGGTTCACACCGACCCAGAATCTCTGCCGGGGCCAGCACGCTGCAACCCACCAGCTTGGGGCTGCAGATAAAATACACCTCACTGAAATTCAAACTTAACTGGATGTCCTGTATTCTTATTTGCTAACTCTGGCCCACTGCCTGCTTTTGCAAATAAATCTTTATTGGGACACAGCCTTGCCTGTTTGTTGACACATTGTCTCGGGCTGCTTTTTGTGCTATAACAAGAGTCAGAGATCTGACTGTTCTGCAAAGCCTAAAATAGTATCTGATCCTTTAATGAAAAAGCATGCTGAACCCTGGCCTAAGTTGGGAAACGATTGCTTCAGGGTGGTGGGAGTGTGTCTAGAGCCCATGAAAGAACTGCTCCCCTTTCTGGGCAGTGTGGGAAAGTACGTGCAAAGGAAGGTGGGGCCTTGCATTTATCCTGTGGCCACAACCTGCAAGAAATCAGAAAGAGCCTTGGTCTCAGAGAACGGAGGCCAGGGTTCTGTACCTGGCCCTCTGCTGACTTTCTTTTTTTTTTAATTAAAAAATTTTGTTTTTCTCTGCTGACTTTCAAGTGACCTTGGCAAAGGCCCTCCCCTGCTCTGGACCCAGGCCCAAGCCTCACGGCTTGCGGGATCTTGGTTTCCCAACCAGTGGGCAAATCACTGCCCCCTTGCCTTGGACGCTCCGAGTCCTAAGCACTGGACCGCCAGGGTAGCCTACTGGGCCCAGTTCTTACTTCCTTCATTTGCTCCGAGGATGGTCACTAAACATGAACTGCCTACATGTACAGATGCTGCATCCCTGCTGTCCCGGGGGTAAGAGAGGATGATCACAACCACGTGTCCGCAGGCTGGTGTCAGCAGAAGAGGCAAGTACCAGGAGGCTGTGGCGGACCTGGGGACGGGAAGAGACGCGTGAGCCAGACCGTGATGGGGAAGGACCTCTGATTCCCCACCTGCCGCCTCCTGGGGCCGCTGAGGGCAGGAAGGGGTCGGCTCTGGCCAAGAGGGAGCGTTTTCTCAAGCCCCTTTGCATCAGACCCTAAGAGGTGGGCCTGTCATTTTCTCCTCTGGTCTAGAGAGAAGCCGCTGGCCAGCAGGGCTGCCACCTCGGGGGAGTGGGGTGAGGCGGGGAGCTGGGAGCAGGGAGGAAGGCCCGAATTCTGACCGTGGCCAGCCGTTGCCCCTTTCCTGTTTTCCTGTGCCCACTCCCAGGAGTGTCCTGTCCCAAACCAGTAGCTGGCCAAGCTGGGCTCAGCCGTGTGGCCAGCCCAGGGGACCAGCAGGGCTTCGCTAGGGGGCTTCCTGCAGAGCGTAGCTCAGACCCCCTGGGCCGACCCGCAGCCCCGGGCAGAGTGGGCCAGAGGCTCCTCCCAGTCTTGGCTTGTCCCCCTCCAAGGGCCTGGCCTGGACACCCTAGGAGGTAAGGAACCCGGCCCAGCCCTGTCTGGAGGGGAGCGGTGTTTGATGGGGGTGTGTGACGGCCGTCAGGCCTGCCGTGTAGCCCCGCTAATGCTCCCTGTGCCCCAGAACCCCCGGAAACATGGTTTTATTCCCTCTCCCACTGAGGAGCCTCTCAGCTCTTAATTCTTTCACCTGGATTGGTTTTCTGCTGGATCGATCTGTTGCACAAATTACTAATGATGATGGCACGATGCTGTGCCAGGGGTGCTGGCAGCCCAGTGGAGACACCGCTAAGTCACACATTTACATTTTAATTGGGGTCTCCAGCGCCCTAAGGCAAATGAGTGACTAATGGTGGAATTTTAGACGCATGGCAAGTTCGTGGGGGGTGAGACCCTTGGATTACAGTGTATATGAAAAACTAGTTCCTTACAGGTGAGCAGGGTTATAAAGTTTACTAATGTAAAACTCATCTCATAGGCATTCATTTGCTTAATTTCCTAATAACCCGATTGAAGAGTCAGGTCTCATTTGAGAAACTCTCATTCATGTACTTATTCAGTGCCTGGCTCTGTGTCGGGGACTAGAACCCCTGGGGGTGGGGTGGGGTGGTGAAAACACAGGACCCCTTTTAGGGACTCCCCTGGGGGTCCAGGGGCTGTGACTCCGAGCTCCCAACGCAGGGGACCCGGGTTCGAGCCCCGGTTGGGGAGCTGGAGCCTACATGCCAGAACTCAGACCAACTGCAGCCAAACAAACACTGCTAAGTCACTTCAGTCGTGTCCAACTCTGTGCGACCCCATAGACGGCACTAAAAACAAACAAATAAAAACAAGATCCCTTTTAAAAGGAGGCCGTGTAGTACAGAAGACATGCCACACGCCATAGCAGAGAAGTGTGCGTGTGTGCTAAGTCACTTTAGTCGTACCTGACTCTGTGCGACCCCATGGACTGTAGCCCGCCAGGCTCCTCTGTCCACGGGATTCTCCAGGCAAGAATACTGGAGTGGGTTGCCATGCCCTCCTCCAGGGCATCTTCCCGACTCAGGGATGGAACCCGCGTCTCTCACATTGGCAGATGGGTTCTTTACCACTAGCGCCACCTGGGAAACCCATAATACAGATGATAACTCCTTAAAAGGAGACAATGAGGAGGAAACGGAGGCACAGAGATATGGCGGGTGTCCCTGCAAAGGACCAGTGTGGCCCCGGGGAGGAGGAGGACCGTCGAAACCTAGTGCTCTTCACCCTCAGGGGAAGTTCACTGGTGTTCAGAGAATGAAAGGATGTCACATCAAAAACTTTGGGAAACACTGTATTAAACAAAATCGAAAAGATGTCTTCATTGCGGGACTTCTCAGAGCCTTTAGGTCAGGTGGGAGGGGTGCGTGCAGCATTCCATAGATCTTCTAGAACGTATTCCGTGGACACGGTGGGGAGCACTGAGCCGCCTGCTTCCTTGAGTGTCCTGTAAGGCATCTTTCCCAGAGGCCTCCGTCTGCCTACCCCACTTGAGTTCTGTCTGCAGACTCTCTTCTTCCACTTCCCCAGACTTCCCACGACCTGGGCTTCCCGAACAGAAGGGGCGACAGAGCGGAGCCAACCAGGCGCAGGTCCTCCTGCCCCAAAGCGCAGTTTGGTCTCCCACCTGTTAAGCCAGGGGCCGCAGCTGACCTCCAGGCCAGGCACAAGGCGCCCTTGGAACGGTCCCTGTAGAGATGCCCCCGACACACTAGGCCCGGCCCCGGGGCCCTGATTCAAGGCTGGGGCCCCAGTAATCCTGAAACACAAATCGGCCCACGCGGCTTCTGCTTAAAGCCCTCGGTGGCTCCCCGGTAGCCTCAGGATCAAGTCCACGGCCTCAGCTTGCGCTCGCCCACCCCAAGGCTCGTTCCCCATCACCTCCTGCTTTACGCTCCGGCAAAACCAAACTGCCTGTGCTTCCAGGACCCGCCGCGCTTATCCGCGCTTCCCTGCTCCTGTGCATCCAGCATTCCGTGCTCCACGCCTGGAGCATCCTTCGCGTTCTTCTCTCTCTTTATGACTCCATCCCCCTGACCTGGACTCCTACGCGGGCCTCTTCTCCTGTGAGCATTTCCCCTGTACCCCCAGGCTGGCGTCTCCCCAACATTCTATTTTCAAATTTTTATTTATTATTTATTTTGGGCTGTGCTGAGTCTTCGCGGCTGTGTCTGGGCTTTTCTCAGCTGTGGACGGGGGCGGTGCTCCCTAATTCCGGACCAGGGGCTCTAGGGCGCATGCGCGTCAGTAGGTGCGATGCAGGGCTTCACCGCGCTGCCGCACGTGGTATCTTCCTGGATGAGGGATCGAACCGTGTCTGGTGCATTGGGAGGGAGATTCTTTCCCACTGAGCCGCCAGGGAAGCCCTCCTCAACACTCATGTGTGTCTCTGAGGCGCCGTTCTACCTTGGCGCTATCAGAGGTGCACATAGGACTATTCCATGACCGGCACTCACAAATGTGAACCGACTCGCGTGTATGGGGGCCACATGGCGTCCCCAGCAGGGGAGTGCAGGACCGCAGAGTGGCTGTGTGCTTTGGGCAAGTTCCCGGACCTCTGTGCCTCTCCCCTCTCCTACAGATGTACAACATATAACAGTATCCGGCCTGTGCTAAGTAATAGTTGCATTAAGGGACCTCTGTGGCGGTCCAGCGGGGGCATACTGTCCCGACCGTCTCCATCTCCCGCTTGACTGTTCACTCTCTTGATGAGCTCAACACCCCTTTCTTCATGAAACCTTCTCCAAACCCTCACTGCCCTCCCCAACCCCCCACCCCCAGCCGCCTGGCACAGTAAAGCCTCAGCCCCTCTTCCTTCTGATGAAGCAGGGGCCACGTCTTTATCCATTTCTCTGTCATTAGCGCCTCACTCAATCCCCACCCCTGAGCAACCACTTGTGCTCATGGGAACGCAAACACCTTCCCATCAAACACCCGCAGCGTCCAGGTTAGGAGATCGAGTCTGGGTTTGCTCAGGGGCACTTGGAGGAGCCCCTCAACGTGCCAGAGAAGCCAGTTGCAAGTGATGCTACTTCTGGCTTCAGCCACTTGCAAGTGATGCTACTTCCCTGAACCTTGGTTTCTTAATCAGTTTAAAACAAATGGGGGTGGGGTGGGGAGAATGTACGGCAAACCTCAAAGGGATGAGAAAGTGCTTGTGCAGCATCTCAGAGTTGCAGCCTCCTGGCCTCCTGACAGCTGTTGTCTGGGGACCGTGGCCGCTGCCGGGCTGGGGCCAGTGCTGGGTGTCTGTCATCCAGAGACAGCGGGGCCTGCCTGGGTGTGCTCACGTCCTCGGCCTGTCACCCTCTCTGGGGTAATGAGTTCCATACGTTTATCTTTGCTGGGTACTGTGCATTCCTGTTTATCCCGAGACCCACAGAAGTAAACACCGTACTCAGATGACCGGAATTTTCCATCTCAGCAAGTTGGAGGATAACGCCGGTCCCAGGCCATCCCCTGGGCCCTGAGACACCCCGAGGGGCCATCACATGCACGTTCCCCCCCACCCGTCCCTGGCACGTTTGATTGTGTTTCACCATTTGGTGGGGCCGGTTATAGAACCACAGACCATGGGAGCTAGAAAGACCTCAGAGAAACCCTAGTGGGTTTCAAACTGGGCCCCGAGTAGCCCTGGGGGGGGGGTGGGGAAGTGACCCAGGGCTATTTCGGCGGGGGGCGGGGACTGGGAGCACTGAGAAGGCAGAGCTCTATTGGGCCATTTTGTGAGATTTTTCCTTAGGGACAGGGGCTTCTTTTGCTAAAAACAAAATGAAAACATCCGTAAAAGGTCAGAAACCACCAACATAGTTCAAATCTTCCTCACTTGACAAAGGACACCTCTGGGGCCCTAAGCACCTTGGCAGAGGCCACCTGGCCAACTGAAGTCTGATCACCGGACCCCCAGGCCCAGCCTGAGCCCATGAAGGGCAGTGGGCTTCCCACCACCCTGCACCTTGACTTCCACCTAATCGGAATACCCTCTGCCCTGCCCTGCCCACCCCCTGGATAGGACTTAGCTTGGCTTCCCTGGGTATCCCAGACGGACCTCCCTCCAGCTTTGAAGAAAAGGACCTGGTAGTTTCCTGAGCGGGAGTTCGGGCCTCCTGAGAGCAGCGCAGGGTAGTCACAGAAGCCCCACTGACCACTGATGGGATTGGCTTAGTGGTGCAGTGAGTTGAACACTCAGCCTCTCTCCTTAGGGGGGTGTGTGTGTGTGTGTGTGTGTGTGTGTGTGTGTGTGTGTGTGTGTGTGTGTGTGGAGTCCATACCATGGGGGGTCTCAGAGGTGAGCAAGACTCAGTGACCCTCCAGGAGCCCCCATCCAGTGGGAAGACAGAGGTGGAGGCGCTCAGATGCTCTGTTATTTAGGAGAGCAGTGGGGAGCTGGGCTGAAACACTCAACAGGGACATAAATGAGATGAGGGGGCAGGGAGGGACTCCAGGGAGAGTGACGTTGGATCTGGGAGGAACAGGAGTCAGCCAGGCAGAGGAGTGGGGGAGAATGGTGTAAGAAGACGGAATGACCAAGGCTGATTACGACATGATGATGCGTGTAAGATGCTCATAATAATGCAGCCACGGGGGTGGGGGGGCCTGAAAATGAGTGACTCTTGCGGCTCCTTGTCCAGAATGACGGAATCATGGGCTCTTGGGGGATCTTAAAGGTCATCTAAGCCAGTGCTTCTCAGAGAACATGCCTGGTGGTCCAGTGGTTAAGATTCTGTGCTTCTACTGCAGGGGCGTGAGTTCAGTCCTTGGCAGGGGAAATAAGATCCCACATGCTGCGTGATGTGGCCAGAAAAAAGTAAAAATAATTAAGCCAATGCATCTCAACCAGGAAAGGAGGAAATGGGGGGCATGATTTTGCCCCAGGGGACATTTGGCAATGTCTGGAGACATTTTGGATTGTCATAAAAATCGGGGAGGGCGGTGCTGCTGGCATTAGGGATGAAGGGCAGAGACGTTGCTAAACATTTTACGGGTACTAAGGCCCTTAGCACCCACCATACGGTCCTCACCTCAAAGAATGTCAACCGCGCCAAGGTTGAGAAGACCAGCTGCAAGCTCACCTCCCTCAGAATTCCCTGCTCTCTGAACCAGCTCCACCAACTGACTGTCAGGTCTTCCCTTGAGCTCCCCAGGGCCGGGGAGCTCCCGGCCAGGTAGCCTGCTCCCGCCCGTAAGCTCAGTGTATTCGCAGTGTTCCTTTTCACCATGATTTGAAACCCCTGCTCACGTTCCCATGACCTGCAAGTATTTGCTCTAGTTCCGGCCTGGGAACTAGGCTAAACTGAGCGTCGGCTTGCTGCCGCTGTCGATGTTCAGTCCCTCAGTCGTGTCTGATTCTGTTGTGACCCTGTGGACTGTAGCCCGCCAGGCTCCTCTGTCCATAGGGTTTCCCAGGCAAGAAGACTAGAGTCTTCCTCCCCCTGTCCAGGGTATCTTCTCGGGGATCGAGCCCAGGTGTCCTTCTTGGCAGGTGGGTGGATTCTTCATCACTGAGCCTCCTGGGAAGCCAGCATCAGCTTGAGACGCCTTCAAATGTTTGTGAATCTTCCCAGTTTCAGGCCCCTCCACGTGATCACGAAGCTTGACCTGGGGTGTGGGGTGGTCTCCTGTCTCTGTGAAAAGCAGAAGGATCTCAGCACCCCAGCTCGGGAGCCAGAGGGGCTGGCAGACAGCAGGGCCCGCTAGCGGTGAGGTCAGACCCGAGGAGCCCCGTGTCCCTGGGCTCTCCTGCTGCCACGTGATGCTCCTGGTCACGTGGCTTCTCTGAGCCTCAGTTTTGTCTCCCGTCAAGTGGGTAGGAAGACAGCCTGGCCTTTTTTTTGCTTAGTGCCATGATGCACAAAGGTGACAGTAGATGGGAAGGTTTAGAAAGGAGAAGACGCTGCGCAGAACAGGATAAGAGGTTACGACTGTGGGCCGGGTATTTTCACGTATGTGACTGTCTTCCTATCCCCTGATAGCAGAGGGAGAGCAGCTGTCATCATCCCATTTCACAGAGGAGTAATCCGAGGGGGCAGAGACCGCAATTAAGACCTGGCAGGAACCTAAGGATCCATCAACAGATGAGTGGATAAAGAAGATGTAGTAGAGCCATACAGTGGAATACTGTTCAATAATTAGCCCTAAAAAAAAATGAAAACTTGCCATTTGCAAAAACATGGATGGGCTTGGAGGGTATTACACTAAGTGAAATAAGTCAGATGAGGATAAATACTCTATGATATCACTTCTATGTGGACCCTAAAAAATAAACTAGTGAATATAGAGAAACGAAACAGACTCACAGAGAATAAATTAGTGGTTACCAGTGTTGAGACAAAAGGGAGGAAGGGCAAGATAGGTGTAGGAGATAAAGAGGTACAAACAGTTATATATAAAATAAGCTACAATAGGGACTTCCCTGGCGGCTCAGTGGCTAAGACTCTGAGGTTCCAATGCAGGGGGCCTGCGTTTGATGCCGGATTGTGGAGCTAGATCCCACATGCTTCAACTCTCCTCCTGAAGGCCGTGACTAAGACCGGCACAACCAGAGAAATAAATATTTTGAAAAATAAATTAAGCTACGAGGCTATATTGTTCCACATGAAGAGTATAGCCCATAGTTTATAATGATTACAAATGAAGCATAACCTTTAAAAATTGTGAATCGCTGTGCTGTACACCGGAAACGTGTACAATCTTGCACATCAGCTACATCTCCATTAAAAAACGCCTTAGTGCTGCAGCTGAGCCCAGACCCTCGGGCCCGAGTTTAGCACCCCGAGGGGCAGAGCCAGCGGCCGAGGGCGGCAGAGGCGCCCGTTGGTGTGAGAAGTCACCAGGCTGCGGGCACCGCCTCTGGGAAGCGCCTCCCTCGCACGGTTTCTGGTTCCCCGTTGAAGCTTCCCGGAGCCGGGGTCACCCGCACGCCGGGTGGAGGGCACCCAAACCCAGGGCACCTGCCCGCCTTTCACACACCCCCCTCTTCCGCCTCCTCTCCAAGGCCTGCTTCCTTCCCCACTTCAAAGCTCACAGGGTCTCTCCCTTACCAGCCCCTTTTCTCTTCTTTCTTGGAATCTGCCCAGGGAGAGACACCTGCGTTTCTGTTTCGATTTCCCCTCAGGCCCCGTGTTTCTCAGGCTTCCCGGGGAGGTCAGGGCGGGGGTGGGGGCCGTGGCCCGCGGGCTTCCCATCAGGCTGGGAAGCGCGGTCCCCCGGTTTCCAGGCCCTGATATCCGGCCACCTCCCCCTCTGACTCCTCTCTCTCATCAGTCTGCCCTCGTCAATCTCCAGCTCTGAGACCCACTCACAGCCTCAGAGATAGGAGCGTGTCTGTTGGAGTCCAGGCCCAGAGACAGACAAGGGCTTGTCTGAGGGAACACTGGACGGGGAGGGGGCAGGTGGGAGACCCTGCCTTTCCCACCGTGCCAGGCCCAAACCCTCTCTCAGCTCATCCCCCACTGCCGCCCCGCAGGACGTTTTCTGGGTATGCTTCTGCCCCCTTCACCTGGGACTTCGTTTCCCACCCCCTCACTTTATTGTCTGACTCATTCTTCAAGATGCAGTCCAGTGCCACCTACTCCAGGAAGCTTCCCTGGATTGCCTCCCCCTTTGCTCCAGCTCCCTGGGGTGAGAGACATTCCTCCCCTCTTCCCAGAGCGCTATGTCCTCAGGGTCTGAGGTGGAATGACCTGTGCTTTTTAGGGTCATGAATGGAATTGTTGGCGCTTCTCTCATTGCTGTCCTCTCTCACCTGTGAGCTCCTTAAAGGCGTCACCTTAAATCCTTTCTTTCTTAAACATTTTTACTGAGATGGAATTTCCATACCATGCAATTCACCCATTGAAATGATTTTTAGTGTATTCACAGAGCTGGGCAACCACCATCACAGTCCATTTTAGGATATTTTGATCAACAACCACCCACCCACCCCACCCCACCAAAAAAAAAGAAAGCCTGAAACTTTGGCTGTCATCACCCACCCCACATGGTCCCCCTAACCCCCAATCCCTGCCGCTGAGCAAACGCTAACCTCCTCTGTGTCTCTGTGGATTTCCCTAGTGTAGATGCTTCATATGAATGGAATCATACAACATGTGGTCTTATGACTGGATCCTTTCACCCAGCATCATGTTTTCAAGGTTCATCCATGTTGTAACGCGTTTCAGCACTTCACTCCTTTGTATGGCTGAATAATATTCCATTGTACAGACAGACCGCAGTGTGTTTATCCCTTTGGCTTGTTTCCACATTTTGGCTTTTATGAATAATGCTGCTATGAGTATTCCCATATGAGTCTTTGTGTGGACATATGTTTTGGTTTCTCCTAGGTAGATACCCAGGAGTGGCACTGCTGGGTCATATGGTAACTCTATGTTTAGTTGTTTGAGGAACCGCCAGACTGTGTTCCAAAGCGGCTGAACCATTTTCCATTCCCACCAGCAGTGTATAATGATGGATTTCTCCACATCTTGGCCATCACTTGTTATTATCTGACTTTCTGATTCTTGCCAACTTAGTAGTTGTGAAGTGGCGAGTCTTACATCTTTTATGTGCCGAGCAGCAAGGCCTGGCAGGGGACTGCTGGAGGCAGACCCAGGGCTGGAAGCCTGGCTCTTCACTTCTGCTGGGGAGCTTCACCTGGCTGAGACCAACATCTTTCTAGCCTGTAGAATGGAAGAATAGCAGGTGGCCCAGAGACTGTGGCTGCAGAGCGCTTGGCACAAATGCTGGCAGAATTGTGCTCGGTCAGTGTGGACTGCAGTTAACAGCTACGGCGACCACCCCAATGCCTGGCAGTTTCCGGCACAAGCGGGGAGTGACCCCTGTGGACGTGGGTAGAGTGGCCAGCAACAAGCTAGCCCTGGGGACATCCCAGCTGCAGGCCTGGGCTGGACACACGGAGGCCCAGGGAGGCACTCAGTCTCGCTCCAGGGACCCCTTGGCCGTGCCCAGCCCACCCCGCCCCGTCCCATCCGGGCCAGCACTTGTCTGCCAAGGGGGAGCCGTGTTCTTTCTCGGGGGTTTTGAGACTCAGCACATGTGAACCTCTTCCTGATGGTTTGAATTAGAAAGCAGCTGATGCTTTCTGGAAACCCGGGGAAAAACATTATTGTTGGAGGCCAATCTCCTTGTTGGCAGAGCTCACCGCCCTGGCCTGGCATTTCAGAGCACAAAAGCCTGCGCTGGCTAAATCCGAGCCTTCTCATCGGGGGCTCCCCTCCCCGCTCCCTCTTTCTCACCCAGGCCCCAGCCGGGCCTGCCAAACGCTGCCTGGCTGCCGCAGGGGAGTCGGGACAAGAATCCCCTGGCTGTCTGGGCCCGTCCACCCCAGCAGCATGTTGGTGGACCGAGGTCTGAGTCAGCTCCCCGCCTGGCAAAGGCCGGGTGTCTGGTACGGCACAAAGGTAGCACCCTGGCGGGAGGGGGTGAGGAGGCAGCAGGGCCAGGATCGAGGCAGCCACAGCTGGCCGGACACGCAGCGTGAGCCACAGGAAAGGAGAAATGGCGCTGCTGCCTTCACCGGACAGAGGGGGAAACTGAGGCTCAGAGGTGAGGTCCGGGGTCACAGGCCAGCAAAGAGGGGAGACCTGAGGCCTGGATCACCCCCGCCTGGCGCCCGGGCCCACCTTTCTGTTTTGTGCTGACAATGGAATGTAGAAGCGCTTTGTGAACCAAAAGGCACGCTCAGCGGAGGTTTAGAGGATCCTTCTCACTGCGGTTTTCCTCCTTGGGTTCTGCCCTAGTCCCCAGGGGCCGGGAGGGTCGCCTGGGTAGGCGGTCAGAAGACCCTGGAGGGGCTTCCCTTCCAGCCAGCCGACGGCTCTGCAGTAGCTTCAACGGTTAGAGCCCCGTGATCAGGGCTGCCTTATCTCCTCCAGGGTCGCAGGCCCTGCTCGGGAAGCCGGACTGAAGATGCGCTGGGTGATAGTCTGGGCCTGCAGCGCCCTGATAAAGCTGCCGCAGCACGGGACCGGACAACCCAAGGCAGCCCCCCCTGCCTTCACCGGCCTCAACTGGCCCGGGTGCTTCAGCTCCCTCGCCTTCCCCTCGAGGACGGCCAGCACCCCAGGGTCCCAGGGTGGAGCTCAGAGGGATCGCGTCCCACAGCACAACGCCCACCCCCCAGCTTCCTGGCTCCTTGGGCTCGACACCAAGCCAGCCCTGGGTTAGGACCACGGCCACGTCTCTATCTGCTCGCCCTAAAAATGGGGTTTCCCTTGTCTCCTCCCCACAGGGTGTGGGAAGATCCAGTGAGGTCACACGTGATACTCGTGAGAGCAGAGGCTGGCACATGCGAAGGTGCCATTAATTCATGCGCCTTACCCACCCCCTCAGCCCTGGGCTTCAGCAGTGCCGTCCCCTTGCCTGGAAGCCCTCTGGTCTTTCCAGACCCTGCCCCTCCTGCAGGCCCTGTCTGAACCTCACCCACTTCTCAAAGCCCTCCGGGCGTCTGTCCCCAGGCCTGTTACCTCCCCAGGCTTCCCCCTCCCAGCACTGGCCTTGGAGCATGTGCTCTGATGGGCTGACCAGGGCTATCTGGGTGGGTGGGGATGGGGGTGTGTGTGCTACAAGTGATTTGGACACTTTCCCCGTTGTGTGTGTTTGCGTCCAGTCTTTCCCATATTGTACATCATTTGTGTGTATAATTAGAACAGAATTCCAAACAAATGCTATCGTCAGAAGGATCTGCTCCGCTGGGCTCATTGAAGGATGCGGTGTGTGTCTGTCGTGGCTATGTTGACCGTGATCGTCCAGGCAGTGGTCCTTAGACCTGATCCCCCTGCACACCCGGTCACCATCCCTTCACTAACGCGCCAGCCTCAGCTCCATCAGCCCCAGCCCCCAGGGGACACTCACCGCTAACCATCTGAGGTGTTCCCCAAGTCCTCAACCTGCTCCCCCTTCCCGAGGGCCAAGCTTTGGTCCAAGTGCAGCTCAGATCCCATCCTCCCTGGGTTTGCCCTGCCTCACTCACTCAGAGGCAGGGCCCTTCTTCCTGCCCAGATTTCCTCTGCTGTGGGGGGTGGTGTGGGGGGCTGACCCCTGCTCACCTTTGCTCCCTCCACATGGTCAGGAGGGTCAAACAGGACCAAGAGCGTGGTGTCTGGTGCAAACAGCTGTAGGGACCCACGGTGGGGAGTGGAGTCAATGCTTATGGGAGGACCCATCAGCCCCACCAACGGGGGAGGAAAGGTAGTTTTCTTTTTTGGTGAGATCTTAGTTCCCTGACCAGGGATCGAACCTGTGCTCCCTGCAGTAGACATGCAGAGTCTTAACCACTGGACTGCCAGGGAAGACCTAAGGAATGGGAATTTTTAATGTTCCCTTTCACCCTTGCTCTCGAAGGATAATAGTGCCAGTGAGCTGATTACAGGAGCCCTGGTTGCTAGGGGAGCACTCAGGTGCCAGCCCCCACACCCCCCTGCTCCTTTCCATCCCCTCACCAGCTCCAGCCACACCGGCATTGTTTGAGTCAGAGCCACGCCACTGCCCTCTGCTAGGAAAGCTCTCCCACCTTGCTCACCTGATCCTGGCCCACCCTTCAAATGTCAGCAGAGATGTCAGCTTCCCGAGGGCAGCTGTTCCCAGCCCCCAGGCCAGGCCTGTGCCCTAAGAGGTTGGCGGAACCCAAACCCTTCGAGTGGTACTCATCTTTGCTCTAATGAGACAATTAGCCATGTAATTATGACATCGGCCTCTCCCACCAGGCCAAAGGCTCTGCTGGGGCAGGGCGAGCCTCCTTCCTGGGGACAGACACTTGGTCGAGCACACGGGTGTGGCTTAGCTGACCAATAGAATGAATGAGGGTGGGATTCGGCCCTATCTCTCACCAAAGTTCAGCCTGGCTGTGCCATGGGTCCAGCCAACGATGCTAATCGGTCCTCAAGTGTTTAGTGATGTGTGGCCTCTGGGCTCTGGAGCCGGATGGAGCCTGAATCCCAGCTCTGCCGCCTCTGAGCTATGTGTGATGTTGAGGCACTTACAATTGAACTTTCAGGCCTAACTGAAGCCCTGAGATAACATTAGTGCCTCATCAGTGCTATTGCTACAGGTTTACATGAGTTAAAGATTGCAATGAGTATGACTGCAATTATTATTATTATTATTGCTGGTTATGACTCAAAGCATTCCTGCTCCCAATTAATTATCTTTGTTCTGTAATATCAGGGGCCCAGGCCTCGACAGCAGAATTGGAAAGGCCTGGGAAGTGAGCCAGAAGCCCAGGGCTCCACCTCAGTGGCCCAGCCAGGCCGTGTGACCATCTCGCCCGCTAGCTGGATGACTAAGACCGGAGCCATCAGATTTCCTAATTATCTACTTCACAGGACCGTGGGGGATGATCAGACAGAGACATGAATGAGAACTATTCTCTCTGCAAATATTTGTTGAACACCTACTGTGTTCGAGGGCTTGAGGAGGACCAGTCAGTGAGCAAGACCACAGGAGCCCTACCCCAGGGAAGCCAGAAATTAAAGGATTACTATGAAGTGAGCAAATGTTCTGTAAATCCGGCGGCCCCAGCCTTTTTGGCACCAGGGACCGGTTTCGTGGAAGACAATTTGTACTCGGGGTGGGGGGAAGGAAGGTTTCGGGATGATTCAGGTACATTTACCGCGCACTTTATTTCTATTGTCATGACATCAGCCCCACCCCAGTTCATCCTGGAGGCTGGGGACCCCTGCTGTAAACGATCACTCTGCTCGTGGCCCTTCTGTCTGTAGTAAAATCTAATGGCTCACAGGGGAAGTACCTCCTGCTTTGCCTCCATCTAGTGATGCGATCTGGGCACATCCCTCAACTGTGAAAGCCTCTGAGTCTTCATTTATGAACTGGGTTTTGAGGAGGGCGTGAACGACCCCTTCCTCAGCACCCTGGTGGAAGAATGAACTGAGTTCATGCGTGTGAGGGTTTAAGCACCACGGGAGACACAGCTGAGCTCTCCCCGGAGGGAGCTTATCGACCTGGCCACCTGGCCCTGGGCCGGCACCTGGGGCTAGTGAGATGCGCGTGTCCTTCAAAGGGAGAGAGACCAGGAGTGTGGTGGGCGCCCTTCCCATCACAGACTGACTTTTGTTAAACTGACATCCATGACTCTACAGGAACAGAAGTAGGTCTGAAATATTCCAGAGGCTGGGGGTGAGGACGTTTGCCTTTTACTTTAAAAACATTTTTTAAAAATTTTGATTCATTTACTTATTTGGCTGAGCCAGGTCTTAGTTTCAGCACTCAGGATCTTCAGTCTTTGTTGTAGCAGGCAGACTCCTAGTTGCAGCATGTGGGATCTAGTTCCCTGACGAGGGATCGAACCCAGGCCTCCTACACCGGGAGCTCGGAGTCTTAGCCGACAGGGAAGTCTCTACTTTTTTTACTTTTCTGTATCGTTTGAATAATAGGTTATTTTTGCTTTTGTGATAAAATATACAAAATATAAACTTTTATGGGTTTTTTTAGTCATTTTTAAGTGTGTGTTCACTTAAAAATGAACATACACAGTATCGGTACATCAGATTTGTTTTGCAACCATCAATACCATCCATCTCCAGAACACTTTCCACTTTACCTACTCAAACTCTGCACCTTTAAAGCACAAAGTCTGGTGCCTTCTCTTCTTGACCCCGTCAACCTTTACTCTAACTTCTGTCCTGAAGATTTTGACTATTCTAGGAACCTCACATACATGGACTCATAGAATTTGTCCTTTCGCAGCCGGCTTATTCATTTAGCATAGTGCCCTAAAGGTTCATCCCTGCTGTAGCATAGGTCAGTATTTCATTCCCTTTTAAGGCTGAATAACAGTCAATAGATTACTTTTGCAATTGGAAAAATAAAGATCGATCCAAAACAACAATAAGAAAAAGAATGACTGTATGAAAGACTGAAGAAGGGATGGTAGGTGAATATACCGGGGGCCTCGGATTGGGGGGGGGGGGGCAGCAGGGTGATAAGCTGGTGAGTCAGCCCTGGGTGTCCCTTCTCCTAAGAGGAGGGAGTTGGGCCCCGCTGTCCCCTGGCCGAGAGGACAATGAAGGTACTCAGCCCGCCAGCCGAGGGCTGTGACTCATAGGCTGTGAGGCAGGGCCCCCACGCGCGTGGCCCCCCGATGCTGGGGCCATTCAACCGGGGCAGTGAGCAGCTCGGAGTTCCCGGTCCCCTTCTGATACCGGCCTTGCTCCCGGTCTCTGGGGACAGCCCAGTTGGCCTGGTGAGTAAGGAGGCTCTGGACAATTCCTCCTTTCATAAACCTCCACCGCTGACTAATGCCTCCCAGTCACGCTGGGCCCTGCCACCCCAAAGCCAGTCCCTGCCCCAGAGCCGGCCCTGTGGGGTTTGGAGGGAGCCTCCCTCATCCCCACCGGTGCTCCCTCATGCCCTGTCCTGCCAGCCTCTGGGCCCCCCTAGTCAGCCTTTTCTCCCTCGGGCCACTTCCCCTGCCCCCCCAAGCCCTTGCCCCTGGGGCCCAGGTTGGTCCTACCATGATCAAACCTTTGTATATCCTCTCTCTGCCCATCCCTGGCCTTTCCTGCTAAAAAGGCTGGGGTCAACAGCGGATGACTCCAGTGGGGGGGTTTCAGGCAAGCCAGGGGGATCTACTTCTGAGCACGGGAAGAGCGTCTTGAGATGCCTCCAGCTCCTTTGGGGCACATGGAGGGGTGCTACAGAAAGAGATGGGCTTGAGAGTCAGACCAGAGTTCAAATTCTTACTCTGCTCCTCACTAGCTGGGTGACCATGGGCAGGTAACTTAACCTCTCTGAGCCTGGATTTCCACATCTGTTAAAAAAAAAATGGGGAAGGGGAGTTCCCTGGTGGTCCAGTGGTCAGTGCTTTCACTGCCAAGAGCCCAGGTTTGACCCCTGGGAGGGAAACTAAGGGGTTTCCCAGGTGGCGCTAGTGGTAAAGAATCCACCTGCCAGTGCAGGAGATGCAAGGGATGGGAGTTCCATCCCGAGTGGGAAGAGTATCTGGAGGAGGGCATAGCAACTCACTCCAGTATTCCTGCCTGGAGAATCCCATGGACAGAGGGGCCCAGCAGGCAATGGTCCGTAGGGTCGCAGAGTTGACTGACTGAAGCAACTCCGCCTGCAAGCAGGGGACGAAGGTCCCATAAACCATGTAGCGTCAGTCAGTTCAGTCACTCAGTCGTGTCCGACTCTTTGCGACCCCACCGACTGCAGCACGCCAGGTCTCCCTGTCCATCACCAACTCCTGGAGCTTACTCAAACTCACGTCCATCGAGTTGGTGATGCCATGCAACCATCTCATCCTCTGTTGTCCCCTTCTCCTCCCGCCTTCAATTTTTCCCAGCATCAGGGTCTTTCCCAAGGAGTCAGTTATTCGCATCAGGTGGCCAAAGTATTGGAGTTTCAGCTTTAGCATCAGTCCTTCCAATGAATATTCAGGACCGATTTCCTCTAGGACTGACCGGCTGGATCTCCTTGCAGTCCAAGGGACTCTCAAGAGCCTTCTCCAACACCACAGTTCAAAAGCATCAATTCTTCGGCGCTCAGTTTTCCTTATAGTCCAACTCTCATATCCGTACATGACTACTGGAAGTGTGGCCGGAAATAAATAAAGGACTGGAGGTAGGAATAATCCTCCCTTCCAGAATGGATGTGGCTCACCTTCCAGAGAGACTCTCGGCTTGGGTGGAGGTGAGCAGCCAGGAAATGGGGTTGGGACTCCTTGGGGCGCACCTGCCTTCCAAGGGGAGGCCTTGGCCAAGGAGCACACAGCTTGTAAGAGCCGAGCACAGTTTTCTGATGTCTTGGCCCTCAAGGTGGCTTGATTCCCAGCTGAGAAATGGCCTCCTATGCTCAGGGTTGGCAGGAGGGTGAATTCTTTTTGACACCATGTGAGGGCAAGGAGCTGCAGCCCTGGAGTGGAGCCTGGCATGGGCACTCCCAGACATCAGATGACAAGCAAAACCATCCTGGCTCTGTTCTGGAAGAGCATCTCCTTCCTTTTTTGAGAGGTGGTGGGAGGGGAATGAGAAAGGACCACAGCCAGCTTTTCTTACTAATGAGGCCTAAACCAGGCCAGCGTGGGAACGACTTGGCGGGATCCAAGAGGCAGCTTGGAGAACCGGGAAAAGCTCTGGCCTGGGAAGGAAGAGCTGAAATCCCAGCCCCCACCCCCACCCCGCACGCCGTGTGGCCTTGAGTGAGTCACGGCCTCTCAAGTGACACAGCTCTTATCTCCGAAAGAAGGAGGTGAGATGTGAGGTCTCTCAGACCCTTTCCAGCTCTGAGATTCTCTAGCCTTGCAGCCATCTCTTTAAAGACGAGAAGCAGAGATGTTGAGCTGAAACAGATGTGGAGGATAAAGCCAAGATAATCAGCCCAGCGGTTTCTCTCTCTCCAGCACCCTGCGTCAGCAAGGGCCTGGGTGAATTCTGGCATTTGTTCCTTGCGATAGGTAATCGAGGCAACATCTGTGGGCCCGAACTTCCGGAGGAGAGGCTGATCAGTCAGATTTTTTGCCCTCAACCCTTCCTCTCTCCTAACCAGCCTGTGTGTGTGATGTGGCCTTTCTGAGTCCAGTGGGGCTCCCGGGCTGACTTCCGGCATGGAGGGTTTCCTGAACATGGTTTCTTTGCTCACAGCCCCTCTTCCTCCTGACCTTCCTACAGTCAGCTGGAGCGTGGGGGTGCCCATCCTCTAAAGAATTATTCTTTATGTGTCTCCCCAGTGCCTGGCTTCGAAATCAAAGGGATCTGGGCCTCGTGTCTTAGACGGAATTCCCATGAGCCTTGAGTGTGCAATACAACCAGGCTTCCTGGCCCCCGAGGGGCTCACCAGGCAGGCAGAGTTCAGAAGGTGACCCAGGATCCACCGGCAAAGTGACAGGCAGGTCACAAGGGCTCTGGGTGGCTGACTTGAGCTAAGGCCTCAGACACACGTGACAAATGTAGACAGCGCAGCCCTGGAGGGTTAGATTTCATTTTAAAGGAACCGCCTGCCCATTTGCACCCTGCACCTGGTTTGTCTCCTTCCTCACCTGAGCCCATTCTGTAATTTCACGCTCACAGCCTTCCTCTAGAGAGCAAGCTGGAGAGGGAAGGGCTGCGGCCGCCTTCTCCCCCACCTTCACGCGCGCTGAGAAGGTGCTGAAAAGCCCTTGTCAAGGCCTGTGAGCAGGTAGGCGACAAACTCCAAGTCGTATATTTGGGGACGGTGGCGTTGAAGGGCCGAGTCAGACTTGGGCAGAGGTCGAACATTCAGTCTTTCGAGAAGCCGGGACGTGTTTTTTTTTTTTCTTTTACTTTTTGCTTCCTAATCAGTGGCTTCTTGCCCTTCGCCGGAGCCCGGGGCGCGGAGCATCCGGGCCTGGAACGCGGACGTGCGTGGGAGGGACGTGAAACTGTGGCTGCAGCCCCGCGGGAAAGAATCGGTCTTTGTCCTCCTGTTCGCGTGCACCTGTTGTCCCAAGCCCTTGACAAACACTGTGTCATTCACCTTCCCAACCTGGGGGCGGGGCGGGGTGGGGCGGGGGCACGCGGGAGCCCAGGGAGCCGCATTCCGCGCATTCCAGCCCCCTGACAGCTCCTGGTACCGCGGCTGTGAGCCCGGGGTGTCCAAAAATTCCAGCTGACTCATCCGTGGATGAGCGAGGCCAACACGAGGGGACGGGTGGAATCTCCTGGGGTCTGCCTCTGACCAGCCCCGCCCCCCCAATTCAGAAGGGAAAGTGGGCCGGGGGTGGGGATGGGGAGAGGTGATGGCCCGGATTCAGGCTTTTTTTTTTTTTTTTTTTTTGGCTTAAGGGATGCTCAGGTGTCCCTCGAGGCGCCAGGAAATAGTGAAACAGGTGCAGCGCGACGTCGTGGCCGGGAACGTGGGCCAGGACCTCGGCTACCTCAGGATTTGAGTTCTGGCTCCATCGTTATCACTTTGGGAGACCTCATCAAACTTCTCTGGGTCTCAGCGTCCTGGAGTGGGAATGGGATGGGGGTGGGAGGGCAGTGTTGGTTCCACCTCCACCGCGCAGTGGTGAGGATGAAGCAAGAATGTGGGTAAGACGCTGATCACAGTCGCGGCACAGAATTGCTTAACAATGGTGACTTGTGCTAGGATCACCCCCCTCCCCCACCTTCGAGGCAATGACGTGAGATTGTTTCCAGGCGAGCAGGCAAGTGTGTAAGGCGGCCCGGCTTGGTCCTCCAGGACAAAGGCTGCGGGACAGGTGGGGAGTGTGTCCCTGCCTGGCCTGGGATCATGGGTAGAGCCACCACTCTCTGACTCTCCCTGGTCCCTGCAGAGCCTCTGGGAGCAGAGGGCTGTGCACACACTCAAGAATGAGCCCACACTGGCCCCGCAGAGGCTTTTCTGGTACTCACGTCGGCCTCCAGATGGCTTCTAACCAGATCCTGCCAAATTCCTCTTACCTCCACCCCCCAGGACTTGTCTGACGCCAGAGCATTTCTCAAAAGGGGGAAGCAGTCCCATCGTCACCACCTCATCACCACACCATTACAGCCCTGCCGCCCCTGCCTTCCAGCTGTCTTCCCCAGGGATGTCTCTGAAGGTTTTTCCCCAGCTCCTCCTGGGGGCTGCTGGGGAGAGTGAAGTCCGGGAATGAGGATGGGACGCGCAGGACGAGACCTTGGGCCAGTCCCTGGCCCTTTCCACTTTCCCCATCGTCTGTGAAACAAGGAGGCTGGCTGAGGTCATCCATTTCCGGCGGCTCAGTCCCAGGGTTTCCTGGCTCCTGTGGGTGGGGGAGAGCTGGCCAGATGAACACTTGTTCCTCTTTGGCAGGAGAGCATGGAGGTTAGGTGACAAGTGGCTCACCCTGTTCCCCGCCAGCTCTGTGATCTTTGGCAAGGCGGACACCCTCTCTGAGCAGTTATCCTTCCTGTAAAATGGGCATGCTAACAAGCACCAGATGACGCGTGTGTAGAACACAGCGAGGTGCCTGGCACTCGCGACATTACAGTTTTTTCCCCAGAAGTAAGGGCTTGGTCGCAGTCCCTGAGCTTCTCGCCTTAGAGACTGAGACCCTGGGGCCAGGTGGTGTTGGTTGGTGGGAAGAGAATTCAGAGCACGTTTTGGTGTTTCAGCCTCTGCGCTGGGCCGGCTTCAGAGAGGAGCTCCAGCTCCCGGGGCGGCTCTTGGCGCCCCTGCCAGGAGGTGGCTTGGCGCCGGGCTGTCTTCCTCATGCCCGTTCCCGTATTTCCAGATGTTTCAGGCAGCAGCCGTGGAGCTCTTTCAGGTTCCGTTCCTTTGGACCTGCTTTCCTGCAGCTTCTCTTTCCTCCAACTGGCCAGACTTCACAAAGGGAGGGCCCCCGGGGGTAGAGCCAGATACCTCATAAAATACCCCCTTTTACCAGCAACAACATGACCTGCTTTCAGTACCAGGATTTCATTGGTTCTCCCCTGGATGTGCTGGAAGCCCGGGGAAGCAGCAGCAAAGGATGGGTGTGTGCACATGAGGGTGAGTGTGCGTCCAGGTGTGAAGGTGTGTTTTCTTTGTTTTTGTTAACTTGTTTCACAGTTTATTAGTTTCTTCTTCTTTTTTCTTTTTAAACTTTTTATTCTATATTGGAGAATAGCGGATTAACAGGCTTCCCAGGTTGCTCAGTGGTAAAGAATCCACCTGCCAATGCAGGAGACATGGATATGATCCTTGAATAGGAAAGATCCCCTGGAGAAGGGCATGGCAACCCACTCCAGTATTCTTGCCTGGGAAGTCCCATGGACAGAGGAGCCTGGCGGACTCCAGTCCGTGGGGTCACAAAGTCGCATAGGGCTGAGTGACTGAGCATGCGTGCATAATTAACCGCATTGTGATAGTTTCAGGTGCACCACAGAGGGACTCAGCCATACATACCCATGTGTCCATTCCCCGCCAAACTCCCCTCCCGTGCAGCTGCCTCGTGACACTGAGCAGAGTTCTCTGTGCTGTACATTAGAGGATGTGTGTTTATATTGGGGGGGATGCGCATATGGGTGCGAACCTTTGCTGCACGTGAGGACATGTTGTGGTATGAAAATGTGTACCCCCATGTGCGTTTCTGTGTAAAGGTGCATTTATGTGGGAGTGTGTGTGTGCACGTATAAGCGTGCATACATGCATGAGGATGGAGGGCCCGTGTTTGTGTGTGCACAGTGGATGTTTGTGGATGCAGGTATGTGTGAGAATACACTGCATGATGAGGCCACGTGGGCCTTGTGTTCAAAGGTGTGCGTGCACGCGTTTGTATATGACGGTGCACATGTGTGTCCTGTGTGAGGGTGGGTGTGTGTACACGGGTGTGGGTGTATATGCATCTTTGTGTGAAGGCATGCGTCTGTATGTGTGAGGAGATGTGTGGGGAATGTGTGTGGCAGGGTGA
Organism: Muntiacus reevesi; assembly: GCF_963930625.1. Classification (NCBI taxonomy): domain Eukaryota; kingdom Metazoa; phylum Chordata; class Mammalia; order Artiodactyla; family Cervidae; genus Muntiacus; species Muntiacus reevesi. The sequence continues at coordinate 4,647,377 of NC_089261.1, forward strand.
AACAGGGTGATCGCTGGCGCGGTGGTGTGCGCGCCCCTGTGTACGTATGCACACACGTGTGCGGACGTGTGCTCCCGAGTGCGGCTGCGCGTGCGTGGAACGCCGGGCGCGGATGGACCGTGCGGGGCGGGGCGCTGTGATGGCGACCAGATGGTTTCCTTGTTTTGCGAGACCTCCTTGGTGTTTTGTACCGGGCGCTTCCTAGCACCGAGGACAGATCTCTTTTTTTCTTTTCTTAAAAAAAAAAAAATGTATTTATCTTCTCACGTGGTCAAAGGGCAGCATTCAGGCAAAGAGGGGGTTTCTCTCCCTGGAGGGCTGGGCCCGCCCACCCTGGGCATCGCAGAGGAAGGTTTACCTTGGCCAGCGGCTGGGCTCTGCGGGCCCAGCTTCCCGGGCCGCCATGCCCGGCCGGGGCTCCCGCTCCAGCCCGGGCGTGGCTCCCCTATCTCACCGCAGATTAACCCCCCTGGCACCGGCTTTGTTCGGGCTCATTATGGAGGAGCAGCCGTAGAGAGTGCAGGCCTCTCCCTTCCACCCGGGGCCCTGGTTTTGCTGAAAAACACTTGATTCGGAGCTTCTCGCTCTGCTCCTCGGGGCCGGGAGTCCCGGCAGCAGGGGAAGCAGGCAGGCCCGGCTGTTTTGTCTGCTGAGAGTGGGGAGCCGGTTCCTTTCCCCGCCGCGGAGCTCTGGCAGCCCTGGTGGCTTCGAGCCGTTTGTTGAGTGTCTGTCTGCTCCGCAGGGTCGGTGGGGAGAGGAGCCTCCGGCTTGTCAGATAAAAGCCCTCCTCTGCGTGATGGTGTGAGGGAACCCGCTTCTCTGCACGTGTTCCACCAGGGAAAACCACTCTGGGCTCATTGAAACCCTTTAAAATGTTTTCTTCAATCATTCTGCCCCTGCGCTGCCGGCTCCAAACCTCCAATTCCTCTCTATTTCGCCTCTCAGGGATCATGAACACTGCAGTGCCTTAGCTCTGAGGGGATGCGGTGGTCCACACCCTCTCTGCAGAGAACGTCCTGGGTAACACCGAAAGCATCTGCCCACCCAGCTGGCCCGGACCGTTTTGGAGTCGCTAGTCGGTGAGCCTACTGCGAGCAAGACCTGTCGCTGCCCCCGACGTCTGGCCAGGAGCCTGCCGCCTGGCTGCATACTGGGCCTTGGTACACGTTTATCGGGGGAGTGAAGGATGAGCTAACCCACGGCTGGGTAGACAGCCCTTGGTAGATGGCCTTCATCCAGAGATCATTGGGATATTTGAGTAAAATTCTGTTAAGCCAAAATGTGTGTCTCTCTGAATCAGTACAGATTAGGTGTACCACAAAGGCCAGAGCTAAGTGAAGGCAAACATACTGTTGTTGAGTTGCTGAGTCCGGCTCTTTGTGGCCCCATGGACTGCAGCACACCAGGCTCCTCCGTCCTCCACTATCTCCTGGAGCTTGCTCAAACTCAAGTCCATTGAGTGGGTGATGCCAGCCAACCATCTCATCCTCTGTGGCCCTCTTTTCCTTTTGCCTTCAATCTTTCCCGGCATCAGGGTCTTTCCAGTGAGTCGGCTCTTCGCATCAGGTGGCTAGAGTATTGGCGCTTCAGCTTCGATCCTTCCAGTGAATATTCAGGGTTGATTTCTTTTAGGATTGACTGGTTTGATCACAAACATTTACTCTTTTATTTTTTTTCCTTTTTAAAATTTTTGTTGGAGTACAGTTGATTTATAATGTTAGTTTCAAGTGTACAGCAAAGTGAATCAGTTATACGTGTACGTATATACACTCTTTTTAACATTCTTTTCCCATATAGTCCACTAGAGAGTGTTGGGTAGAGTTCCCTGTGTTATATAGTAGGTTCTTACACGTTACCTACTATATGGGTAGTAGTAATCCCAATTTCCCAATTTATCCCCCCCCCACCTGTTACCCTTTGGCAACCATAAATTTTCTACATCTGTAATTCTATCTGTTCTTTAGATAAGTTCATTGCTACTGTTTTAAAAAATTGCACATATAAGCAATATATGATATTTGTCTTTGACTTAGTGTGATAATTTCTAGGTCCATCCATGTTGCTGCTAATGGCATTAATCATTCTTTTCATGACTGTGTAATATTCCATTATATACCACATATTCTGTATCCATTCCTCTGTCAATGGACATTTAGGTTACTTTCGAGTCCTGGCTATTGTAAATAATGCTGCAATGAACATTGGGGTGCCTGTATCTTTTCAAATTATGGTTTTCTAGACATGTACTCTTCTTAATGCTTCCTGGATCTAAACTGAATATAGATCCCATAACTGCTCCTCATATCACACAAATGTAAGCAGTTTTTACACTGGACATCTTAAAATATGGCTCATGAGCTGGACCCAAAATTGTAGGTGTAGCCTGATCAGAGACCAGCACTCTGGATGTTGTGGGAGGTTAAAGTCCTAACCCCTGGCACCTGTAAGTGTGACCTGGTAGGGGTTTTGCAGATGTCATCCAGTCAAGATGGCCATGTTGGAGTAGTGTTAGTCACTCGGTTGGGTCCAACTCTTTGTGACCCCATGGACTGTAGCCCACCACGCTCCTCTGATTCTCCAGGCAAGAATACTGGGGTGGGTTGCCATGCCCTTCTCCAGGGGATCTTCCCGACCCAGGGATTGAACCTGGGTCTCCTGCATTGCAAGTGGATTCTTTACCGTCTGAGCCACCAGGGAAGCCCATATTGGGGTAGGGTGGGCCCCAGATTCAGTGACTGGCATCCTTACAAAGAGATTTGGAGACGTGCAGATGCACTCATGGGGAAGAAGGCCTTGTGAAGACAGGAGAGGCTCTTCCTCCCCCTGCCCCCGGCCCCCCCCCCAAAAAAAAAGCTGGAAAGGGGGAGAGGCAGGGAGGGTGAAATCTATGCATATCTGCTGATCATTGCTGCATTTCCTTGGCTAGTTCTATCCCTCACTGTGTTCTCAGAGATGGGGTTTTGTAATCACCAGGACATCTTTTTCTCAACCCAGTTGTTTGAATTTCCAGACCTAAATTAGGTTGGGGAAGCACCCAGAATCTGCAGACCCAGTCGTCTCTGTTTCATCAGAAGTTTGCTGAGCCTTTTGATGTGCCAGGCCCTGAGCCTGGAAGGCTGGCAGCAGATCATGATGTATGCCTTACATGGGATGGAGTCTCACTGCCCACTGAGGAAGCTGGGGCATGGACTCGCCAAGGAAGGATGCAGCCAGGCAGTCAAGTGCCACCGAACATAGCTTGGTGCTTCCCACCTCATCATGTAAGAATGACCAGATGTGTTACAAACGCAGTCGTTTTTATTGAGTGTGAAGGAGTAACTTCGAATGTGAAATTATGCTTGCGGGCATTTCCAGAAGAACTTTTTTTTTTTTTTTTTGCCATGGTTGATGGTCACAGGGGATGCCAGATCCCCGATGGGGTGAAGCCAGGGTGAGGACCACAGAAGTGCCAGTGCCTGAGTAAGAGGGAAGTTGTGCAAGGCGTGTGGCTGACTGTGGGCCCGTGCAGGGAGGCTGTGCAGGGGCTGGCTGCGGTCAGTGGATGGTCACCCTGGATGCACCTTACAGTGACCTGGGGAGCCTAAAAAAAAATCTGCCTCCAGATCCCAGCACTGCCTGATTAAATCAGAATCTCTAAGGGAGATGATCTGCAGGCGACACCAAGGTGAAAGTCAGCGAGAGAACAAGAGCTGGGCCAGGAGGGAGGTGGTTCCTTCTTGCTTAATTGCACTTGACGTGGTACAGTGAAAACATACCCACATACATGTATATAGACATGTGAAAATCCTGTCATTTCGAACAAACAAAATCTAGGATATATGTTGTCAGGTAGCATTGTGACTATTGGGAACATGCTGATGAAGTTGGGGGGCAGAAGACAATTGCAATGGAATTGCAACCTTAGGCTATTCCCTAGGGCATATGCCCATAGCCTGTGAGTTTTTTCTTTTTCTCTCTCCCTTCTTTCCTCCCTCCCTCCTTCCCATGAATGATTTCTTTTTGGATGTATAGGGGAAAAAAAGATTCTGGAAATACAGAACCAAGTAAATTAGGGCTTTGGGTCAGCGTTCCTGCCAGTCACCCCTCATGATCCTGATCTGGTTTCCTTTGACTGAAAGTAGTGAACCCTTTCTTTCTTCGAGGGTCTCTCTTGGCCGGTCTCTTGGTCAGGGGGCATCAGCAGAAGGTTAAGAGGGTTCCTCTAATGCTCTTTGGAGAATTTGCCTAGAGAGTGTGCAGAGATGGGGAACCCCCAAAGGCTTTTTCTAGAAGTTTCTAAGGGATTTGCTCCAGTGGAAGATGGGATCATGGTTCTGAATGAGGCATCTTCTTGTGAATGCCAGAGTCCTAGCCCCATGACCCCAGTGTGAGCTGGTCACCAGGTGGTGTAGCTTAAGACAAAAAAACAAACCTAAAAAGGTTTGGGGATGGGGCTTCCCTCTCTCTGTGTAGAAGAAGCCAACCGAGGTTGAGATCAGGATTAAAGAAACTGAAAAGAGAAAAATCCAGCCCTTTTCAGGATACCCCACCCTTCTGTGTTCTTGGGGGGCCCTTGGCCCATCTCCCAGTGTCCCCTTCACGGAGAAGCCTGCCTCACACTGGTCCTCCGGTCCTAAGAAAACCCGACTCTGAGAAGGAACTTGGGTGCAGCTGCTCCCATGGAAGGAGCGAGGGATGACAAGACAGGCCTCTGTGAAAATCTTCCAAGGAGGTAAGGAGAAAAAAAAAAGATTCTTCATTTGCATCAAGAGTAAACTTCCTGTCCCATTAAACAATGAGGCATTCAAACTCCGCCTGAGTAAAAGTCCCCTGATGCAATGCGAGGGTGAGCAATTTCATGTCAGGCTGTTGTTATGGGATTTATACATGTCCTAGCTAGGGCTTGAGGTGAACATCGGAGCCAAAAACAATAGCCCTAAACCCCACATGCACAGAAACCTCATTCCAGCGGAGTTTCCTTAAGAGAGGCGCACAGCAGACTTTTCACAAACAAAGTGACTTCAAAGGCAGGCTTGCATCACCAGCCTCCCTCCCTCTCCTGACACTTCCCTTTAGGCCAGACCTGGCCCTTCTGTTTCTTGGCTTACTTTATGAGGCTCGCGCTCTCTCTCACACACACACATCGCAAAGCAATTATCCAAGCTCACAGGCCAACAGGAAAGTAATTGTAACTGAGTACTTCCTTTGCCACTGCAGTGGGGACGGGACCCAGTGACTGGGCAGCAGCTGCCCCCGAGGCTCCCAGACTGGACTCCCCGCCACCTCCCCCGGGGAGGAGGATGCCAGGGGGATGGGGGAATGGGGGGGAATTTTCTTACATCACTTGACGTGCTTGCTTTCACTACCCAAACCCTGAGTCACGACTGAAGCCGGATTGCCTCGGGTCTCTCTGGCTGAAACCAGAGGTTCTAGATTTGGAAACCTGACTCCCATCAGCTGACTCTTGTTCAGTTCATCAGAGGAAACGTGTCTTGTCTTACTTGCCCCCTCTTCGAGCTGAAGTGCCTTCTCATAAGGGGATTACATGAGGAAAAGGCGCTGTGTAGTGGCTTAGTAAGCCAATGCTGGGCGAGTGAACAATATTTGACGTTGGGTGAGTTTACAAAAAGGGCAGTCTCTCTGTTTGTTTAAACCGAGATTAAGCGAAAGGAAAAGTTTTTCTTTCCCATCCCGGGACAAATGGGAAACATATGTTTTGCCTTTGGACTTTGTAGTACAAGGCACAAATGGTGCTCCCCACCCCCTCCGCTGTGAGTCTTCAGGCATTGCAGAATGTTTCCTCTCTTTGGTGGCCAAAGCCAATATGAGCCTTTAGATTCCCAGACAGCGGAGCCAATGGTGATGACCCAGTTGATTCCAGGTAATTGTGTAGGGGGGTGTAGCCAGGCCGTTTATGAGTAGGCAGGATGTGATCCTGGGCGCTGAGTTTAAGTCCTAGCTCTGCCTCAGTCCAGGCGAGCTCACGTAAGCCTCAGTTTCCTCACCTGCAAAATGAGATTGATTGAACTTGAAATGTCTCAGGTCGTTTCCAACTCTGGAAAAACTATTGGTTTAGGTTGGTTCCTCCTGTCTGTGGGAGACTTTCCCAGCTGAGGGTCCCCTCCGCGTGGGCTCGGAGCAGTGTGGGAGACCTCGGGTGATGAGCCTGCCCTACCACCGTGCCCGTGACTCACCATGGCCTTGGACAACTCACTGGCCCTCTTTGTGAGTCCTTCTCCTTATCTGAGAGAGGGGGTTTGATGGTCTTGCCCCTGACACAGCAGCTCAGATATGTGACAAGCCTGAATGAGACAAGGGTGTAAAGTACTTTGAGTTCCTTGGGCTTAATGGATCATTCATCTCCGAAGATAAGTTAAAAAAAAAAATGCTAGTCCCGAATATTTTTTGGATTATCTCAAGAATAAAGTCATGAAAATCTGAATTCTTCACCCCTGGCTTTCCTTAAATGGTTACTGGTTCGGCGAGTGCAAGCATCAAGTGACCAGTGTGGGTTGTGAAATTCAGTGATGCCAGAATCAGTCCTGTAAACACCTCCTCACAGGTGGGCAGCCAGTCCCTGCTGGGACACAGTGGCAGGAGAAATCTCAGATCCTGAAGCCATCTGGCCTTTTCCAAGTTATCCCTGATCATTAGGAATGTCTCCCCTCCGTGGATTCAGAATCTGCCTCATCGAGTAAATCTGAACCGCCCATCGCCCCTGTAGGAGTTACACCATTTCAGCTTCATTCCTCTTTCACAGTGCTTGAAGACGTGCCACCCCTGAGAAACCTCTTTTCCAAACTAAACAACTGTGGCATCTTAAAAAGGTTTTCGTTGACTTGCTTTTTGGACTCCTAAATGTTGTTGTGCTTTACATGCTTCAGATGGTCAGTGTCTCTTAAGGGAAAAAAGTGAGACTTTGAACCAAATGCAGTGTTCTAAATGTGTACCTCCTATGTTCTGTAATAGGTCAGGCAAGAGACGTGACAGTAACTCAGTGACTTAAAGAATATAGGATGTTTTTTCTCTGTCTCGAGTACCTGGGTGAGGTGAGTGATCCAGGTTATCGGCAAGTGGCCCGGTTCTCTGCAGTCATTCAGGGACCCAGGCCCCTTCCAGCTGGGGCTCCGCTGTTCCATGGGGTCCAGGCTGCCTGGCTGCCAGGTCCCAGATGCAACCAGGAGGAAACGCAGAGAGTGAGGAGGTGTGTCCACCTCTTAAGGGCCCCAGCTCCCAACATAGACCACCTCTTAGCATCTCACTGCTGAGAACTCAGCCCAAGGTCCTCAGCTGCAAGGGAGGCTGGGAAAGGTGGTACCATCACCAGGGAGGAACGGGAGAATGGACGTTGGCAGCCACGCGTGTGGACAAGCCTCACTGGGCTTTCAGTCTGCGAAGACAGCAGGCTCCTTCCGTGGTCACGGCCAGTGCACTCCTTGTCCTGCCCGGAATGTTCCGTCTCCCTGTCTGCTCTTCCCCTCCATACGGTCTTGGCTTCAGTGCCACCTTCCCAGAGAGGCCTGGCCTGGCCACCCCAGGAAAAGTACATCCCTCATCACACTCTTTCTGACCCTCGTTTGTGTCCTCCTAGACCCCGTCACAAGTTTCAGCAAATCTGTGTGTGTGCGTTTGCTTTTTTGCCCAAGAAAACTGCAGGCCATTCGCGGGTAGGCACTCCACCTTTCTGGTTATCCGGCGTATTCACTGCCCAACTCGGTCAGCGCCTGAGACACAGACTGCGCGGCTGCGTGAGGATTTGCTGAGTCAGAGAATGTAGACACTGCGTGCTTAGTCCTTCAGTGGTGTCCGACTCTGCAGCCCTTTGGACTGCAGCCCACCAGGCTCCTCTGTCCTTGGGAGTTTTCAGGCAAGAATATTGAATGCGTTGCCCATTTCCTCCTCCAGGGGGTCTGCCCCATCCAGGGATCGAACCCGCACCTCATGTGTGTCCTGCATTGCAGACAGATTCTTTACCAGCCGCGCCATCAGGGTAGCCTGATGCTTCCTGGATATAGTCTTTTCTTCCAAGCGCATCACACTGGTTTCACTTGCCGTGAACTAAAAGCCCCATGTCTCTTTTTGCAGCAACTCTTCCTAAGACATTTCTCCATCCGCTTCTTAAGAAGTTTACTTTTTGGCCACAGATCCAGCATTTTATGCTGAATACCTATTGTATTTCTGCTGCTTGTTTTAGACATTGCTCTAGTCCCCAAAGACCTTTCTTTGATATATCAGTGAATACATTTATTTTTCCTGATAGATCAGCCTGTGTATTTCCTTATTGCCTTTGGCAGACATTGATGGAGATGGGGGGAAAGGGTCGAATGTGAAGCCCTTGTCCACACTGCAGCCTGGCCTCCATCCAGCCATCAGTCTGGCACCCGCTGCCTTTGGGAATGAATGCTTTCTGATGCAAACCCCACTCTTGATAAGCATCTCACTCAGCCCGGCTGCCAGGTGCCCTGCTGAAATGAGATACACACTAGAACTCGGGGCCTCCTGTTCCACTCCTGCCCAGGACGATAGAAACTTCCAGCCAATGGCAAGAATTCCCTTGACAACACCCTCTAGTTTACCAGTCTGGTAATCCTATAAAAAACAGGAAATGACTCGTTCTTAGTGAATCCATGCTTAGTGATTCCTAACAATTACTGTTCTCTCATAAGTGTTTGCAAACCTTTGCTTCTTAATTTCTTCTGTAACGTTTCCAGGATCTAACCTTCCTGGAAGCCCTGCCACTATCTGTCCTTGCGTGTAACACCTCTATCCTCACACCTCTGTAGGAAAGGTTTTTCTTGTCCGGCTCCGAGTGTCTAAACCCTGACCTCCTTTCCAGATCTAACTGGAAAGGGGCCCCCTCTGCATTCCAGGTCTCTCTATGCTCTGGGTCCTCATGGAATTTGTTAACCACATCCCTCCTCGGGGCTTGTTGCTGCTACCTGGGCAGACTTTTGGATCTTCCTCTCATGACGCTCAGCCTGGCCTCACACCAAGCCCTCTCCCAACAAGGTGTATGGGTTGAGTTGACCACTGAAAACCAGCTTCCACTTATGCCCACCAGCTAGCCCTTTATTGGAACTTCAGCCTAAGCTGTGTTCTAGAGCCAGGTGGTGTGGTCTTCCAGCGCGTTTGAAAAAAAATTTTTTTTTTTAGAATAAAAATGTAGTATCTTGTAAAATCCCAAGGAAGCTATAGATTTACTGGATCATCAACTAAGGAAAACCAACCTGGTTGATGTAACAGTCTGGGAAATCAAGATTAGGTCGTGACAGATGGTCCAAATACAACACTTACAACATTCTGAATGTTGCACAGGCAAAGGAGATGAATCAAAAATCAGAGCCACATGCGAAATATTTTCCACTTTTCAGAAACAGATTTACAAAAAGATTTCCAGTAGGGTTTCTTGAACTACCTTTGTAGATCTAAAACAATTTAATTTCCATTTAACTTTGGAAGAAAAAGCCGGTGTTATAAAATGAAATCCTCCTGTTTAACCTGCACCTCGCCCCCCAGCCCCCTGCAGCAGCAGCATCAGAATCTGGTAGAGGGGAACCTCCCGGGTGGTCCAGTGGCTAAGAGTCTGTGTTCCCAACACAGGGGCCCAGGTTTGATCCGTGGTTGGGGAACTAGATCCCACATGCCTCAACCAAGAGTTTGCATCGTGCAGCTAAGACCCCACACAGTCAAATAGATAGAAATAAATATTTAAAAAGAGAATCTGGTGAAGATACTGATGCCACATCACACCATATTTGGGGACTAGGTTGGGATGAGGGGGAGTTAGATGTTTTAGATCTTTGCGTCCACTCCCTCTCAACTGCAGTGGAACACCTTGTACCCTTCAGGGGAGGGGGCTTAAAGGGAGCAGTCCTGCCCTCCAGTCACAGAAGGAGCCCTCCCTCGTCCCAGCCCCTTGAGACAGCCAGCTCCCTCAGAACAGAGAAAAATTTTCCTTTCTATCGAAATGAGGACTCTGATTATCAAGCCCTTTCTGCTGCTTGCTTTCTGACCTTAATAAATCTGGGATTACTATGAAAACCACCCAGGCACTGACTCCACATTTCCCAACCGGCTGTCTGGAGGTGGCTTCTCCTTCATGAGTAACCTCCCCAAATATTTGGGACATTGCCCGAGGCTTACGACCACCATGTGAACTCTGGGCAGAGAGAGAAAACTCACCCCAGGGTCAGCCCCGACCTCTCCCCTCTTTCCCCCTCCTACCTCGCTCTCTTTTCTTGCTCAAGGCAATTTGCATCCCTTTTTTCCACTAAGAATGGAATTTGGGTTCCCAGCTATCAACAAGGACTTATGTGGATATCCAGCTTTGCCTACCCACCCTCCCTTAAAAATTTTTATTTATTTTAGCTGTGTTGGGTCTTCATTGCAGCATGGGCTTTTCTGTAGTTGTGGTTCACAGGCTTTTCCTCGCGGTGACTTCTCTTGTTGCAGAGCGTGGGCTCTGGGGCGCGTGGGCTCAGGAGTTGGAGCTCCCGGGCCCCAGGCCTACAGGTTCATGAGCTGTGACTCAGGGGCTTAGTTGCTCCACAGCATGTGGGATCTTCCCCAACCAGGGATCGAACCTGTGTCTCCTGCAGAGCTGGGCAGATTCTTTTACCGCTGAGCCATCAAGGAAGCCCTGGCCTTTCTTACAACTTCTCTGTGATTGGACGTTCTGAGATCAGGAGGAAGCCCATGTTCAGGGATCTTCGCTCCTGGCTTCACCATCCTCATCCATATTCCTAGGACACTGCAATGCCACAGCAGTTCTCAACGAAAGGACCCACTTAGTTTCCCATCTTGACGCTTTTCCCTGGCTTATCACTTCATGTGAGTTCAAGACCACTGTCACCATTTCTGGAGTTTCTTTCCAGCCTCCACTTTTCCCTCCCTTGTTTCGCAAGATGCTTGTGAGCCTCCAGGACCCCAGGGCCGTTACTGCCCCCTGAGCAGGTGTTAGGCTGAGACGAGAGCTGGTGCCAACGCAGAGCTTCATGGCAGCATCCAGAGTCGGCAGCGTGAGAGGGGACCGCTCTGGGGGTAGCTGAAGGCACAGTTAAAGCAGTTGGGTGAACTTCACATCCAGAACCTATATCCAGGAGCCAGCTGATTTTTTTTTTTTTTTGCCCTTAATCAAAACCTTATTGAAAACCTGACACCAAAATAGGAGAACACTGTTGCACGCCGTACAGAATGAAAGGTAATTACATTGTCTTGGTAGATTAACTGGAATTACTGAACTGATAAGGCTTTCTGCGATAGAACATACATTCAGGCAGCTGTGTGGATCGTCAGTGTTGCGTCCTTCCAACGAACAGCCTTCTATGAGTCTGGCCTTTCCTCCTGTTGGCCCAGAAGCCAGCGGACTTGTCAATGTGTGTCTTCCCATCCACAAAATGTAACGTCTTACAGAAAAATGAGAATGAACTTTTGGGCTCACCCAAAAGTGAAATCTGCTTGCAGGACAGAGAAAATTTTGATTCCTTTTTTTTTTTTTTTAATTGTTGTAAAATTATACAGAACCTAAAATTTTACTCTCTTGACCATTTTTAAGAATATGGTTCTGTGGCAGTAAGTACATTCACAACTGTCACGTGGCCAACACCAGCTCCCATCTCCAGAACTTTCTCTCCTTCCCCAACTGAAACCATACCCAGTAAAGCTATGACTTCCATCCTCTCTCCCGCAGCCCCTGAAAATTACCATCTGCCTCTAATTACTTTCTGCCTCTATGGTTTTACAGCCCTGAATACCTCGTGTGAATGGAATCATACAGCGTACATCCTTTTGTGACTGACTTATTTCACTGAGCATGTGTCCTTAAGGTTTGTCCCTGCTGTAGCGCATGTCAGAATTTCTTTCCTTCTTAAGGCTGAATGATACTCCGCTGTATGTATAGACCACATTTTGTTTAGCCCTTCATTGTCATTTGATTCTGTTTTTTTTTTAAGTAGTGAGGTTTGTTATTTTTAACAAATGAAGAGTTGAAGTGGCGTGTGGTGGGGAAAGCCGTGACCTGGACGTCAGGGAACCTGGGTCTCCGTTCCGGCCCTGCAGCGAGTGACCCGGGCCCAGTGGCTCCTGCGAAAGGGTGTTGGAGGAGCTCCTGTGTCAGAACTGGCTGGGCTTCCTGGGAAGATCTCAGACTCCTTGCATCTGGTCTCTGGGAGTGGAGCCTGAGAATTCCTTCCCAAGCTCTGTCTGTAAGCCTGGGGTTCCACCCCTGCACAAATAAAACAAACTCTCCTCCTTTTTTCCCTTCTTCTTTCTTTTTTTTTCTTTTTTGCTTAAGCACAATGAGGATAGTTTCTGCCACTTGCAGTTGCAGAATGATAACTAAAATCTCCTGTAACAGATGAATCCAATCCACAGGAGTTTTTAAAGAATAAACTGAGATATTTGTATGAATACACCATAGAAGTGTGCACTCAGTCACTCACTTGTATCTGACTCTTTGCGACCCCATGGACTGTAGCCTGCCAGGCTTTTCTGTCCATGGGATTTTCTAGGCGAGAACACTGGAGTGGGCTGCCATTTCCCACTTCAGGGGATCTTCCTGACCCAGGGATTGAACCTGCGTCTCCTGCGTCTCCTGCATCGGCAGGCGGATTCTTTACCACTGCACCACTTCTGTGAAGCTCACGCATAGAAGTATTAATTCTAATTTACCTTACAATATTGTTATTATATGAGGCCCCCCTCCCTTTAGAATAAAAGTACTATATTCACTGACTAGACTTAATATTCCAAAGTTACTCTTTTATGTGGCATAAGGCATTGAAGGCTGAGGGTGTTCAAAGGAAAGGGTGGGCATTTTGAAATGCAAATATTTTCAAGAAAGAGTAGAATACTTTTAAAAGAAATCGCATGCTTCAGGAAAGTTTCCAGGATGAATATTCACTGCTCTCTTGTTTGTTCTGGGTCAGGAGAAGGGCTGGGGGCCCCCCAGACAGCTACGAGCAAGCAAGGGGTGAGCAGCCAGGCGGTGACAGTGTGTTCTAGATGCCAGATTGGAGAAACAGACAGGACGAGAGGGGAGGTATCAGAGTCCACTCAGGGAGACTTCCTCGAGGAAATGATGCTTAAACTAAAAAAGGATTAGGAATGAGAGAGGCCACGGGGAGAGTGTCGTAGGCCAACAGCCTGCTCAGAGCCCTGGAGGCAGAGGAGCGCGTGGTACCTGCTGGGCGCTGAGCACGGGATGCTGGTGAGGGGAACACGGGCCAAGGCTGCAGGCGCGTGGGCCGAGCTGGGAGCCCGGACTTGACTCAGGCCCTGGGGTGCCGCTGGGGGTTTTCGGAAGGGTAAATCTGTTCATACTTACTCTCTGGCAGGATTGCCTCAGCCAGGGTGGAGAATGCGTGGTGGGGCCTTGTCTGGAAGCGGAGAGACGGGTCAGAGGACGCCTACAGTGATCTGGGTGAGAGAGGGCGGTACTCTGAGATTTGCTTTAGGAGGGAAAGATGGGTTGAGGGAAAGAGAAGGAATTCCGTTGACTCGTGATTTCACTCGATCCTCAGTTGTAAAGAACTAGTATCTCCATCTTGCGGTGACATCCGGGGAGAGGGTGTGCCCGCTGAGTTGCTGGTCTGAGCACACACAGCCAGCAGGGGTTTGGGGCATCAGAATGTTTCTTTTTAGTTGGGATACAGTTGCCTTGGAATGCTCGTACAACAGAGCGAATCAGCCGTATGTGTACATGTGTCCCCTCCCTCCTGGACCACCCCGGCCCTCTAGGTCATCACAGAGTACTGAGCTGAGCTCCCTGAGCTATGTAGACGCTTCTCGCTAGCTACCTGTTTTACACATGGTCGTGTATATTTGTCAGTCCCAACCTCCCTGTGCGGTGTTGAGACGTTATAGTCTCTTAGCACAGGTTGCCCCCTTCATGGGACTTGAGGAGACGAGACTCAGAGTGAGTGGGTTTAATCATGGGAGAAAAGGCCTAAGTTGATGGCCCAAGTGGTTGTCCATGATGGGGGTCCATCTGACCAAGCAGACAGAGGGTGGGGGGAGCAAGGCTGTGCAGGCCCCGCAGCCCCCAGACCCAGGTCCTAGGTGAATGCTCTGATCCAGGCCAGCCAACACAACCTCTCCAGGCTGCAGGCGATGTCCTTCCCCACCTCGAGATAGTTCATGGAACTTTGAAGTACCAATGTATGTTAGAGATACTCTGTAAATCCTATGAGAAGGCGCGTCCTGTGTGGTCCTGAGCTGTGGTTTGGTTATTTTATCTGCCCAGGTCCTCTCCGGGGACAGGTTGTTAGGTCTGGTCCTCACCTCTCACTTCTCCCAGATCAACCCCTTCCTGAAGGAGGCTCTGTAGAATCTGGGAGAAGTGGGAACCCTCCATCCTTCCCAGGCTGATGGTTAGAAGAGTTGGTTAATTTCCTGTCCCAGTGCCTTGTCATTCCCCTGGGATGGGAAGACTCAGACCGAGAGAAGTAGAACTAGTTTTCAAAACACTTGCAACGGAAAGGAAGAGGAAACAGATCTGACCTCAATTTTAAGGTCAGAGAAAAATTTCATTTTCTCCCTTTGGCTGCTTGGTATTGCACCTTACATTTCAGACAGCTCCTGCCTCGTTAGCTCCAGGCGGACCTAGGACAAATGACTATGGGTAAAATATCTTTTAAAAGAAAGAGAGGGCAGTGGCTTTAGGGGCCCAAGTTCGTGAGATCTAGTTTCCAGAAAAAGTCAAGTCTGACCTAGCCGTCGAGATGCTTACCTGATTTTCTGGTTGCACAGCTCAAGTTAGAACATTGGACAGGAAGCTCCGAAGTGTTTAACTCCTCTGTATGCAAACTCCAGAAGCTGCTTATTGGGGAAGTTTATGTGCGTGCCAGAGTGATTCCCAGCGAGGGCCCTCTGAAAATCCTGGCCCCGGGCCCCCCTCCCCCGCTGTCAGCGGCCTCATCTGTAGGTGGGTAAATCAGCTCAGGGAAAGAGCGAGGGTGGGTGCCGCTGTGTTCCTAACGACTCCGTGACTCGGCTTTTTCAGAAACAGGGGTCATTCTTTGACTTCCCCTTTCGAACATTGTTTTCTGTTTCTGCTGTTGTAATTAGAGCTAGAAATTCAATTAACAAGGAGGGGGAAGAAGAGAAACGGTCTTTTCAAGCCCATTTCCGTGTGCTCCCGAGAGGTTTTGAGGTTAGGTCAGCCCCGTCGCTGCGCTGTTTACTTCTCTGGCTGTTGACGGGCTGGCACGTGACTTGGCCAAAGGCTGGCACTGTGTCCTAGGAGTGACCACGACTGCCTTGGCTTGGTATATGATGCCAGTTTTTAATAACAGCTCTGTTTACCAGGCAAATGGTTCTTTCGAGCATTTATTATTATTTTTGCAACACCTGTCAAAGAAAAGAGAAAGCGGCCAGGCCGGGCTGTGATCAGAGGCGGCTGTGCTGTATTGGGGACTTCGGGTTTCCTGTTGACTAGCCTACATTTTTCTGTGCACCCAGGCTCTCTCCCCCTGCCCCGCCCCTGAGGAAACTGAACAATGTGAAGTGGACACAACACGAAACGCTTTGAAGGGGAAAGTCACGCTATGTTTCCAGACACAACACTGGTTTTTTTTTTTTTTTCAGGTCACTTAAAACAAACCACGCTGAGGCCATTTTCAGAGAAGCTCTTTTGGTTTGGGGAAACAAGGCCTCCTCTAAACCAGCTGCCCCCGACCTCCCCCTGCCCTAGTCACGTGTGTGGGTGCGCTCCGTTGCTCAGTCTTGTCCGTCTCTTTGCGACTCCCTGGACTGTAGCCCGCCAGGCTCCTCTGCCCATAGAATTTTCCAGGCAAGGATACTGGAGTGGGTTGCCATTTCCTTCTCCAGGCGATCTTCCCGACCCAGGGATCGAACCCTTGCGTCTCCTGCCTTGGCAGGTGGACTCTTTCCCACTGGTGCCAGTGGGTAGCACCCCGCCCCCCACCCACCTCCAATCATAAGTGCTTCCAAAGTTGACTGGGTGGGTATTTACAAAGTAGACTCAGGAAATTGAATGTTCAATCAAATTAATATCTTTCCATGGGAGAAAATATTCATAAGATACAGAAAATTGTAAGAGGGGAGTTGATGAGAAATTCCACTAAGTTAAATGCTTTTGTACACACACACACAGGAAATACTCTAAAATGGGTGGTGAGACTAGGAGTAATTGTTCTCTTCTTCATGTTTTTCTTATCTTTCTAAACTCTTTACAGTAAGCAGGGATTTATACCCATAGCAGAGCATGGTGAGTGAAAGCACAGACTTTGGAGCCAGACTGTCTGGTTTGAGTCCTGGCCCTCCCACTTCCTGTGGTGACGGTCAGCGAATTACTTGATTTCTCTGTGCCTCATTTTCCTTATCTGTAAAGTGGGGGCAAGGATTGTACCTACTATATAAGGTGCTTATAGGAATTAAAGAGTTTATGTGTGTAAAGTGCTTAGAACATGTCTAGCATGTTCGATGAAGAAAATAGTTTTTACTTTCTTTTAAGTTTTAATTGGCGTATAACTGCCTTACAATGTTGCGTTAGCTTCTGCCCTACGACAGCGTGAGTCCGCCGCAATGTACGCACGGATCCGCTCCCTCCCGAGCCTCCCTCCCTCCCCACCCGCCCCTCCTAGGTCATCGCAGAGCATCGGGCTGAGCGCCCTGCGTTGCAGAGCGGCCTCGCGCTGGCCGTCTGTTTCACACGTGGTACTGTGTATATACCCTCCCAACGCGGCCCACCGTCTCGGCTCCCCCCGTCTGTTCTCTGTCTGCGTCTCCATCGCTGCCCTCAAACAGGTGCATCAGTGTTTTCATCAGTACCGTTTTTCTAATTTGTGGAATGGTGGCTGATGTTCTCTGGAATGCTCTCGGCCCTGGCGCTCAGGCCTCATGACGCGGACTGCTGAAGAGCGGGTGCATGGACCCCTAGGCCCGTGTCTGCCCTCAGCTAACACAGTCAGGGCGGGCACGTGGCGTTGGCTGGGTGGCTGAAATTCTCAAAGCTCTCTGCCAGGTCGTGACAGAGAGCAGGGATTTCCCAGGGGTATACTGTGACCTCCGCCCGCTCCCCACCACGGCCACCCCGGCTGGTCGGAGCCGAGTGACGGCAAGCCTGATTGTCTCCCAAACCGCAGGTTATGCTATCACAGTTTGGCTGGTGACGTCCGCAGAGCTGGAAGGATCCTTGACCTTTGGTAAACGGCGCCCCCTCGCCCAGATTGAAATGCCCTGGGCCAACCTGTGTGTGCAGTGGTACGTGCTTCACTTCCTCACGTAGGCCTGGGAGGAGCAGAGGGAAACGGGAGCCGGCTTTGTGGCAGATAGTCAAGTAATTGTGAAACTGTTCATGAACTGATAGGAGAAGGTGAAGGAGCTAATGACGAGGCAGAATGAGCTCGGGAGATCTTTTCCCAGCACTCAGAAGAGGATCCACCCAAAAGTACATCTGTGACTATTCACTTGTTTTGCAGACCACGGACTTGAGTGGTGGAGCTCATTTTTCATTTCATAATAATAATAATAATAATAATAGTGTATGTTTGTGAACTGTAGCCTAAGAATTGACAGAAAGAAAGGAAAAAAAAAAAGGAAATCCATGAAACAGGGGAATCCTCCTGCTTGGAGGATGGGGACGGGATGGCACTAAAAACCATGTAAAACCACACTGAAGCTGTTTCCTTTCAGCCAAGGGGAAAATATTCTAGAAAAAGGAAACTCCAAAATGCTTGTTTACCCAGCTGTCTGTACAAAGTGAATTATTCATGATTAAATGTGAATAATAAACCTATGCAAATATTTGTTATATTCTCAGTTTTGAGGAGGTTGGGGGAGCAGCAGGAAATGAAGTCACTTTAAGGTGATTTTGTTAACTATTTTCTTTAGAAATATATAAAGAATATAGATTTTTATTTTTATTTATATACAATCTTCTAAAAAAAACAAACCCATCAGGTTGTATTTTCTTTAGGAGGTTGTGTCCTATTGGAAATGACAATTTAAAACTTTTCCTCTTAGTTATTATGACTTTTATATAATTTCCTTAGAAACTAATTGTGAAAGTTTTTTTTTTCCCTCTGACATTAGAGGGTTAAAAAGCTTACAGCAGAATCTCTTCTCTAATGGGAAATCTTAACTGACAAGTTTCCAAGTACCTGCTGCTTACTGTAAATTCTTACCTATAAATTTCAGTTATAGGTTTTTGATAAAGGGAATATTACAATAATACTGATACCTGGCAGTTTGAAGCTGTTTGTCTTTTTTTGCAGAATTGGTTTAACAGTTTCCATCAGAACTGTTAGACTTTTAGCTGGAACTTGGTTAGGTTTTATGTAGCTTGCCCATTCTAAGAAACACTTAAAAAATCCAAGCAATTGCCAGACAGTGTTTAATCATCTTGTAACTTTTCAAAGTCACTTAACACGGTGTGTAACCATTATCTGCTAAAGAGTTTAAAGCATGCAAATGACCATTCTCTGTGTTGTAACTGTAAATGAGTTTCATTCATAATAATAATTAAAAAACCCTTTCCCCTGGGCTCCATCGTTATGGCTGAGTTCATTCCAAGTAAAGCCCAAGTTACAGCTGACCATAGAGGTTCAGATAAATCTCACTTTTGCTCAACAGTAACCTCAGTCTGTTACTAGGAGGGGCCAGAGGACTGGTGTGGTCCCTTCTGACTCGTGAGGATCAGGCTTTCTCTAGTTGCTGTTCAGTCGCTAAGTCGTGTCTGACTCTTTGTGACCCCGTGGACGGCAGCACACCAGGCTGCTCTGTCCTTCACTATCTCCTGGAGTTTGCTCTGACTTATGTCCATTGAGTAGATGATGCCATCCAACCATCTCATCCTCTGCCACCCTCTTCTCCTGATGCCCGCAATCCTTCGGGCTGGGCTCCCGAGAGAGCTCGCCTCCCCTCCCCGCAAACTACCCCAGAGCCCAGACTGAGGAATTCCATCCCGGCACCAGGCTGCATTTAGAGTGGACTGTCACCACCCCTTGCTCCTGCCTCTTGGTGGTTCAAAACCCTGGGTGGTTGCTGTCTGCTTTTTGCTGCGAATGGAACATAAAAAGAGAGGAAATAAAGGCCTTGTCCAGAAATAAAGGGAGAACCAAGATTACGACTAAAACCGACTTTGACAGGATCTCTAGTCAATTCTGCACATCATGCTTCCCTGCCCACCCCCCTCAGTTTACCTAGAAACCAACCAATTGGTGGCTCCTCAGTACCTGGCGCTATAGTTAACCTGCCGTTATCTCTTTCTTCTGCTGTTGTCATTTCTGGAGATTTGGACTGTGTGACACAGGCCATACAGAGGAATCAGAGACCAGAAAGTCATCTAATCTACCCCCCAGGCTTTAGGCTGCATTGAAACCAATCTAGACTTCCAGAGAGGGGAATTCTACCACTTTCTCTTGAGTTTGAATGAAACATAATCCATCCTAAGTCCCTCATCTCTCTCTCTCTCTGTTTTTTTTATTAAACTTTTTATTTTGCATTGGAGCATAGCTGAATATCAATGTTGTGATAGTTTCAGGTGGACAGCCAAGGGACTCAGCCGTACATACACATGCATCCATTCTCCCAATCCTAGGTCCACTATCACTTATTCTATGTTAAGTGGAGAAAACTTGAGTTTTTAAAAAATATTTATTTTTAGTTATTTGGCTGTGCCGGGTCTTAGTCACAGCCTGTGGGATCTAGTTCCCTGACCAGGGATTGAACCTGAGTCCCCTGCATTGGGAGTGGGGAACCCTAGCCGCTGAACCACCAGAGGAGTCCCAAGAACTATTTTCCTATTAAAAAGAAAACACATTAAAATTGCATTGTAAGGTTAATTGGCAATATTCATAAGTGGCAAACACAGGTCCCAAATAAGAAGAGGTAGTAAAGAACTAGAAATTTTTAGAAAAATGTGATCTATATTTAATGAAACCCCATCAGTGAGTGAAGGCTTCCCAGGTGAGACTAGTGGTAAAGAACTTGCCTGCCAATGCAGCAGACGTGAGATTCCAGTTCGATCCCTGGTTTGGAAAGATCTCCTAGAGGAGGGAATGGTCACCCACTCTAGTATTCTTGCCTGGAGAATCCCAAGGACAGAGGAAACTGGCGGGCCATAGTCCACATGGTCACAAAGAATTGGACAGGGTTGAAGCAGGTAGCACACTTATATCAGTGAGTGAACGTTGGTTTCATTGCTAACATTTTCACTGTCCTGTTTCTCCCAGAATCTGCAGTTATCTGAGCAAATTTGCCTCTCCCTTTATAGGAACTGGTCTCAGGATTGAGATCGGTGGTTTCTTTCTCAGACTGTTTCAGCTGGGGAGCCATTTCATTATGTGCCAGGAAGTTTCTAAACCTGCAGTGTAATTAATTCCTTTAATAGGCTCCTCTCTAGGGAAGGCCCATTAGCAGACATCATTATGAATTAATGTCTTAGTCCAGGAGAAAAGCCCTTGGAGGCAACAGTGAAACAGATCAATCTTTGTTGAGAGATGTGACCGGGGGACTTAACCACATTCCTTGTGGTTTCAGAATGACATGCGTGTTCTTGGACCTGCAGATAGTCAGAGATAGTTGTCTTCTCAGTAATACCCTGACCACACCAGTTCTTTAACATTAAGAGAGAGTTCTCAATGTTGTAATTTCTTAGAAGAGAGCGGCGTGGTGAATGTGCACACTGCCTGCAGACAGACTGATGCCTGTGAAGAAAGCCACGGGCCACTTAGAGTACACTTGAGGCTGCTGGACAAATCCATTCTAGAGTAACATAAAATTCAGGAGTCCCCCCAGTCCAACCCGCCTTGATCTTGTTAAATAGTAATGAAATCTTTCTTGGGACTTCCCTCGTGGTTCAGTGGCTAAGACTTCGTTCTCCCAACACAGCAGGCCCCAGGTTTGATCTCCTGGTCAGGGAACTGGATCCCACATGCTGCAACTATGACCTGGAGCAGCCAAATACATAAATATTTTTAAAAAATAGTAATGAAGTCTTTCTGCTGGAGTCGGAGTATTTTCTTGATTATTTTCACATTGCTTTGGGTTCAGAAAAGACCCTGATGCTGGGAAAGATTGAGGGCAGGAGGTGAAGGGGGCAACCGAGGCTAAGATGGTTGGATAGCATCATCGACTCAATGGACATGAGTTTGAGCAAACTCTAGGAGATGGTGAAGGACAGGGAAGCCTGGCGTCTGTAGTCCATGTGGGTGCAGAGTGGGACGCGAGACTGAACAACAAAACCTGTGTGACCTTGGGCAAGTGGTTTCGCTTCTGTGTCTTAGACATCTCGTCTGAAATCGAGATGACAGCAGGACCTGCCTCCTTTGGTTGTGGGGGGGGGTTAAATGAATGAGCACGAGTGGGTGGGTGCTCAGCAGAACGCCCAGCCCAGAGCAAGCCCCACCGATGCTGACTAATACCGCGATTAGCTCTGCCGAGTGGAGGGCGCCCTGCTGCACGCGGGCCTGAGACAGAAGCCGAGAAACTCTGACAGGGCAGAGGATGGGCGTGTGGGTCCAGGGTGGGGCCCAGCCACAAAGGGACATGAAGGAACTTCTGGGGGTGGCAGAAATGCTCTGTATCTTGATTGTGGCGGCGGTTACCCTGGTGTAAACTTAAAAAGTAACTCACTCAGGCCATTCTTTCCCTGATCACCCCCTTCCATGTATCAGCCCAGGCCGTGTAAGCACTCGATGTCGGGTTGGTGCAGCGTTTGCCTGCTTGAGTTTGTGTCTCTGAGCGATTTCTCCTCTCATGCCCCTTCGTGTGCGCATGTTCACCCTCGCTTCCGTGACCGTGTCAATAAATACACCTGGGACGGCGTATGTGGCCTTTTGTTTAAAAAGGAGGGAAAGAAACAGACGTGCATACGCTAGTAGGTTTACCTGTTTAGGCCCTAAAATAGCTCTAGAAAGACATATGAGAAAGTGGTTATCTTAGTCACCGGCGGGGAGGGGACCCCGGGACGAGGCGGGAGGGATGTGTCTCATTCTATAGCCTTTTGTTCCTTTTGAATGTTCAATCCCGTGAATGAATTACCTAATCAAAAAAATAAATAAATAAAACGTAGGCAATGACAAGAGCCCTGCCGAGTTCGTCAGTTCGTTCATCAAATATTTACCGGGCACCCACCACTTGCCAGGCAGGCAGCAGGGTTAAGGTGTCCAGGGCTGTGTCTCTGCCGCGCGATCCTTCGCAAGCGGTGCGTCAGGGGCCCTGCGCGCTCGTTCAGCCTGAAAGCTTGCTTACAGGGGATGCAAAGGGCCCGGGCTAATTACAGTGGCCGGGGCTGGCATGTGATTTAGGGACAACACAAGGTCAGGGGCAATTATGGTATAAGGGACTTCCTTCCACATACTGAAAAGACGCAGAAAGCTGCACCGTGGCAAGGGTGTCGGATAACACCTCATCCCGAATGTGTCTGAAGCGTGAACTCTCTTTGTGCCAGGCATTCTTCTAAGTGCTTCACTTCAATCAGTTCACTCAGTTTTCACGGTAACTCCGAACGGAGACCCTATCATGGCCCCCACTTTTACACATGGGGAAACAAGCACAGAGAGAGCAGCCAGCTTGCCCAGAGTCACACGGCTCGGAAATAGGATGACCAGGGTTTGAACCCAGGCAGTGTCTAAACTCCAGAACCCTCAACTTAAAAAAAAAAAAAATTGATTAATAAATTTTAGTTGAAGGCTAATTACTTTACAATATTGTGGTGGTTTTTGCTGTCCATTGACGTAAATCAGCCACGGGTGTATGTGTCCCCCCGTCCCGAACCCCCCTCCCACCTCCCTCCCACCCCATCCCTCTGGGTCATCCCAGCACGCCAGCTTGAGTGCCCTGCTTCCTGCATCGAACTTGGACTGGTCGTCTAGTTCACCTGTGGGAATATACATGTTTCAGTGCTGTTCTCGCAAATCATCCCACCCTCGCCTTCTCCCACAGAGTCCAAAAGTCTGTTCTTTACTTCTGTGTCTCCTTTGCTTTCTCACATATAGGGTTGTTGTTACCATCTTTGTAAATTCCATATATATGTGTTAATACTGTATTGGTGTTTTTCTTTCTGACTTACTTCACTCTGTATAATAGGCTCCAGTTTCATCCACCACATTAGAACAGACACAAATGCGTTCTTTTTAACGGCTGAGTAATATTCCATGGTGTATATGTACCACAGCTTCCTTATCCATTCATCTGCCGATGGACATCTAGGTTGCTTCCATGTCCTGGCTATTGTAAACAGTGCTGCAATGAACTTTGGGATACACATGTCTCTTTCAATTCTGGTTTCCTTGGTGTGTATGCCCAGCAATGGGATTGCTGGGTCATATGGCAGCAGAACCCTCAGCTTTAACCACTTCAATATACTGTCTTTTGGGAAAAGGACTTAGAAAATGTTCCTTGCTCCATCTCTGTTGAAATTCTACCTTTAATAACAATGTCATAGAACTTTACAGCTAGGAGAGCCCTCAATATTCTCAGTATTTACTTGATTCTTTTTTAAAAAAATTATTTTTATTTATTTGGCTGCACCAGGCCGTAGTTGTGGCATGTGGGGTCTTCAGTCTTCATTGTGTGGGAGCTTTAGTTGCAGCATGTGGGATCTAGTTTCCTGACCAGGGGCCCCTGCATTGGGAGCACAGAGTCTTAGCCATTGGACCACATTGGACCTCATTTGATTTGATTCTTATCCAAAGAGCAACTTCCTGGTCAACTCAACTTGAACACTTCTAGTGATGGGTAACTCGTTACAGCCAGAAACAGTCATGGGCTGACAGTTTTAATAATGGAAACATTACATCCTTGTGCCAGGCACCGTTCTAGGGCATGAAGGAGAAAGTCCTCCAGCTGTGGAGCCCAAACCTGCCTCCCTGCAGCCTCTTCCTACTGGATCTGTGTTCTGTCTTTGGAAAAACCCAGATTGGGTCTGTGCTTCCCTCATCTGACTTGGCCTTGCAGTTTGCAGACAGCTGTGAAGTTCTCCTTAGACATTCTTCTCCCCTATTTACTCAGTCTCCCCTCATTTCGCATTCCCAACGTGAGATTCGCTTTTCTTACAAACACGCTTCCATTTTAAAATGCAGATGTGGGGAGGGCAGCCCACTGAGCTTCATCTGAAGCGTCGCTCCCATCAGACTTTCTTGAGGGGAAGAGAGTCTGGATTTGGGAAAGGAGAGGGGAGAAACAGTCGGGGGCGTGGCTTGGGTGTCGATGCAGGATCTCGGGGGCAGGCAAAGAGCAGCGCTGGGACCCTGAACTCCTGACATGAAGGAACGGGACAGGCCAAGAGCGAAAAATAGGACAAGCAACGAACACCGGTTGAGCACCAGCTGTATACATGCTGGGCACTTAGCTTGAGTTGCCTGGCTTAATCCTCACAAGGGTGTCAGTAGGTAGGCGCCTGAAGTGCTGTTATCCCGAGTAACCCGAGCTGGAGCAGGGAAATAGCCTGTCTAAGAAATGCCAGCCAGGTTCGGCAGCCATACCCTAGCGTTTACCTTAACAACCTTGCTCAAAGAAAGATGAAAACCTAAATTTGCCTGCTTACCCTGGAGCTGATCAATAATCATTCAGACGGAACCCAGATGCCCCAGACTTCTCCAGCCTTCAACAGTCCTGCGGTACCCAGTGAGGAACCCTGCTCTTAGACCAGCTTTCTGCCCCACCGGTCTGTCCTGGCTGTTTCTGGCTCTCTGGATCTGCCTGCCTCACCACTCCTGTCTCGGAGAAGCCTTTTATAGCTGAACCTCATGGCAGTTAGGACCAAATGAAAGTGTTTAGGAAGGCTTGTCCCCAGGGGGGTCCTATTGAGCAGATCTCATGTCCAACTTCCGGCTGGGTTGTAGGGGTCAGTAGACCCTCTGCCTCCCCTACAGTCGGCTACTGGTAGCCGTGAGTCTGCCACCTCCAAGAGTCAGTCTCGACGACTTTGACACTCCCTGTTTGTAGAGATGTAGTCACCCAGGGGAAGTGATGTGAGTCGATTAGCACCTCGGGTCTTTCCATTTCTGGGTAGGATTTTGGCTTTACCATTGCCTAACCAAAGAGCCCACTAATTAAGGCCCTCATCCTAACGGAAACTGCAAACTAACATAGCAAGTCTCAGCCAGGGCCTCATTACACAAACACACAACCACATTGAAAATATTCTTTTAAAAATACATATATATATGCGCTGATAGTTTCTGAAGAGGATACATTTGGAACAAACAGAGGCATCTCGTTTGTACAGAATCTCAGACTCATGCCATGGGAGCTGCTCGTTGCCTTGTTCAGTGCGGGTCTCATTTTATCATCTGGGTCTTCCTTCTGACTGAGAATGATCGCCACTGAGAATTATTTTTACTATAAATCCGGAAACTTACTGGGAATCTCTAAAGATCTAGTACTACTGGGTTTGAAACCGTGAACTGACAATGTTAAGACACCCTGAGAAGTGGCTCTGTGTTATTTTTTTTCTTTAAATGTATATTAACACATATATGTGGAATCTAGAAAAACGGTACTGATAAACCTATTTGCAGGGCAGGAGTAGAGATTCAGACATAGAGAACAGACTTACGGACACAGCAGGGACAGAAGAAGGTGCGATGAATTGAGAGAGTAGCATTGAAATATATCTACATTACCATGTGGAAAATAGCTAGCTAGTGGGAAGTTGCTATTTATCACAGGGAGCTCAGCCTGGTGCTTTGCGGCAAGCTACAGGGGTGGGATGGGGTGGGAAGGAGGTTCAAGAGGGAGGGGACGTATGTGTACCTGTGGCCGATTCATGTTGATGTGAATTATCCTCCCGTTAAAAATAAATAAAAAGAACAAAACGTGCACCACTTTGAACTTGTGTGAGTGTCACTTTGACACTGGTGAATCTCTCCAGTCTCTTCCTGGTAGAGGTGAGCTGGAGAATGAAAGGACCCTGACACCAGAGGGACCTTCGAGAAGGGAAATGAAGGTGTGGTTTCGGTGCCTGGCTTCAAAGGCTGGTGGCAGTCGTGAGCTACACCAGCCCTCTTTCCAGCTAGACCAATTTTCTGTAAAGACAGAAAAACCGCAGGCAGCCCAAGTCAAATTTCCCCTGCATAGATTTCAGTTTAACGACATCCCAGTTTCCAGACGATCTGCAGCAGATCTTCGCGAGCGCCAGCGCTGCTGGGGTGAGGGAATGGCTAGAGCACTGTGGTTTAGGCTCCCCAGCTGGGGTCTGAGTGTCCTTCTTTTCACTGAACTTCTAGCTTCTTGATGAACTTGTGGTTATTCATTCCGTTATTATTAAGGACAGAAATGAATAGGCTAGAAAAAGGATTTTTTTCCTCTCCCCATCCCAATAAGTCATCCAGTAAATAGAATTGAACACCCTCCCATCTTGATAGCTGGCTGAACTTCTGAGCTCTGCTGTGTCAAATCAGCGAGTTCATGTCTTCATGGTTCTCGGATCCTCTTGACAACGCGTCTCCTTCTTGATGTGCCCAGCCAGGGCACGGGTCCAGCACCTTCTCTCTGCTGCTGAGACACACACACTCTCCCTGTCTCTCTCTGTCTCTCTCCATCAGACACACACATCCTGCCTGTTGGCATCCATTGCAGGAGGAGAGGGGTGTTAACAGAGACAATAAAAGCACTAAAAGACCATCTAGACAGATTCAGACTCTAGACTTTGACTTAAAGGATCTCCCACCTTAGGCTAAATTTATCAAAATTATAGACTGAGAGCTAAATTCCTCTTTTAAACAAAACGGTTCTCTCTGAAATCCAGATTGACTAATTACTGCCTATAACTCTCGGGCTGAGAGTCAGAGCCTCCTGGGGTATTGACGAAGCGGCTTGGTGTTCAGACACCTGAGGCTCCGAGGCAGGCTCACTGCCTCCCAGGGTTCGCCCTGTCAGATTTCTGACACCCTGTGGAGTAAGTTCCTCCTGACACGGAGCGTGAGTGACCTCCTATAGCTTTCGCCAGTCTGCTCTGAGCTCTGTGCTCTGAGAGACACAAAACAAGCCTAATCCCTCCACTAGACAGCTAATCTCTTCATAGGATTCTCTCAAAAGAAGTTCTGGTGACTCAGGCTCCGGTTCTCTCAAGGATATAATAAGCCTGCACCTTCCCCCTCCTGCTCCTCTTGGCGGCAGGGCGAGCTTCTGGGAGGACACGCCACGTGCTGGGGAGAGGGAACTCGCTCCTCCCTGGCAGGCCTCGGGGCTACAGCCCACCTCAGGACCCCAGCTGGGGGCTGCCTGTGGGCAATCGGAAGTTGGAGAGCCTCCTGAAGGGGCGTGTGACGACCACAGGCTGCCGCTGGCTTGAGTGCACGTCTGGCCCGAGAGTCTCCTCTCAGCCCGGATCAGAGGTCTGCCCTGGGTTCTGAGTCTTTCCTGTGCATTAGAACCCAGGGAGTTCTCCAGAGGGCCCACCCCCTGGGGTTCTGATGAATAGAAATGAGGCAGGCCTAGTAGTCTTCGGTTTAACAAGCACTCCAGGTCCTGATGTCCTCACTACACTGATCTGAATGAAGAAAACTAGACGAGCCAAAAAATACCTTGTGTTTAGATTTTATTTAACCAGAAAACACACACACTTACAACATTTAACTTGTTGGTCCTATCCATTTAAATTATTAAATTTTATGGTATATAAATAATTCACATAACACTGACATTTATTATTCACCTGATGCTAATCATTAAGTCTATTAGAATTCTTCCAGAAGGACGGGAGGACTGGGGGCCTTATCCGCAGGTTACAGATTGATGAGCTGAAGTTTGGGATGGGGGAAATGTGCCACAGGGGCTCTCGGAAGGGAACCAGGCTCCTGCATTGCAGGCGGTTCCCGTCGCGGGCTGGCCAGCAGAAGACGGCGCAGGGCCGGCTCTGGGGAACTCTACAGGGAGACTACACTTTGGTTCAACACTTAGTTGATTAACCTCGTGATTGAAGTTAACACAGAAATCACACCTGGATCAGCACCGCCACACACACGCTATGCGATTCTGTGGGAATTCTAATGAACTGCAGAGGGATTCCAGCACACAGGTTACAACAAGTTAAACCCTTTTGTGGTCGTCTGAGTACCTGGGGAGTTGAATTATGCAAAGAAAACCCTCTTTCCTTTGAGAAGGACAGCTTGTTTCTCTTCCAAAGAGCTGCTGTGGTTCTTTTCCAGCTATAAAGGGTGTCTCATCTCTAACTCTGCCTCAGAGCAGTGCTGGCCCCAAGCAGTCCTGGTGACCTCGTTTCCTTGTGGCCAAGTGAACCCATGTCCTACCTGGTCATTCAGCACTTAGTGAATTAACACAGAAAGCTGAGCAATACATTTAGTAAAGGGTTTTGGTGATAGAAACTTACTTTCCTACTAAGACACTTCATGCACACTTGTTGCAAAATGGACTTATTTTAGAATAAAAGTAGCAAAGGCAGCCAAGTTTCACTTTCTGTCAGGGATGAAGACTTTCACTGGTTCGCTGACCTTCCTCTTCTTTCTGGATCTCTCAGAACTTTGCTGACTGCACATGAAATTCATTCTTTGAATCTGTGAGAATCACCAGAGAGAGGCAGCATTCAGCAGAGACTCTGGTATCTGCACAAGGCACACGGGACAGACCAAGCCTTAACCCCCCGAGCGGCGAGCAGATCCAAACCTGCCTTCCTGCGGGCCGGGCTAGCCCTGCTCCAAGGCCCTGCGGCCAGAGCGGAGCCTGGCATTCCGGCTCTCAGGAGCTGAGGCCCCTGGAGGCAGCCAGGTTCAGGGACAGTTTCTTGGCTCTCTTTAGCTAATTCAGCACATCTAGCTCTTGAGAAAAAGAGCTGTCAAGAGGTGGGGCCAACTAGGAGCCATTAAGGGTCAGGAGAGATCTAGGGCACTGATAGCTTTAGAGGCAAATATAATTCAAGTCACCTTTTCAGTGAACAGAATCATGCAGTCTTACCTTTTTTAAACTATAGGTTCAGATTAACAAGGTGGGACCATGACCTTCTTTCTGCTTGTTGAGAATTATGTTACTGACTAAAGAGAATTCGGTTAGTGAATCATCATGGACATATATTTCTCCATTGGGCTCAGCTTTGGTAAAGAAAGATTTTAGAATTTATTTTTCTTTAACCGAGCGAACAACTCGATGTCAGACAATCCCTAATGCCTGGAATTCCAAGACAGGCATGGAGGACATTTTTATAGTTTCCAGCCACTAGATGGGAGAAAAGGTTTTTCCATGTTCTTTGTTCTTTCTTTGGAGGAAAATGAAATAAGATACATATTTTTAAGCAAGACTTGTCAGAATATCTAGTAGAAGTTCCAACATTATTCTTTTCTTTTGTTATAGGTACAGGTTGTTATTGTTGACATGCTTTTACTACAAAATAATGGAAGTATCAGTAAAGCAGCTAAGTACCATTTAGAGCCAAAGATTGGTTCTACAAACACCTAATTTCATCACCAGTTTTGCATTTTAGAAAGTAGTTGAATTTCTGATCTCAGAAACCACAAATTCCCTTTGGCTTAAACCAAGACATTGGCTATATGGAACACTAAAACTCTGAGAAAATAATTAGAGCTGCTCATTAAGTAACTGGTTTGCTTAGATATACAAAAGTTTGAAAGGTCTGCTGTAAAGTAAGAAAATAGCAACATAAAAACCCGAAGCACAAAAGCCAACTTCTTTATCTGGGAGGTGAATTTGTTTCAGTGTAGCTGTAAGAAAAAGTACTTGGTAAAATTCTAGCTTTTCTAAAAATGTGCTTGGGTATGCTTTCCATTCAAATGAAATTATCCCCACTTCTATCAAGTCAGGTTACACTGGGAAGAAGAGAAGATGGGTGTACAGGTTGGTCTGATGGTTTGATAGTTTTGTTCTCTTTTTCTTCTTTGCTAGAGTCAACCAGAGTTTTGTTACAAGCTTCAGAGCTTTAATTTTATTGCAGTGAGTTCACTGAAACATCTTCATAATGTATACAAGGCAACTAGTGAGGTCTGGGAAGTTCACTGGTTTATAGAAAACTAGTGGGTTCGAAAGCAAGTATGTGATCAGTTGGGGTGCTTCCTAACATAGATAAATAGTCTGTGTTCTGAACTGTATAAGCCCACAAATTTATCCATACAAAGCAACATTTGAGAAACATTTTTCAGGTGTGCTCCAACTCGCTGAGTTTGCATCGTTGATGCCAAAGCCACCCAGACAAGCATTCCACTGGAGGTGTCCAAGTTAAAAACCTGGGATTTATCCATGGCTACTCCATCATCCTCACCCTAACGTCTAACTAATCACTAATTCCAGTTGAGTCTACCTCCTTAATATCTTTCAGATCCATCCATTTTTCTCTCTTGTCCTGCCTCTGGTTTACCGTAGGCCAGTATCATCTCTCCCAACTCCTGAATCTCAAACTGCCATGCTTCCTGCCTCTCCAATCCACTCTCCCACTCCGGAGCCTAAGTAGTCTCTGTTAAATCGACTACATGGCTCTCCTGATTCATCACCCATGTTAGTGACTTCCCATTGTTCTTAGGACAAAGCCCACAGTCTCCATGGCCCTTCCCCATCTCTGCAGCTCCATCTTGCCCAGACTTCCTTGGCCGACTGCAGTTCTCACATGGCCCCTGCTCGCCCCACTCTGGACTTGGCCTCTGGTGTCCACTCCCACGCTCTGCTCCTGCCCTGTCACTGGGTGCAGGGAATTATTGGCCGAATGAATGAATGTGTTCTGTGCCGGCACTAATACCGTGTCTCTGGTAATGTAAAAGTGCATAAGACACAGTTGTTTTCGAGGATTGAATCTTGTAAGGGAGAGACATTAAGCACATGACTGCAAAATAAGGCAGTGCAACGTAACAGAAATTCATGCATTCAGCAATTATTAATGGAGCACCAGCGCTGCGCGTGGTATTGTTCTGGGTGCTTGGGGCGCATTAGTGAACAAACGAGATAAAAATCCTTGCCCTGTAGATTTTACAGTCCGGCCATGTTACTTTTTGGCTTAATGATTTCCTATGGCATCTCACCACTTTTAGGCAAAGTCCAAAGTGCCTCCCTTGGCTTTTCGTACACCATCGGTGGTTCTGGGAAAGGGGGGGCCTTTGTGGGGGCCGCTACCGTCTGAACACCCCCAGCTCGAGTTGCCGCCTGCCAGGGGCCAGGCTGTGCCCAGCAGTGTCCGCCGCCTCTCCCCCATTCTGTCTCTCACTCTGCCTGCTGTTTTCTCAGCCCCCACGAATGGAAAATGGCCCATCATGGCGGATGCGTGTGTGTGTGTGTGTGCGTGTGCGTGTGTGCGTGCGTGCATGCGTGTGTGTGCGCTGGGGACAGGAGCATCTTCCTAAGGAATGAACGCAGAGCTGCCGTCACGGTCTTAGAGCCCCTCTGTGCGCTGTTAATGGAGTCCCAGGAGGTTAGGCACTTGCCTGTCTTGGTTACAACTTGCATATAGCAGGGCCTGAATATTTCATTTTCTTCCTGTGAATGAATGAATGAATGAATCTGTCCTCAAACAACACTCTGCCTGCTGCATAGAAAGGTGTGGGGAGGCAGCAAGTGGATGCGGGCTGGTGAGTGGTCAGGCGATAACCTTGGGTGCCCGTGCAGGAGAGACGGCAACAGTGGGAGAAGTATCGAGAAGGCAGAGGCAGTAGGATGACCAGCTGGACACAGTGGTCAAGGGGAGGTGGGCAGGCCAACAATGACTCCCAGTTTCTGGTTCAGACAACCTCAGGGATGGAGGGACTGTTCTCTCAGGCAGAGAACAGTGAGCGTTTTGAACCTGCTGCGTTGGGAGTACTTGAGAAACCCCAGGTAGAGATAGGGGACCGGCAGCAATGTACGGAAGTCTGGGGCTCGGGGTGGCCGTCTGGGTTGGACAGGTAAATGTGAGAGCCGTCAGCGTATGGGGGCTAGTTAGTGCCGTGGGTGTGGAAGAGCGTGCTTACTGAGAGAGGAGAGCGCGAGAAGGGAAAGGCGGCCAGGACACAGCCGTAAGGAGCTCCAGCACTCAGGGATCGGGTGGAAGAGCCGACAGAGAAGGGTGCCAGAGACAGAGGTCTAGCTCGTCCTACAAAGAGAGCCAAGCCAGAGAGGTTTAACAAGAGGGAATAGAGAAAATAAAAGCGATGAAGGCTTTTTTTCCCCTGTAGTGTCAGGGGTTGCTGAGAAGTCAAGGATGATAAGGACTGAAATATGTCTACTTGATTTAGACAGGGAAGTTACTAGCTGCATTGGAGTTTGGGGGGCAGATGTCACTCTGAAGTCAGTTGAAGAATGCATAAAAAACTAAAGACATTGAGACAGCAAGTATGCAAAGTTTTATAAAAAGTCAAGAGGGAGTGACCAGCTCAACCTGGGGAATTTAGAGAAGGCCCCTAAGCATAAGAGAAACATTGAGATGGGTCTTAAAGTATGGGTTCATTGCATTGGAGATGGGGAAAGTGGGTGAGAGAGGTCATTCTAGGTGGAAGGTTCATTCAGCATGTCTGAAGCACTAAGGTATGGAAAGACATGGAAGGTGCATGCAACAGTGAGAAATGTCCCTTTATTAGATTGGCCCTTAGGGTGAGGCGTTACATGTCAACACTCTCCTGTTAAAAATGTAAATTCCCCTGTAATTATTACTCAGTATGATATTAGTGTAAATTAACTTAGCAAATGGTCTCACAGGCTTTGGGAAGCAGACAGATAAGTATCAGCACAGAAGAGCAGTCAGGGCACCGTGCTTTGCATTAGGAGGTTGATCTGTCTGGGGAACAGAGCGGGTGGGCAGCCCCAGACAACCAGGAAATACCGTGAGAACTTTTTGTGCCTGGGGTGACAGTGCAGAGAATTTTGTTTATTACTTCAAAACTGTCTGCCAGGTCAGATCTGGCAAAATGTTTTCTGTTTAGAAAGCCAGTCCTTGCCAGCATAGATGTATATATAATCAAGTGTTAAGTATGGAATCTCTGGACTTAGAAGTTCCCAGATCAAGGACATTTATGGTTCAGAGAGGGTTTGTGCTCTTATAACTAAGTTATAGCCCTGATGTTAGTTGCAAATCCTCTCCCTTAAAATGTATCTTTTTTGCACAATGAAAGGTAGATCAACAGTGATTATCCAATAAATGCTATTAGCATGAATGGAGCTTGTTGTTAACATTGTGATGAATGAGTGGTTAAGAAACCAAACGCTTAGAGGGAATGCTGACCTCCAGCTCCAGTGGAGCTGTGAGCTCTCTGGTGTGCTGGGAAGTGTCTCTCACATTTTCCTGGGATTTATGAAGAGTTTGCCCACTGATTTAGGGTTCTGGACCATGTTTATCTCTATTTGGGAGGTAAATATGTAGTCTCCTTAGAAATCACATATTTCCATTAATCTCTAAAGTTTATTCTATCAGTTCTTCCTTCCTGCACATTTTCTAATGCATCATGCGGCTTTAAAAGTTCCATAATTAATTCATTTACTCAGCCAATGTTTGGGGCACCTTCTCTGTGTCAGATATTGTGCTGAGCACGAAAGACATGAAGCTGATCAAGACATACTTCATGTCCTCCAGGAGATTATGGTGGGGAAACAAACCGGCTACAGATGAAACGGGAGTCATGTGTAGGGTACGGTGAAGCTTCCAAAAAGATCTTATCAGCTCTTCCTGGGGAGGCCTGGCAAGGCTTCAAAGAGGATGTGAAACCTGAACTAAGAATGGCGAGATGAGCAGACATTCACCAGGCAGATGGCATTAGAGAGAACATTCTAGACAGAAGCAGCACAGGGAAGGGACAGAAAGCAGAATGGCCCTGGAGGACTGGGACGCGTTCAGCGGGACTAACAGGAAGGACACAGGGCGGCAGGCTGGGTCAGACAAGGCCGTCCTCCCAAGCTTGGGTTTTCTGTGCTGTCATGGACCGCCTCCACAGAGTGCCCAGAGCAGGCGTGCTGTGGGAAGGTCCTGACGGCAGCAGCGTGAGGGCTGAGCCGGGGCAGTGAGACAAGGAGAGGGAGGCTATTGCAGGAGGACTGATCCAAGGGAGGACAAGGGCCGCAGCGAGGGCAGACGGGCGGGCGATGGGGGACAGGGCGGGGGGGGTCTGAACCCGGACCCTGATACATCCTTGCCACTCACTGCGATGGGCACAGAGACGGCAGAGGAAAGAAAGGAGTGAAACCAAATGACAGGACGGTCAATGGTGCCACTGATCAAGACGGGAAGCAGAGGAAGCTGAGGGGGTGGGAGGTAGAAACAAGGTGGGAGGGTGGACGGAGCAGTGACTGACTCTGGTTTCGAGATTCTGCGCTGGAGGTGGGCTCTCCAAATGCAGACGTCCCCCAGGGCCCGGGCTGGGTGATCTGGAGCCCAGGAGGAGGGAGGGCACTGTGCTAGGAGCACAGAGAGAGGGTGTATTCACTTCACATCAAAGACGGGCCGTTACCCGAGCGCTGGCAGGAAGGTGGTTGACGTGGCTGTAGATACAGGTACCTCTTTAAACAGGGGGCAGGAAGTTGAATGATTCGTTCCTGATGGGCTTAGTTATTCCTACAAAGTAGAGTTCAGGTCATCTGTTTAGAAAGGGGAGTCGATTGTCATGGGTGGCATTGAAGACACTTACATGGTGTAAGCATGCAGAGTGGAAAGGAGCCACTGATGGACTTTCAGAACTAATAGTTATTGCTTAGGGTCCAGGTAACTTTAAGACACAGTACCTTCAAATGAAAAAATGTAACTCTGACATATTAAACATTTTGCTCTTCTTTTTACAACCATTTGAATGCTTACAATAGACTTGCTAAGAACATCACAAATGTTATCTCATTTATTCCTTGAGACAACTATGTGAGGACAAGAGAGAGGCTTTTTATTCCTCTCACAGATATAAAAACTGAAGCTCAGAGAAATGAAATGACTTGTCTACTTCACACATTTAGTAAGTGGAAGTCTTGAACAGAGGTTTCCTGACTTCAAATTCAGTACTTTTTATAATCTGCTTTCAACCCAAAGGGGAAACAAAGATAGAAGAACTCAGCCATCAGAACTCTGGGTAGGGTTCCTGCCCTGGGCTTCTGTCTGAGGCTGACCACTGTTGGGCACAGCCTGCTGGGACCGCAAATGATAAGCCAAAGCTGAGTTCATTAATCTTCCTTTGTGACCAATTTTTCCTCCTGACTTTTCAATTTCTGTTAATCACCATTTCCCAGTCATCAAAGGTGGAAAACACAGTCACCCTAGATTCCTCTCTCATTTCCTAATGCCTACACAGCGCTCTTGTAATGAGTACGTGAAACAGCACAGATGGAGCACCTGGGCCATCTCCCACGTGCAAGTCATTCAGCGCCTGGGGGCTCTTGTCATTCCTACTCCAGCCAGACTGGATCCTGAGAAGGGCCACCGAAAGATGTCCATGTCCTAGTCCCTGGACCCTGTGAATAATACCTTATACGGCAAAAAAGACATGGCGGGGGGCGGTCTCTGCAGGGTACCTGAGTGTCTTGAGATGAAGAGGTTATCCTGGATTATCCAGGTGACCCTACCCATGAGCATGTGTATCCTTACAAGAGGGAAGAAGAGGGGGACCGGAACACTGACATATGAGGAAGAGACCGTGTGACCCCTGAGGCAGAAACTGGAGTGATGTGGCCATAAGCCAAGAAATGCCAGGGTTACCAGAGGCTGGATAAAGCAGAGGACCAATTCTCCCCTAGATCATTTAGAGAAGTATGGCTTGATTTCGGCCCAGTGACTGAGTTTTGGATTTCTGGCCTCTAGTGAGAGAATACATTTCTGATGTTTTAAGCCATGAGATTTGTGGTCATTTGTTACAGCAGCCCTAGGAATCTAACACAGTTATTCCCCCAAAACACCTCATTCTTTCCCCTCATCTCTATTTCTTCCATGTTTCAGAAGACAGAAATCTTCTATTATTAATACTTACTGTCTTAGGTTTTGAATAATTCTTTCAAGGTCAATCTCTAAAAGTATTTCATCCACAAAGTCTTTCCTATTTCTTTAATCTGATATGAATATTCTTTCTTGAGCAAATACCCACAGCACATTTTTTGTAATTATGTTTTCCTGACAGCATTAATATTTGTAAACAATTTGTCCATTACCAAAACAGGGTTTTAAGTTCTTTAGGAATTAATTTGTATTAATGTGATTTTTAGACTCCTTGCAATGCTTTACATGGTGTCTTTTACACACCTCAGTAATTCTTTTGCTATCTATCTGAACTACCTACAAAAGTATTCAATTACACAGTTATTCACACATCCTAAAGCTGCACTGTCAATCTGGTAGCCATTAGCCATGCGTGACCACTTAAATTTAGTCAAAATTAATTAAAATTTAGAATTTGGTTCCTCAGTTGCCTTAGTCACATTTCAAGTGTTCAGAAGCCACCTGTGGGTGCTCAATTCAAGTGCAGAATAACCACATATCAGACATCACAGATACAGAACACTGTCATCGTCACTGAAGTTCTCCTGCACAGAACTCCTTCACAGAGGCAATCTGTGACTAATCCAAGCAGACAAGTTTCCTAGGGACCGTGGTGACAGTAGAGAAATTAGAAGTAAATTTTCCTCAAAAATGCAAAGACCTATTACTGTAAAAAAGTCACAATTTTCCAAGATTACTTTATCAAATCAATGCAATCCCAATCAATATCCCATTAATATGTCTTTTGGAACTGAAGATGATTCTAATAGTTGTCTAGAAGTGAAAATATACAGAAAAATCTTTAAAATACTGAAAAAGAAGAACTATGAAGGGGGAAAAGAGTTGTTTTTCCAGACTGCAAACACAGAGTAATTAAAACACAACAGCAATAAGAACAGACATATGAATCAATACAGTAAAATACAATAGCAAGTCTAAAAACAAACTATCTAGGATTTTTAATTTATGATAGAAATAGCATTCAGATTAGCAGGGAAAGGGTAGCAATTCAACACCAACAAAATGGGAGGACTCTCTCACACCAGGAAAACAAAATCCAGCTAGCTTAGGGAGCCAAAAGTAAAAACTAAAATTAGTTTATTAGAAGAAAATGTATCAATAGAAAAACTTCTTAGAAGAAATTATGGAAAAACATGTTTATAGCTTTAGCATTGCAGAGACCTTTTTTTATGTTTATTTTAATGTTTATTTTTTTTTAATGTTTATTATTTTTTAATGTTTATTTATTTGGCCGTGCCAGGTCTTAGCTGCAGCACGTGGGATCGAGTTCCCTGATGGGGGATTGAACCTGGGCCCCTTAAGGGGTGCAGAGTCTCAGCCACTGGACCACCAGGGAAGTTCATGCAAAGACCTTTTTAAGCAAGATATAAAATGGAAAACCATGGAAAGTTATCCCATGTTCCTAAATTGGAAGACCTAATGTTGTTAAGCTGTCAGTACTACCCAAAGCAATCTACAGATTCAATATAATCCCTGTCAAAATCCTAGTGACTTTTTTTTTTTTCAGAAATAGAAAACTTCATTTCAGAATTCATATGAAATCTCAAGGGACCCTGAATATCCAAAACAACCTTGAAAAAGAAGAACAAAGGTATAGGCCTCACACTTTTAATTTCAAAACAACTACAAAGCTACAGTGATCAAAATATTGTATTGGCCTAAAGACAGACATACAGACCAAGAAATAGAAGAGAGTCCAGAAATGAACCCTCACATATATAGTCAAATGATTTTTGACAAGGATGCTCAGAAGGGATGCCCAATGGAGATTGATTTTTGACAGAGGAGATGCCCAATGGGGAAAGGAAAGTATTTTCAAGAAATTATATTGGTAGACCTGGATATCCATGTGCAAAACATACATACAAATATTAACTCAAAATGAACTGAAGACCTAAACATAAGAGCTAAAACCATAAATCTCATAGAAGAAAATGAAGGGGGAAGCCTCAAGACACTGGATTGGGCAAGACTTTCTTGGACATGACACCAAAAACACAAGCAACAAAAGAAAAAAACAGATAAATTTAACTTCATCACAATTAAAAACTTTTGTGCGCCACAGGACACTACCAAGAGATGGACTATACAACCCATGGAATAAGAGAAAATATTTGCAAGTCATATCTTGTAAGATATTAACATCCATAATATATAAAAAACTACAATTGCAACAAAACAATCTGATTAAAAAGTGGGCAAAAAAGAAAATATACAAGTGGCACAAAAGCAAATGAAAAAGATTCTCAACATCACTAATCATTCAGTTCAGTTCAGTTCAATCGCTCAGTCATGTCCGACTCTTTGCGACCCCGTGAATCGCAGCACGCCAGGCCTCCCTGTCCATCACCAACTCCTGGAGTTTACTCAAACTCATGTCCATTGAGTTGGTGATGCCATCCAGCCATCTCATCCTCTGTCATCCCCTTCTCCTCCTGCCCCCAATCCCTCCCAGCATCAGGGTCTTTTCCAATGAGTCAACTCTTTACATGAGGTGGCCAAAGTATTGGAGTTTCAGCTTCAGCATCAGTCCTTCCAATGAACACCCAGGACTGATCTCCTTTAGGATGGACTGGTTGGATCTCCTTGCACTAATCATTAGAGAAATGCAAATCAAAACCACAGTGAAATATCACTTTATACTCACTAGGATGGCTATTAGTAAAAGATAAGAAGAAAATAACAAGTATTGGGGACAATGTGGAGAAATTGGAACCCTTGTGCATTGCTACTGGGAATGTAAAATAGTGCAGCTGCTATGGAAAACAGTGTGGCAGTTCCTCATGTAATCAAAACTGTAATTACCACATGATTCCAACAATTTCACTTCTAGGTATATGCCCAAAAGGACTCAAAGTGTGAACTTGAATAGATATTTCTACACTCGTGTTAACAGCAGCATAATTTACAATAGCCAAAAAGCAGAAGCAATCTCAATGTCCAGAGATGGATGAATGGGTAAACAAAATGCAGTGTATACATACAATGGAATATTGTTTAGTCTTAAAAAGGATGGAAATTCTGACACATGCTACAGCGTGGATGAACCTTGAAGACATTATGCAAGTGAAATAAGCCAGTCACAAAAGGACAACTAGTGTATGATTCCACTTATATGGGTTTTCTAAATATACTAACAAGGAAAAATCTCTAAGACATATGCTAAGTGAAGAAAGCAAGTTTCAGGAAAAGATGCCATTATCCCATTTATGCTTTTAAAATATCCACAAATATATGCATAAATGTTTGTATATATGTGTATGTATATATACCATATATGCATACATCCCTATACATGTATATAGTGCTATCCAGTAGAAATAGATGCAAAACACCATTACAAGTCACATATAAAATTTAAAATTTTCTAGTAGGCACACTGTAAAAAGTAAAAGGAAACAGATGAAATTAAATTTTAACAATTATTTGATCCAGTATATAAAAATATTATTTTAATATATACTCAATATAAAATTGAGATATTTTGCATTTTTTATACTATGTCTTTACAATCTGGTATGTATTTTCCATTTACAGAACATTTCAACTCAAGTTAGCCACACTTCAAGTGGTTTACAGCCACATGTGACTACTGGCTACCATGCTGGACAGCACATCTTGTGTGTATGTTTTAAATTCAAAGTCAGTGATATGGACTATCCTTATTGGTGGTTTTTGAATTATCTGTGAGAATGTATTCATGTGTAAATTGTATTGGGTTGACCAAAAAAAAGTTCATTTGAGTTTTTTGAAACATCTTACAGAAAAGCCCAAACAAACTTTTTGGCCAACACAATATAATTAGTTACATTAAAAATTTGAAGTTCCGTATTTGTTTATTTTGTTAAAACTATATCTTTTATTAATTGCTATGTTTATAATCAACAATCTTTATCTCTTTGTTTTCCTTTATTTCAATGCGATGAAAGTTTTATTACATTATCTTAATTCGTAAACTGGGAAAGTAATAAAAGAACATTAAAAGCCTTAAAATCTGTGTGGTTTACCTTTTACAATTACAAAATATTCTAAACTATTATTAGATACTTTTCAATAGAAAAATGTCAGCTACTTTCCTACTTCCACATGCCTGAATAATTAACTATTAATTCTGTGGTAACTAAAGCAGAAATATAAAACACATATAAACACATTCAAGTACATACTTGAAGTAATTATAAAAATGAAAAAGTTGTTTTCAGTTTGTGGCATGTAGGAGGAAACGTACAGGCAATGACATGATGATGTTATTAGATGTACTAAACTTGACATAGGTTTGCTGATTCTTCAAAAAAGAGATGATCAGATAATAGATACAGAATTGGAAATGATACCCAGCTTCTCATAGACTTGCTATGTAGGTCATTTGCTTGAGTCTGAGTCTCTGAAAAGCGCTTCAGCAGGTGTTGAAAGAAACACAGAATAACTGTAAGTACAGAAATGACTCTATAGAGATAGGCCCCGTAAAACAAGACAGAAAAGGACCACTCTGGTATGAGGACTGTCTAAGGGGGAAGATCTCTATCGGTGTGATGTCCAGACCTTGGGTCATGACGGCCTGCTCCTGCTGGCAGGAAAGAGAGGGCGAAGCTGACCACACTTGGGAGCTTTGGCACCCCCGAGACAGTGCTTGCATACAAGGTGGAGGCAGAACGGCAAAGGTCCGTTCACTGAAAAGTCAGATCTTCACTTTAAACTGGCCCTAAGTTCACGTGAAGAAACAAAGGGAAAAAAAAAAAAATCTAAAAAGAAGTAGTTGAGTGTTTAGAGTGTGGATAGGTTTTATATGAGGGACAGACACCTAACTTTAAGTTGTATTTTGCTTTTTCAGCAAACAGTGAAACATTTTCCAAGTTTTAAACAGAAAATGAAAATAATCATACTTCTCTTTCTGATCTACTTTTATTTGCTAATATATTTGAATCCTTTCCTATAATTAACAGAACTTTCCATGGCATCAGTTCAGTTCACATCTAGTTATTTAACTGCCTGATTCCTTTTTCTGGATTTTATTTATCTATTGCAATAACTAGTACAGCCACATGGTATGAAATTCAAAATGTAAAGTAAAGGTGTACAGTGAGATTCTCCCTGCCACTCCATGCCCTGTCTAGAAGGCAGCCTCTGCTACCAGTTTCCTGTACCTCCTCCCAGAAGCTGCTCTGTTTCCATTTTGAAATTAACTGTGCAGGTGGCGCTAGTGGTAAAGAACCTGCCTGCCAATGCAGGAACCACAGGAGATCTGGGTTCAATCCCTGGGCTGGGAAGATCCCCTGGAGGACGGCATGGTGACCCACTCCAGAATTGTTGCCTGGAAAATCCCATGGACAGAGGAGCCTGATGGGCTACAGTCCATGGGGTCGCTAAAAGTCAGACATGACTGAAGCAACTTAGCATGCATGTACTGCTATAAAACTTAAACTGCTAGAAAAAAGTTCACAGTATCATCCTCTTTGAGTTGTTTCACTAGACCTGGATCAGGCCTGGACTGACCTGGTTGCAGGGTCACGCCCGGTCTCATAGCACACGAAGGTGGGGTTTCTTCCCGCTGCCTGCAGTTATCAGTTATCTTCCCCATCTGGAGACCCCATGTTTTCCTCCTGACTAAAGGAAGTGGGAGAGAACCAGACTGTAGGAGGGTAAAAATGAGGGTCGGGCAAGATTCAGGTACCAGGCTGAGTACCAGATTCAGGGACCAGGTATTCAGGTGGTGATGGGGCAGCAGGATGACGCAGTAGGCATGGGTGGCAGAGCGTCTCAAGGTAGTGAGGAACACAGATGTGGGACAATGAGCTCTAACCAGTATCTCCCACAGGTAGGATGAAGTGAGGGCTAAATCAAGGTGCAAGCAGGATGCTGTAGGTACACAGAGGGAGAAAGGGGATGGGGGGAGGGGCGTCATCAGTCAGTCCAGGGCTGCTTGAGCATGTCTGATGAGCTTCTCAAAACAGCACACGTTTTTCCCTGACTCATGAAAACCGAGAGCTGGGAGAATGCCAGACCCGTGTGCTGAAGCTCAGTCAGTAGGGAAGCCTTTAAAAACCAATATGAGGAAGAAGCACTCAGAACTTGCACACGCACAAGAATGTAGAGATTAATAATAAGTCCCCCAGCAGCTTACGACTGGTCTGTGTTGTGAATCTCAGAAACAAAACAAAACACACATTTTCAAAAGCTTTACTAATTAATTAAAATCGAGGCTGCC
The DNA here is from genome assembly GCF_963930625.1 of Muntiacus reevesi. Classification (NCBI taxonomy): domain Eukaryota; kingdom Metazoa; phylum Chordata; class Mammalia; order Artiodactyla; family Cervidae; genus Muntiacus; species Muntiacus reevesi. Next base: position 4,689,418 of record NC_089261.1, read on the forward strand.
AGGCGTTGCTCGCCTCCAGGGGGCGCCATTCACATCACTGCCCGTGACTTTGGTAGCCCCTGGAATTGTGCAATGTCCTCGACATAACACTGCATGGCAACCCTATGTGGGCAATCGTCACTTTTTGGGTGACCACTTCCTAAGTTTCCCCATCACTAAATTTTTACTTGGGATACAAGACTTTCCTTTGGGCTAATATTTTCTATGATAAGAAGAAATCAGATATTTAGAAATATGAATATGCTTTCTTAAAACTGCAAGTTTGTTGAGTATAAACTGCAGTGTAGCTATGCTACAGAATGTGGCTAGATTATACATCTAAAATATGACATAGTGTGCACATTTTCCAACGTATACAGATTTTCCGTGATGGGGTAGGGCTGCTTGGTCTCAAATATTATTTATTCAGAAATGTAAGGCTATTTCAAATCAAGTCGGCCAGAGAACAGGGTGGAATAGTATTATTGTTGCAGGGCATCTGGCACATACATTGTCACTCTGAGGCTTTCAGATTTTATGATTCAAAGTTGAAAGTTTCAGAAGAAGAGTTTTCCTGATTTCCCCCCCCGGATGTCTGTTTTCATTGCCATTGTCAAATTCAGCAGGTTAAAGACATCTACCCATTTGGAAAACAATATGATGGTGGGTCACATGAGAGAATAAAACAACAATGTGAAAGAAGTCTGTGCATGTTTACAGTTATGCCAGCATGGTTCATAATTCCTGGTTCGAATATTCCTGGTTAGGAAGCAGCTAGCCAAGTGAAATCAAGAAATATTTGTCATCGTTAGATACAGTTGTGTTCTGTTCTTTGTGTTTTGCATTAATTGGTGAATATGCAGGCACTGATCTTTTTTAAGTTGTTGGGGCTGGGTTTTTTGTTTTTGTTTTTGGTGGGTAGGCATTGAGCTAGTTCCTAGTGGTTTTAGAGTTTACCCACATTTTCCCTTTTTGTGGAAATATTTACGCTGGGGATTTCCACTAAGGGAATTTGAGTTAATAGAGCTCTTTGGTGTGTGTGTGTGTGTGTGTGTGTGTGTGTGTGTGTGTGTGTGTTGGGGGGATGATGGAAGGGATATAGCAGCTGAGGCCATATTTCTATTAGTGCCTTTTTTTTCTTGCCCCACTCAGAGTGTTTCCATACACATAAGACTTAATCTAACAGGTTCTCATGGATATTATATATGTAAAATAAGGTCATGGATTTGAAATTGTTTGGCACAGTATCTGGTACATGTACATGGTACTCAATACAAATTGATTGTGTCTAGTTGCCTGATTTTGGTGAATATGTGGTTGCTGTAGATGAAATGTGCCCTAAACTGGCATACGAATTTTTTAAAATCTACCTTCTCTTGGGGTATGAGAAGTATACAGGATCTCTGAGTGATAACTGAAATTATATATTTAATAATAGTCCTCCACTTCAAATTTCAGCTGCAAACCTGTAGTGTTCCTATAAGGGCAACAGTGGCACTGAAAACTGAAAAGCATACAAACGGAGACATCCTCTCAAATCCCACCCAAGAAGCCATGAATAAGCTTCAAAAATTATTCATCTGGTTATTTTCACAGTATAGTGCAAAGACTGAGAACTAGGGGGCTGGGTTCCATCACTGACTTGCAAGTTTCCATCACAGTAAAAAAAAAAAAAAGGGAGGGGGATCATATTTGCCATGGACCAAACAGCAATGCTTTGAGGATTAATGACATAATATCTGTAAAGAGGTTGGAGCTCCTTGGAAAAAAGACACTACATAAATATAAAGTAGTATTAATATTTAGGCTTAGTCCACAATGTGAGACCTGCTTTCTCTGGCTCATGAGGTCACCAGCAGTTTGGTAACGTGTGCTCAGACACCCACAGAGAAGCCTTGTTAACTTCCTCGTAAGTGGGCCATAGAGCTAATCTGGGCCCACCTGGTGGGAGCACCCATGGAGGCCGCGCCCCCTCCTCATGGCCTCTGAGCGGGTACAGACAGAGCGAGCTGACTGCCTGGAGGAAGGAGCACTTCAGCAGCATGCAGGGCTTCCCAAGAATGCAGTGGGAGTTTGGGAATGTTTTGGCTTAGAATTAAACAAAAGTCCAGTCATATTGTATCTTGATTTAGAAGAAGGGCTAAATTTGCCTTTCTCAGACAAAGAAAATTGGGATTAAGAGTAGGAATGAGAAAGCTGCTTCTTGGAATGGTTAGTTTATGTCTTTAAAGGATTTGGAGGCAGACTAGGGTATTTCTGTCCTGGGAAAGCTGTGGTCTCCAGGGACTGTCTGCAGCCTCTTTGATGACTACTTGCTGTCTCCTCTCAGTGCTTCATCTCTGTGAACTGGTTATCAAGGGGTGATCTTGCAGAGATCTAACTGAATGACAGTAAGGTGATGAAATACATTCATTTCTCAGTTTTAAAAGATAAAGTTAATTTTGCACCTCAGGCATCAGAAACCACCATCTTCAAAAAATGTAAGGTTCATGAATTTACCAAAAGCACTAGGCACTTGATAGCTATTCTCAGGCTGTGGCCATAACATCGAAATATTTCAACAAGAGGTGGAGGATATGAAGAAATATTTCTTTTTTCAAAAGCTGGATGTTTTGTTTCTACATTGATGTAGGTTGCATATTCTTTTAGAAATGATCTGGCTTCTTGTCCACTGCTTTCTGTGGTACTTCAGACTGACTGATATTGACAATAGGTGCTTTTTTAGGAGGAAGGAAACAGAAATATTATTGCCTTCTAAACTGGGCAGTAATATCTACACGAATTGGAAAGCTTTTTCTAAATAAAATATTGACCCTAGTGGTTCTTTCTCGATGAGCAGTTCAGTCCTCATGCCAGACAGGCACGCGCATGGGCGGTGTCAGGGCGTGGGCAGGGTGCGGAGGGTGTCCCCCATGGAGGACAGGCCTGGCGCGAGGAGCCAGAGGCTGAGTGAAGGGGGGAGGGCTCACTGGCATGGGAGACTCTTGGGGCGTCAGAGCCCGAGCAGGGTGACATGGTACCTATACTGATGTGGGGAAGATGGCGAGGATGGGAGCTTGGTTACATTCGAGGGGATGGATACCATAAGAAATATGTTAAGTATAATGGGGGCCAGGTTTCTCACTGGTGGAGAAAGAAGTTACAAATACGGAAAGAGATAAAACCAGAATTTCTATGGGATTAGATGGGAACTGGTCGTAGAGGTGTGCATTCACGGATTCATCATAGGAAAATAATTGTGTCTTGGACAGTGGAGGAGGAGTGGGGATGAAGGCCTGATTACCATGGCATGCAAAGAGAAGAGAAAGGGAAGCGGGCACAGCAAGCGCAGGCAACTCTCTTGCAAGGTGGATATGATTTAGGTCACTAGAGAGAAGAAAGGCATTCCAAGCCAGAGAAGATTATTTGTTAAGTTATGGAGGCAGAAACGAACTTGGCTTGTTCTCGTGACAGTGAGAAAACTGCCTCAAGGGAGGGGGAACAGGTTGGGTAATAGTGGGAAATAAGACAGGTAACGTGGAGGCAGATCGTGAACAGCCTGAAAGCCAGATAGAGGTGTTTACGCTTGATGTAGTAGGAAATGGGAATCATGAGATATTTTGATTAAGGAAGTGATATGATGAGAGTTGCATTTAAAGAAGATGTGGGACGGAGCAGGAGCAGTGGGAGAGCTTGGAGGCTATGGCAGCAATTCAGGTGCAAGGGGATGAAGGCCTGGACTCGAGTTCTGGCAGTAAGAACAGACTGGAAAAGGAAAGCTTGGGGGAATTTTGATACCCGACTAAATAAATGATCTCAAGATTCTGTACCTAAGAGGATGAAGGTGATGCTGAGAGGCAGGGAAATTGGATAAAGAAAGCTGTTTTGGGTGTGGGAAGGAGAGGGCAGTGAGGAATAAAAAGACGAGCATCCTGGATTTGACACGATAGTGGAACATCAAGGTGGAAATGCCCAACGAAGATTAAAGATACAGAACTGAAGCTCTGTTCAGTTCTCATGGTCAGGGCACAAGATGAGACATTGGGAGCCAACAGCACACATGTGATGACCAAAGCCCCGAGGATGGATGAATCCTCTGAAGTAAAGTACGGAGACATCGAAGAGTATAGAGTCAGGACGTTGGAGAGGTTGGGCTTTGCCCAGAATTAGAAGCAGGCTGCTGCTGCTGCTGCTAAGTTACTTCAGTCGTATCTGACTCTGAGCGACCCCATAGACAGCAGCCCACCAGGCTCCTCTGTCCACAGGATTCTCTAGGCAAGAACACTGGAGTGGGTTGGCATTTCCTTCTCCGTTAGAGGCGGGAGAAGGAACAAAAGTAACAGAGAGAAATGGATGACAGCTCAGGAGGGTGGAAGAGAGTGAGAACAGTGTAACGTCATAGGAATAAGAAGGAACATTTAAAAGAGAATATACAGTCAACATCATAAAACAGATCAAGAAGAAAGAAAACTAAAAGAGTAAAGACTGTGAGATCTCTTATTGGAAAAGTCATTATTAGAAAAAGTGAAGGAAGGTGAAGATGAGGGAGAAAACCCACTTTCTGATTCAAAGAGCAGGTGAGACGGGGTGAGTAAATGGACAGGATCTTGTGAAAAATTGCGTATGGAGAGAGCACAGTTAACTAGAAGGATAATCAGGATCACGTGAAGCCTTCTTCTGCCTAGTCTGAACAACTTCATCCAAATTTTCCTCCTCACCTTCTACTGTGAGAATGTCAAAGTCTGGCTTTTGAACAGTCAGGATTGTGACACAACGCTCCCAAAACCAAGTGGAAGAATTTATCTCTGCGTGTTCTTCTAAGTTAATAGGAAAGTATCTTGGTGGACTTTCAAACTATCTTTTAAAAATATTTTTTTCCCCTAAATTGAGACTATGGATGTTCTGGCAAGAAGCTCCAAAAAGACAGAGTATGCATGGCAAGTTTAAAACATGCAAATACTTTCAGGTAATGTCATTATTACATTCAGTGGCCTTCTACACATCTGAAATATTTACTTCCAAGTGGGAGACTATGAGCTAATATTCTCTTCTTAAGACTATTCAGACTTAAATACTTTAAATGTGACTTTATAGTATCTTTATAGTATTATGAAGTATTTTTAATGTTAAAATTGTTAAGCAATATTTCACCAATTCTGAGAAGTCCTGTCTAAAGCAAGTTCTACCAAACCTTTATTCTTCAAACCAAAATGCTTAGAGAAAAAAAATGCATTGCTGGTCCTAAAAATTAATTCTTGAAATATTTATTTTTTGAAGAGTACATTTACTGATTTCTGGGTGAAATGGTACATTGACATGCCATCAATATTTATTTAGTTTCCTCCCCAAACCTCACTAGAGTGACAGTAAAGAGATTTAAGAGTAGAAACCCCAAAGGACTGGAGGAATAAGAGAGAAAACAACAGCAATGAGAGTTTGGAATCTGGAAAGCAGACAGATAAGAGGTAACTAATGTCGCTGGCAACGTAAACCAGCAGTGGGGCAAACCGAGAACCAGCCACATGTCCAGGGATCTAGAGAATTTCCAGCATCAGGTACTTTTGGAATAAGGAATGAGAAGGGTGGGTAGTGAAAGTGAAAGTGTTAGTTGCTCAGTGGTGTCTGACTTTTTGAGACCCCATGGACTGTAGCCTGCCAGGCTCCTGTGTCCACGGGGATTCTCCAGGCAAAAATACTGGAATGAGTTGCCATGCCCTCCTCCTGGGGATCTTCCCGACCCAGGGATCAAACCCACATCCCTTTTGTCTCCTGCATTGGCAGGCGGGTTCTTTACCACTAGTGCCATCTGGAGCTAACTAAAGAAAGTGAAAGTTGCTCAGTCGTGTCCGACTCTTTGCGACCCCATGAACTAGTTCATGGAATTCTCCAGGCCAGAATACTGGAGTGAGTAGTCTTTCCCTTCTCCAGGGGATCTTCCCAACCCAGGGATCGAACCCAGGTCTCCCACATTGCAGGCGGATTCTTTACCAACTGAGCTATGAAGGAAGCCTGGAGCTAACTAAAAACCTAGTAAAAGACATTTATGAAGCAGTTGGAATCCTCAGACCCCTTCTTCAACTTTGCAAAACCAAACAGTTGCCCACCCAGGGGTAAAGCTGGAACTTCCCTGGAGAAGGTGGTAGAAGGTGGTGAGATCTACATCACAGCTGAGGCAGAGTTGTGGTGCCGGAAACAGGGGGATTACGTGAAAGTGTGCACACTGAATGTAGAGCCTCAGCCCTCTATCTCTGTTTGGCCCCCAAAACACTGGTGACCAACAGAGATTGGGCAAAGTGACCAAGAGGAAGCATTTAAAAATACAGATGTTGAGCATTCCCCCAGAGGCCTGATCGTGTCACTCTACAATGAAGGCCCAAGAGCTCAGAGCTTTCTAGTCCTTGTACTTTTATGTATGAGCAGCCAACCAAGGACCGCCAGCCGTCTTTGACCTCTGAGGAGAGAGAGGTCGGGAAGGTGAATGAGGGTGGAGGAGGAAACAGCAAACAAATAGAAAAAACAAAGACATACAGAGGGAAGAAATGTATCTAGAGTATCAATATCCTCTGAGATAAGAGACCATTCTGTGAGCATGAACAAGAGCAGGATGCTGTAACTGTAAAAAGGAACACCCAGAGAACAACAACAAAAGGCTCTTGGAAACAGAAACACAATAGCACAAATAAAGACTCAACAGAAGAACAGGATCATGTTAACATGTTAAGAGTTATCCCTGAGAGCACAAAATGAAAGCACAAGGATACGGAAAATGGTAGAGAAAAGATTTTTTAAAATAAGTTAACTGTATACAGGAGGTCTGCTATCTAAATACCATACTAGGAGATCCAGAAAGAAAGAGTAGAGAGTTTTGAGCCGACATAATTTTCATCAAGGAAATAATTCAAGGGAATTTTCCAGAACCGAAGGAGCACCCAAGTTACCAGACTCAAATTGACCAGAGTGACAAACATAAATAATTAATTAAAATAATTAATAAAATTTCAGAAATCTGAGGAAGCAGCTTTCAGACAGGAAAAAAAAAATAGACAAAAGCTCAAAATCAGAATGACTTGGAAATTCTTAACAGAAACACCAGAAACTATATTTTGAGGAACAATGCCTCAGAATTCTCATGAAAAATAATTGTCCTCCTAAATCTTTATTTCTGGACAAACACATATAACAGTAAAATAATATTTTTAGAGCTTGAAGGATCTCAAAACCTTATCACCCATCACCCCTCTCTAAGGAAGTTATTAAAGGACAGGCTCCACAGAAACGAGGGAGAAAACCGAATCAGGGAACAAAAGGTCTAACACAGGAGAGGCAGAGAATTCCCCAGAAGCTGTGGGAGATTTCAGCAGGAGAGGCAGGCACCAGGCAGAGCAGTCATGCAGATTTGGTCAAAGGTGAAAAGCTCCAGGAAAACTTTCTCCGTGAGGACGAAGTTATTGCATCTGAGTATCTGAGAGGGGTCTTAAGCAGCACTGCCCGCAGATCTTTCTGTGACGATGGAAATGTTCTGCATTTGTACTGCCCAACACAGTAGTCACTAGCCAGAGCACTGGAAGTGTGTGAGCAGCTAAACTTATTTAATTAAAATTTCAATAGCCACATGTGGTGAGCGGCTACCATTTTGGACAGTGCAGGTCTAGATAATCTGCAGAAAGTTTGGAATTGAATTAGGAATAAGTAGAGAAAAAGCTAAGCAAATGAACAATTATTAACTGCAGGAAAAGCAAAAATTTACACAAGAAAGGAAAAGCAATCATGACTTACTGCATAACTCAGCTCTTTATAGAATTATATAGATGAAAGAATCTACTGAAAATTATTGGCATAACCCAAGTTATATTACATGTTGGGAAAGTATTAGGTGGCTTGTTTTATCTGACCTTCACTTATGAAAAAAGGTACAAATACTTTTTCCAGATCAATAATTTTACTTCTCTGCATTTGTGCTAAGTCGCTTCAGTTGTTGTCTGACTTTTTGTGACCCTATGGATCATAACCTACTAAGCTGCTCAGTCAATGGGATTCTCTAGGCAAGAATACTAGAGTGGGTTGCCATGCCCTCCTCCAGGAGATTTTCCTGACTGAGGGATCGAACCTGCATCTCTTATGTCTCCTGCATTGGCAGGTGGGTTCTTCATCACTAGCACTAGCTGGGAAGCCCTTTACTTCTCTACTATGTTCTTAATGGCTATATAGCACCTCATTTAATTGGTCTACCAAAACTTATTGAACCAATCTTTCATTGAGGGACACTTAGGTTGTTTCCAATTTGTAACAGTAACCAATAGGACTTTAATGTTAATAATTAATACCATGGATCACTGCTTTTTAAAATTTACCTGTAATGAGGCAAACTTTATATACTATTACATATACTGTTGATCCCCTGGAGAAGGAAATAGCAACCCACTCCAGTATTTTTGCCTGGAGAATCCCATGGGCAGAGAAACCTGGAGAGATACAGTCCATAGGGTCACAAGGAGTTGGACATGACTGAAATGACAGCACAGATATACCGTTGCATCTATTTTAAGTATATTATACATTTCTGGGAGCCTTGATACATGTATATATCCTTGTAACCACACTACAATCAAAGTAGAGAACACTTCATCACCTCAAAGTTGCTTTATGCTGCTTTGCGCTAAATCCCCATCCAACCCCCACACCTAGGGAAACATCAGTTTGTTCCCTCTCATTTTAGATTAGTTTTGCCTCTAGAATTTCATGCAAATGAAATCATATAGTATGTACTCTTATCTGACTTAAAAATTCATTCATGGTTTTGCACAGTTGTTTATTCTTTATTCTTATTATTGCTACTACTAATCCTTTGTGCTGAGACACTACAATTTGCTGACCCCTTGGCCTGCTGTTGGGTATCTGGGTGGTTTCCAGTTAGGAGCTACTATGAACAAAGCTGCTGTGAACATCTGTGTTCCAGTATTCCTGTGATTCCCTGGAGGCTCAGACGGCAAAGCGTCTGTCTGCAGTGCTGGAGACCCGGGTTCGATCCCTGGGTTGGGAAGATCCCCTGGAGAAGGAAATGGCAACCCACTCCAGTACTCTTGCCTGGAAAATCTCATGAACAGAGGAGCCTGGTGGGCTACAGTCCGTGGGGCCACAGAGTCGGACACGACTGAGCAACTTTACTTTATTCTTGTGATTATATGTTTTCATTTCTCTTGGATAACTAGGAGTGAGATTGCTGTACCATATAGTAAGCATATATTTAACTTCATAGGAAACTGACAAAATGTTCTCCAAAGTAGTTGTACCATTTAACATACCCACGAGCAAGATATGAAAATTCCAAAAGATCTACATCCTTGACAACACTTGGTATTCTCAATTTTAATTTTAGTCCTTCTAGTAAATGTAGACTAGTATCACATTTTGGTTTTAAATTTGCATTTCCCAGATGACTAATGGCATAAAGTATCTTTTTATGTCTTATTTGGCTATTGGTACATATTTTTTGCTAAACTGTCTGTTCATATTCTTGGGCATTTTTAAAAAATGGGTTGGTCTTCTTGAGTTGAAAATAATCTGTATAAATAAATCTGTATATATAAAAATCATATATTCTGAATACAAGTTCTTTGACAGATTTATGTAGTAAGGCTATTTTCACTCAGTTTTTAGCTTACCTTTTCATTTTCTCAGCAATATCTTTCTGGAAGAGAAGTTTTAAATTTTGATAAAGTTCAATATATCAGTGTTTTTCCTTTTATTGTTAGTGTTTTTAGGGAACTGCTTAAAAACCTTTTGTTGGACATTTTGTTTCCTCCTGTAAGTTTTATAGTTTTAGCTCTGCCCACAGTGGTATAAAATTAGAAATAAAGAACAGAATAAAATTGGGAAACTCACAAATATGTGAAAATTAAACAACATACTCCTAAATAACCAATAGGTCAAAGAAGAAATCAAAAGAGAAGTCAGAAGATTATTTGAGATGAATAAAAAAGAAGATACACCCATTTTTTGATTGGGTTGTTTGTTTTTTTGATACTGAGCTTCATGAGCTGTTTGTATATTTTGGAGATAAATCCCTTGTCATTTGCTTCGTTTGCAAATATTTTCTCCCATTCTGAAGACTGTCTTTTCGTCTTGTTTATGGTTTTCTCTGCTGTGCAAAAGCTTTTAAGTTTAATTAGGTTCTATTTGTATACTTTTGTTTTTATTTTCATTACTCTAGGTTTGGGTCAAAAAAGATCTTGCTGTAGAAATCAGAAAGAGAAAAACAAGTATCATATATTAATGAATATGTGGAATCTAGAAAAATGGTACAGATAAACCTATGTGCAGGGCAGGAAGAGAGATGCGGATGTGGAGAACAGATGTGTGGCCCTGGGCTGCAGGGGAAGAGGCGGGATGAACTGGGAGACTGGGATTGACGTGTGTGCACTGCCGTGTGTAAGCAGACAGCTAGTCTGTAGAGCTCGGGAGCTCAGTTCTGCCCTCTGTGGGGACCAAGATGGGTGGAGTGTGGGTAGGATGGGAGGAAGGAAAAAAGAGAGGGGATATATATATATACATATAGCTAATTCACTTTGTTCCACAACATCGTAAAGCAACCATGTGCTGTGCTGTGCTCAGTCACTGAAGATACGACAGAACAAAAATATTGCTAAAGCAGTGCTTAGAGGGAAATTTATAGGTATAAATGCCTAAAAGAAACTAAATTTCCAACTTAAGACACTGGAAAAGTGCAAACTAAACCTGAAAACAAGCAGAAGAAAGGAGATAAAGACTATATTGGAAATTTGCGAAATGGAGAATACAAAAACAAATATAGAGAAAATTGATGAATCCATAAACTGTTTCTGTGAAAGATCAACAGTATCAACAAACCTATAGCCAAGAAAATGAGAGGAGACTCAAATTATGAGATTCTCCAGGCGGGAATGCTGAAGTGGGGAGCCTCTTCTCTCTCCAGGGGACCTTCCTGACCCAGGGATAGAACCCAGGTCTCCTGCATTGCAGGCAGATTCTTCACCATCTGACCCACCAGGGAAGCCATCAAATTAGAATAGCAAAAATTACTACCGACTTAACAAAAATATAAGAAAGCATTATAAAGAGATACTGTATAAATCCCTTGTCATTTGCTGTGTATGTCCGTAGAGATAACATAAATGAAATAATAAATTCCTAGAAAGACACAAACTACCAAAACTGGCTCAAGAAGCAATAGAAAATCTAAATAGAGCTATACCAACTGAAGAAACTGATTTAATAAGTTTAAAATTACCCACAAAGAAAAGCCTAGACCCAGACGGCTTACTTTAATTCAAAGAAAAATTAATGCCAACTCTTCACAAACTTTCCCAAACAGTAGAAGATTGCTCCTAACCTAATATTACACTGGTTTTAGTATAATGATAACGTTGTATTCCTTCAGGTTATTATAGGCACTTTTTTTAAACCAAACAACACTCTCAGTCTTACTCCTTTAAAAACAACAACAGCAACAAAACTTGCTTCTTTTAGGCTAGGGTTTAATAATAGTAAAATCCAGAGTGTTACTACCTAAGATTACTCACTATGCTTTTCTTTCTGCTATTGTGTACACACACACACACACACCCCTATATCTATATATGGACTTCCTAGGTGGCTCAGCGGTAAAGAATTCACCTGCCAATGCAGGAGCTAGTTCAATCCCTGGGTTGGGAAGATTCCCTAGAGAAAAAAATGGCAACCCACTCTACTATTATTGTCTAGGAAATCCCATGGACAAAAGAGCCTGGCAGTCCACAGGGTCTCAAAAGAGTCAGACATGACTTAGAGACTAAACAATGACATTATATTGTTTTTTTCTTTATGTAAAAGTGATACATACACAGCTCATCAGAGTGGCTATTCCTACTCACAACAGGAAGAAAATAATTATCTGATATGTTAAAGAGTGATTCATATATGAAAAAAAGATGAGTTTTATGACTGATGGGAAAGTCAACCAACTTTCATTCCTTTTCATGGTAAACAGTGGATAACAGTGGTAAACAGTGGATAACAATTATATTCTGTAATGCAGACCAGAAAAATTAGTTGAAAAAAAATGTCCTATTAGACAAAAAGAAACTTTGTGAAAAGGACTATAGCCCTGTGATAAAGAGAATGATGTGTGGTTTTGAAGTCTGAATATTTTCTGTAGATAATGAGCCTCCTCCAACGTTTTCAATAATCAACTCCATTTCCAAGAATCTAAGATATTCTTGCCAATACTACATTGCATATATGGCATATATGCTTCATGAGATGTAATGATATGAAAATCACCAGCCTATACCTCAAAAATTCAAAACTTCAGAGTTTAGTGGGAGAAAATAGGGTTTTGAGTGAAAAGGCTCTTGTTTTAATCCACTGACTAGAATACATAGCAATTCTAAGGAATTTCAGAAAATATCTTTCTAGTCCACACTTAAATGGTACCATTTACTTTGGCACTAATATACTTTACACTCTAATTTCTCAAAAACAAATCATTTATACTTAAATCCAATGTTAGCACAAAAGGTAAGAAATGGCCTTCACACAGGGAAAGAAATGCATTCAGGTAAGCCATATATTGCTATATGTATTCTTTTGTGGAATTCATCAAGAAGAAAAAGGAACCCTTTCTAAGGGTACAAAGACTCATAAAGAGCTCACAAAATTAGAAAATTATCGCCTGTGGACCCCTTAAAAACTGATAAAAATACAAATTCCCAAAAAGCTTTCTTTTTTAAATTATTTATTTTTGGCTGTGCTGGGGCTTCATTGCTGCTGGGGCTTTTCTCAAGTTGAGGCGAGTGGGGGCTTCTCTCTAGTTGCGGTGCACAGACTTCTCATTGCGGTGACGTCTCTTGTTGCAGAGCACAGCTTCCAGAGTGGGCTTCAGTAGTTGCGGCATGCAGGCTCAGTAGTTGTATCTGCTGGGCTCTAGGGCACAGGTTCAGTAGTTGCGGCACGCAAGCTTAGTTGCTCCACAGCATGTGGAATCTTCCCAGACCAGGAATGAAGCCTGTGTATCCTGCATTGGCAGGTGGATTCTTTACCACTGAGCCACCAGTGTTAGTCACTCAGTCACGTCTGACTCTTTTCACAGTCACGTCTGACTCTTTTCGACCCCATGGACTGTAGACCGCCAGGCTCCTTTGTCCATGGGATTCTCCACGCAAGAATACTGGAGTGAGTTGCCATTCCCTTCCTAGGAACTGAACCAGGTCTCCTGCATTGCAGGCAGATTCTTTACCATCTGAGTCACCAGGGAAGCCCCCCCAAAGCTTTAATGGCTTAATAAACTAAGAACATCAGTCTCTACGACATGGTACATTAGCTGGCCATCTTTTTATAGCTGTCTGGGTGTGTTAATAATTACTAGAGTCATTTAAGAAGCCTGGGTTAACAACCTGTATTAGAAAGAAGTAATTTTCCCTCAGGATTTAAACTTAGCATAACATTTTTAAAAAATTCTATATTCATAGGTTATTGTCACCATATATATGAGTTCTTTAAAGAAGAAGCTTGTCCAAGAGTCTCTCTCTAGGATACATGACTGTTGCTATCCATCCAGCTGACCGCAACAGAGAAAACAGGTCCCACTTCACAGAGTACTGTCAGGTGTCACTGTGGTGTGTTCCTTACTACCTAAGCCCTAAAGCTGAAAACACCCTACAAGGAAGGAAGACCTGTCCTGAAGATGTGGCCAAAGTAGATGAAATGATAAGGACACATTTAGGATAGGATTTTTCAGACAGTGCTACATAAACCTGTTTTGTCCTGGAATTCCTTGGTCTCTTGAGTTCTGTGTCCTATTTTTCAAGTGGAGTTTGGTTTTAAGAGTTCTTATCATTTAAGAATGTTTAAATTTCAAGTTTGTCTCTTTTCATCATTTCTGATCCATGACCAAATTATGGTCTGAAGTATTTCAGATACAAAACAGAAACGGTAACCAAAAGGATGTGAGAAGTGAGAAGAAAATAGGGGCTGAACACATTCTTGATCAGGCTGTTTGGTAAAGATTTAATGCAATACAAAGATAAGGAACCTGGAAGGAGGAAGAGCATGTTTGGTTAGAAATTGAAATTCCATTTAATGCTGAATTTGAGGTACTTGTATACGTATTGATGGAGAGGTCAGTTTGGAATAGGGAGACAAAACCAAACCAGAGAAATAGAAGAAGACAAAGATGAAAGCAAAGCATGAGCAAAATAGAAAAACAAAGCCATAGAAGAGATCAGCACAACCAAAAGATGACTTTGAAGAGAGAAGTAAAAAGTTACAGACTTGGGCCAGTATAACCCAAGAAAAACAAATGGGGCACAAATAAATACCAGATATAAAAATAGGGAAATAACTACAAAAGCAGAAATGATTTTTAAAATTATTAGACTTCCATGAATAATATCATACCAAAATACAAATACTTGAAGACAGAAGAGAGAAAGGTCAGTTATTTATATTTTTGGTGTGATGTTATTCATGGAGGCATCTTTTAATTTTAAAATTCACCTCTGTTTCTGTAGCTATTTCTCCTTGTTAGAGGGAAAATATAGAGTACATCTCTGTAAACTTTAGAGTGGAAAAAATTTTTTAAATAAAAACTGCGAAAGATAGCTGAAAGGACTGATAAGTTGAACTAAGCTAAAATTAATATACTATTCATCACAACACACCATTAACAGAGTAAAAAGGCAACTCATAAAGTTGAAGAGATATTCACAATACATGTATCTGACAAAGGATTTATGTAGAATATATATTCAGAACTCCTACAAATTCATAAGAATGAAAGACAAACCCAACAGAACCCAAGAGAAAAATGACAAAAGACTTAAAAAATTTTCACAAAAGAGGACATCCAACATGGCCAAGAAACATATGAAAAGGTGCTCATCTTCCTTAGTCATCAGGAAACTGCAAATTAAAACCACAGTGACATACCACTACACACCCACCAGAATGGCTAAAATTAAAAAGATGGAAAATGCCAATGGTTGGTGAGGATGTGGAGCAACCAAAACCTGCTGATGGAAGTGTAAGTTGACACAAGCACTTTGGAAGTTGTTTTGTAGTATCTATTAAAGCTAAATGTACTCATATCCTGTGACCCAGCAATTCTACTCCTAGCAAATCTCCTACCAGAAATGTGCATATTTTACTAAAAAACATGTTCAGAATACTTGAAGAAGAGAAAAAATGTTTCACACTCCATGATTCCACATCTATAAAATAAAAACACAAGAGAAACGAATCTATTGTAATAGAAGCCAGGATAGAGATGCTGCTGTTGAATAGAACAGTGACTGGAAAGCAGGACTGAGTTTTCTCAGAGCGCTGGTACTACTGTGCTTCTTGATCTGGGTGCTGGTTTCACATGTGTATTCAGTAGGGCTGGAATAGGGTGGGGCAAGCAGGATACCTAGGGAGCAGTACTGAGGGAGGCACTCTCTCTTCCCTCCCGTCCCAGTCCTTGGGTTCGGTTTGTGAACACTTTTGAGCTGTATCATTATGATGTATGGGCTTCCCTGGTGGCACTACTGGCAAAGAATGTGTCTGCCAACGCAGGAGACTTAAAGAAATGCAGGTTCGATCCCCGGGTCGGGAAGATGCCCCGGAGGAGGGCATGGCAACCCACTCCAGTGTTTTTGCCTGGAGAGTCCCATGGACAGAGCAGCCTGGTGGGCTAGAGTCCATGGGGTTGCAAAGAGTCAGATATGACTGAGCATGCGTGCAAGATACATATTATGATGTATGTTGTTTTCTGTATGTGTATTATACTTGGATTTTAAAATATAAAAGGAGTCTGGTCTACCTTACCCCACGAATAAAAATTAACTCCAAGTGGAATAAAAATTTAACTGTAAAAAGGAAAACCTTAAACTTTTATAACAAAAGAAAGGAAAGTATCATAAATGACCTCAGATAAGGAAGGATTTCTTAAGAATATCCAAAAGCACATGTTAGAGGAAAAGTTTGACTACATTAAAATTAAAAACTTCTCTTTAGCAAAAACCATCTTAAAGAAAGTGAAGAGACAAGCCACAAACATAAAAAAAAAAATACTGTAACATAAATAATGGAAACAAGTTATTATTTAGGATATATTTTTTAAATCAATGAGGAATAAAATTAAAAACTTCTCTTTAGCAAAAAGCATCTTAAAGAAAGTGAAGAGACAAGCCACAAACCTAAAAAAAAAACAATACTGTAACATAAATAATGAAAACAAGTTATTATTTAGGATATATTTTTTAAATCAATGAGGAAAAGATAAATAACTCAATAGAAAAATGCATAAAAGACTTGAATAGTTACTTTATATACATAAAAAACCAGAACAGCCAATACACATGAAAAGATGCTTAAGCTCACTAATAACCAGGGAAATGCAAATCAAAATCAAATCATGCGGCATTACCATTCACATCCAGTGGTTAGGCAGAAACCATAAACATGGGTAATACTAAGTGTTGTCAAGGATGGTGAGCACCGCCCCCCCCCCACTGGTGCTGGAGCACAAACTGCTACAACTATTTTGGAAAGCAGTTGTTCACGACCTAATAAAGTTGAAAATGTGCAAGCCCCAGGACTCTTTGGAATAGTCCTCAGAGACACTCTTGCATATGGGTACAAGAAGGTGTATACATGAATGTTTATAACAATTACAAAGAGAAAGAATGTCTATCAAGGGTAGAATATTCTACAGCAGTGAAAAATGGATGCACTCTAACTTAGGGTTATCCATAACACTTCTACCCTGGTCATCAAGAACTTAATTATACTTCCAGTGAGTATGAATAAACAGAATATTTTAAAATGTTTAATATACTCTTTTAAAGAAAATCCCAAATTTCCTAAATTCATGGGTACCTTTTGTAAAAAGAAGTATATTATTGGGTTGGCCAGAAAGTTCGTTTGGGTTTTGCATAAGGGGCTATGGAAAAATGCAAACAAAATCTTTGGTCAACCCAACAGAAAGTCTATTTTTTTCCTCCTAGACATGGACAATTTCATTTAACAACATATATTTCTTCTTTTTTAGAATAAAGACTCGAGGTCAGGGGCTAGTTTTGCTTTCGTTTTTATACCCAGCACACTCCACTGGACAGTTACACTGTGATGAGCTGTGCGGGAGCTGAGACACGTCAGCGGGTTTAACCGAAGCAGGAGGGGGGCACTGTGGTTTTGCCTTACGTCACTGTTGCATTCCTCCTCCTCCTCATCGCAGTCGAGGCCCTGATGGGCTATCTCGGTCGTGTCGCTCTCCTGGAAGGGATTGTTCTCCAGATCAGACGCTCTGGCGGCTTCGGTTGTGACTTTTACTTTCATGCTATGAAAGCCAGTGGAGACCATTCCCACTTGCAGGTTTACAGGCTCCCCTTCAAACAGCAGGAAGTGTGAGTTTACTCCTTCTTTAAAACCAGGGGGCTGGTAATCATTTGGGGTCACTGCAAAATGGAAAGGGCAGAAAACCAAGTAAACTCTGAGTTTCAGGAGAACAACTCAGACCAGTCTTTCATGTGTAACAACAGTCCTCTCTCTCAAAGGCTTGCCAAAATCCTTCTGTTTATCCAAAATGCCACTTCAGCACTGAAGAGGGGACTTGACTAGAGGTCTCCACCTACCTGCATTGTAGTAGTGGAGTGTCATAGTCAGTATAACATCGTTAGGAAGGGGTCCAAGGTTCTGCATCAGTAGGTACAGTTTACGGATCAGCAGGACACTTGCTCTCTTAATATCTTCGCTGTTTGTCACACTTTCGAAGCTCGTGTTACTGCTGTTATCACATAAGAAAACAGCACACTTTTCAATCACATATAATATTGAAAATCTATTTCAAAAAGAACAAAAATTTTTACTGTATGAGCAGATAAATATAAACTAAACGCAGGACACTCTTGAAACTATTTTAGAATGTAAATTAAAGGAGTTATTGTACTTTTTGCAAAGGGGTTCTTAAGTAGCAAGTTCCCTTAAGGCATTTTAAATGTGACCTGATTTTTTTAAATTTGATTTATAAATGACCGCATAATTTAATACTGAGAACAATGGACTTGACATTTAATATTGGCTCTGTTGCTAACTAGCTGAATGACTCAGGTCAAGTCACTTAGACACACTAGGTCAGTTAGCTCCTTTGTGAGATAAGCTTACACATGTTTCTATACCTCTCCAAATTAAATCAGTCATCATCTCTGGCCTTTGTACCATCTGGGTATCTCTCAGAGGCATCCCCTTCTCACTCTTGCATGGATTATCACCATGACTGACTATTCTTCCTGTTTTCCTTCTTGTTCACACTGCAAAACATTCTCCACACCACTCCTAATATATATTCCTAATGGGAAAATCCACTCATGTCGCTCTCTTAAGTTTCTTATATTGTATCCATTACTTTTCAATGAAATTCGAGAACAGTGTGTGTACAATGGCCTTTCACCAGCCGCACCCTCACCTCCACCTTCATGTGTAACTGATTCCTTCTTACTCCTATGCATTTGTGTATGCTGTTCACTCTGCTTATACTGAGTTTTTCCCACTTGTCTTCCTGACATGCATGTGTCATCTCCTCAGGGAAGTCTTCTCCGGTCATCCCTATGCCTCACCCCTATGTATAACTATATGTCCCCTCTAGACTGAATGGCTGTGTTTTTCATCTCCACAGTACTAAGTTTGGTGCCCGACCCCAGTAAGTACTCAATAAACATTTGTTGTATTAATGAGTGAACAAACTAATTGGGCTAAATTACCTTCCACCTCTAAACATTTTTTATTTCTCTCCAAAAACTTTCCCCCGATTAGTCTCACATCTGAGTAGTTTCCAGGAAGGGCTGTGACTGCAATATATTTGTACAATGCCTTTCACGTAGTAAGTACGCAATACTGAAAAATAATCCTTAGTAACTGAACTACTAGAGGTAGTGTGAATTCATAAAACAAACATTATTAAGTAAACACATTTGCTCCTTTTTCAGTTTCGAACAACTTAAAGTTTTGTCTGCCAGGATCCAGCCAGTTTGAAATAAGTAACCAGAGGGAAGGGTATAACCATGAAGGCATGGGACCCCTTAGTAAACATTGTAGTCATGGAATCATTTCATGTAAAATCATATTCAAGACTTCCTTGTACTGTTTTTTAAAAGGAAAATCATCTTTAATATGTAAGAGGTGATAAGGTAATTTTGTATAAACAGTCACCTGAACAAAGGCCCAGCTTGGTCTAGTATGCATTACCTTCTCTTCCCCTGAGTAGCAGAACGATTTGGCCATTTCTGTTATACTGCTCACCTCTAGATATATGTGCCTTCACGACAAAAGAGATTAATCTGGTTGTCAGTGGTACTTAGATTTGAATTTTAGAGAGCAAAAGGCAGCTGTTCTATGTAAGAGAATATATATGAAAAGTTCTGAATACTCTGTGAAGTATTATACAGATATTAGCTAATGATGTTTAGTACCTTAATTCTTATTCCTAGAACTTACTTCCTCTTCACATCCTAGTGCTGTCTGGAAATTTTACAAGGGAGAGGATTATAAGGGTATGAATCTTGGAGAGAAATTGTAAAACTTGTAGTAAATGATGAGACAGAGCTCATCGTATGGAAAATTGAGAATGAGGCCACATTTCTCTTCAGAGTCATTCCTTTCAGAGAGACTCATGCCTCTGAGGTGGAACTCTCAACCACGCAGGACTTTTCTCCATCCTCCACCTGCCCCATTTCTATTCAATCTCATTAGGAATACTCAGCTCTATCTGAATCCAAAAGCTGGGAGGGGAATAGAACATTTCCATACGTACTGAAGACCTTCTGAAGCAACTGTCCTTGTCCTTGCTATTTAACCCATTAGTATATCTAAAACTTAAAATTTTAGACTTGATAGGAAAACGCAGTGCTTTCCAATTTTTTTTCATACAAGGATACAATATAGATGGTTATATTTGTATGACATACGGGGGTAAGCAGATGAGAATATTTGTGTCTATAGGTAAATAGAGCAGGGGCTTCACCTATCCCAGTCCCCATCTGGCTGTACTGAGGGTAGAAAGGATTGCTATTTGGCAAAGCAATTCAGAAGCTTCGGGTTAGTGGTTAGATAAAGCCTCATAGAGTTCTTCAATCAACACCTTGTGCACAACCCCATCAATATAATTTCTACTGCTATGCTACCCACCAGCCACCATAAAGATCACCACCATCACCACTGTGACCACTAGGTACCATTTACTGTGTGCTTCTTACCTGCCAGGGATGGGCAAAGCTCTACCTCTGCATTATAATTTAGCAATCACAGCAACCATATGAAGTAGATATTATTAATTCCACTGTGCGGATGAGAATGCTAACATCTGGGGAGGCTGAATATTCTGTCCAAAATTATATGACCAGAAATAGTCAGAGCTGGGGATCCACGCTAGATCTTTCTGCCTTAAGAATTAGGGCTCTCAACCACTAAACTTAACTTCCTTTAGACCTACTGTTATCACCTACAAGGAGAAGAGGAAAAGAAGCAAAGGAAGCCTCTTCTCCCACCACCTTCATCCATGGATTTCAGAAATTTAAACATTACATTCCCTTTTTATAATAGCAGGTTTCTTGTAAGATTATTGGGGAAGTTACAAGGAAGTATAAGGCCTATAACTGGCCTCAAGAGGCATATGTTTACCTCGATCCTATGTATTTCTTATGTTCATTAAACAATTAGATTCTACCTGTCAAAATCCATAGTGGCTCCTTCTTTTGTGTATTTGAATTTGAACTGGTATATCTCAGTCACTTTCTAGAAATATCAAAGGGAAGAAAGAAAGAAATCACTTTCAGAACATCTCTGATTTTCTTATCTAGTAACAGGCGTTACTTATCAGGTGTTACAGGTGTCTTCTTATCTAGTAACAGCATACACCTTCACTGTGTGCCTTCTACACCTCCTACATACCGGTTTGTTTCATAGCATGACATTATTCAGGAGTGATATCTCCAGATAAAAAGATAACAGTTTTTCTCCTCCGAGTCAAGAGTGAGTTAGATGGCATAGTCTATTGTTACTGCTTTATTTATTTTTTTATTGTTACTGCTTTAAAGCTGGAGAAACTAAAGCCCAGAGTCAAGTATCTGACCTGGCATTGGTCAGTAACAGTGGAACCAGCTAAGAAACCTATTCATTCATGGAACAGATATTTATTGAATGTCTACTCTGGGCCAAGCATTGGAGTCACTGTGGTGAACATGACAGAAAAAGTCCCTGTTTTTCCGGAGTATACAGCCTGGTGGGAGAAATGGCCAGTAAATAAGTAAACAAATAACATAATTTCAGGTAGTAATAAGTGCTGTGGACAATATGGAGCACAGCCTGTGAGGAGGACGGGGGGGAGGGAGAGGTGCTGATTGGGTTGGGAAGGGCCAAGGAAGCCCTCGCTAATGAGGTGATGTTTGAGCTGAGCCTCCTTGACAAGGGTCAGTCCTGCGCAGATGTGGGGGAAGGCGGGGCACCCCAGGCAGAAGAAACAGCAAGGTTAACGCTCTAAAGGAGGAAAGGAAGCCTCCTACAGGATTACAGAGGAGGCCAAGTGGCTGATGATGAGTGAGCAAAGGGGAGAGTGTAGGAGATGAGGTTGTAGAGGAAGTTGTGGTGCCTTGTAACTAAGAGGCTTGGACTTTATTCCAAGTAAACAGGAAGTGAATGGTGAGTGGTATTAAGCATGGGAGTGATTTGCATTTTTTAAAGATCACCTTAGCTATTTTAAGAGTTCAGAGAAGTGGGAACCATGAGAGTAATTAAGATGGAAGTAACTCAGGGAAGACCACAATGGCAGCAGGTAAACTAGAAAAAAATTCGAAAAAGAACCAGAGTCTGTGGTATCAGATCTTTTTTTTTTTACTTTCGTGATCTTGCACTAAAAACTAGAAACCACTGCTATCTGCTAGCTATAAATAGAGACAAACATAAATAAATAAGCTAGAAATAGAGAGGGACAGATTTCCTCATGAGAGATGTAGTCCATTTAAAATAAAATGATCGCCTAGCAGTTGAAGCTAACATTTGACCCAGATACACATACAGTTGACTCTTGAACAACACAGGTTTGAACCATGCAGGCCCACTTAAACATGGATTTTTTTCCCCAATAGTAAATGCTATAGCTGTATGTGATACGTGATTGTCGAATCCAGAGGATGCAGAACCAAGGATATAGAGGAACTGTGTACATGGAGGACCTACCATAAATTATACATGAACTTCCACTGCATGGGGTCAACACCCCAACCCCTCTGTTGTTAAAGAGTCAGCAGTAATCTATCCACAGAGTCGGAGAAGGTGCTGAAGACAGACAGGCAAAGGGTGTGAGTTTAAGTCAGAACACAAGACACACTCTTCCTTCATCGTTTCAGTGTTTTTTTCCTTGACAGTGTGGGCATGGGAATGTTAGATTGATGAGGAAAAAATCACAACGTTCTTGTTACCTGTGTTTATCTGAGATTTGGTGTCCCGTTAATCACAGTGAGCCGGTCCTGGGGATACTGGCTCATGCTGGTTACATTCTTAAAAGACTGGTTTGTAATGGAGTTAATTTTAAGAGAAAAAAATTTTCTAGCAAAACAATCTACGTGAGAAATCAAACCAAAATCTGAAGGCTGCTTTGTGAGTCCAACAGGAGAGATGTATGAGACTGGAGGCGCCTACAGCAACAGGCTTCCTCCAGACAGGCTAGATACACAACACCCTTCTTCGTGGATGAGGGTGTAGCTGCCCTGTCAGATAAACAATGCCTGTTCTTCCTGCCCGCCCATGTTTCCCAACCAGCTCTAGCTTTTTGATGTTCCAAAACATCTTTTATTTTAATTGTATCAAGAGTAGATCTTGTAGTGGTTGATAAAAAATTGACACTTTATTTGGTCTGTAGGGCGACTGATGAAAGAGTTGTGTTTGTAATTGTTTTACACTGTGTGTGTTGTGTCTGATTCTTTGCGACCCCAGGGACCGCAGCCCACCAGGCTCCTCTAGCTCCATGGAATTCTCCAGGCAAGAATACTGGAGTGGGCAGCCATTCCCTTCTCCAGGGGATCTTCCTGACCCAGGGATTGAACCCAGGTCTCCGGCATCGCAGGCAGACTCTTTATCATCTGAGCCACCAGGGAAGCCCATTTGTTTTACAGAAGATGCTCATCTTTAATAACTTCAATCTGTGTCTGATTGATCAAAGAAGGTGTATTTACAGCAGGCACTGGTCTCTTCTTAACACCTCATAAAACATTCTCCTGCTTTTCAGATTAATGTGTTGCCTAATAAAGATGAGCCGTTAAGCTGCTCACCAATGGTCTCTATTAATCATACTGGATGTATCCACATGGACCAGAGCAACGGCAACATATATAGCCTTTCATTCTCCCTCCATGTTCCAACCCACTGGCAAGACTTTTCAGGCCTGTCTCCAAAGCGCATCCCCAGGCCATCTGGTTCTCTTCACCCCGTCCAAGCCAAGACCAGCTCTTTCCATCTGATCTGCTTGCTTCCAAACTATTCCTCCTCCTCCAAATTCATTCTCTGTTCTATGGCCAAAAAAAGTTTGGAAAATGCAAATCAGACCTTGTTGCTCCTTTGTTAATGATTTCCCACTGCCCTCAGGATAAAATCCGGTTTACCTTGGTCCCCTGGCCTGACTCATCTGTGCCCTGCCGACCTCTCTGACCTTCTCTCTTGCCTCTTCCTTCCACCCCGCTCACTCAGCTCCAGGCCCAGGGCAGCCTCTCTGTCCATGAACATACAAGATGCCTTCCTGCCTTCAGGCCTTCACATAACTGCCCTCTGGGGTATGTTGTCTCCAGTTGATGATAGTAGTCATGATACTTGGGCACTTCCCTAAATGTTCTACATCTGTTCATTCTTACGTAGCCAAACTGGGAGCAGGCACTACACCATTACAGATGAAGCTAGTGAGCAGCACAGCGGGGTCTGACACTGGCACCCGCAGTGTTAGCTCCCGTACTGTTATGCCAGTCCCGTGCTGTTGCCTTTCACAGGCCTGCACAGGGCGGCGCTTCTGGCCACTCAGTCTCAGCTCAAACAGTGGCCCCTCAGGGAGACCTTCCAGGCACAGTCCTCCAATTTTTCTTCCTCCATTCCCACTGGGCACTCTCCAGCATACCACCTTCTTTTATTTTCATAGCTTTATGAGGTATCTGAAACTTGCTACCTTTTGTTTACTTGTTTATTGTTCATCCTCCTTCATAAGCCTAATGTAAGCTTCCAGACAGCAGGGACCTTGTCTATCCCATTAATTCCTATGTGTCAGACACATAAGCGGAACCTAATTAATACTTGCTGAATGAATAAATATTCAGCCAGAATAGAGTTCACATTCAATTGGATTTCACCTTCCAGAATTTTTTAAAAAGTCTCCAAAAGTATATTGTGGCTAGAAACAGGAACCATTTCTAGTTCAGTTCCTGAAATGATCTATTGAAAGTGGTGTTGACCACCTCGAGTAGTCACAAAGAAAACCAGATGTTGAGACGGTAAGATTTGTGGTGTTGTGTCAGTCGTGTCCGACTCTTTGCAACTCTATGGACTGCAGCACACCATGCTTTCCTATCCTTCACTATCTCCTGGAGTTTGCTCAGATTTATGTCCATTGAAGTGGTGATGCCATCCAACCATCTCATCCTCTGTCACCCCCTTCTCCTCCTGCCCTCAATCTTTCCCAGCATCAGGGTCTGTTCCAACAAGCCGGCTCTTCACATCAGGTGGCCAGAGTATTGGAGCTTCAGCTTCAGCATCAGTCCTTCTAATGAACATTCAGGGTTGATTTCCTTTAAGATTGACTGGTTGGATCTCCATGCAGTCCAAGGGACTCTCAAGAGTCTTCTCCAACACCACAATCTAAAGCATCAGTTCTTTGGTGCTCGATCTTCTTTATGGTCCAACTCTCACATCCATACATGACTACTGGAAAAACCATAGCTTTGACCATACGGACCTTTGTTGACAAAGTGATGTCTCTGCTTTTTATACTGTCTAGGTTTGTCAGAGTTTTTCTTCCAAGGAACAAGCATCTTTTATTCAAATATAGTAATTCTTTATGGGTCTATCCTGTGTTAGGTTACACATCCTATTAATACCCTCCACCCATCTGGAGCACGCATCTGCAGAAAAGCTGCACTGTCCCTCCCCACTGCTTTAGTTACTTTTGTCGGTTCATCTTTCTCGAGATGGAGCAACCAGAACAAAACCTCAGGTGCAGAAGCACCAGAGCTTTGTGCAATGCCCCAAACTTTGCTGGTCTCTGGACAGAATAAGCACACTTGTTTAAGCCAGAGGTTCTCAACCTGGTGTACCATAACAGTGTCTTCACAAGAGCACTGCAAATTTTAGTCCATGTGTATGTAACATGCTTTTTTGCTTCAGGTAAATATTAATGTTGTTATTGTTTGTACAATTTTGCTTAGGGGAGGCTATGCTTCTACCAATATGAGTTAAGAAACATGGTACCATATTAGGTAAGACTGTTTATGTGAGAATGTTGTTTTGAGAGTATATAAAAAAGTGAGATCAAAGAGGTAAATAGTTCTCTCAGTGACTTGACGCTAAAGAGCAATCATGAAACAGTGTAACCCATGGATACTCTCAGGCTATGAGCATTGCTGTGCCATAGTTATACCATAATTATTGCTGAGATGTGTGGAGTCTTTTCAAGTCTTTTAATACTCTTAAACATGCCACCAAATTCGCTAGTAATTAAAAGTGTTCCATGAACACATAGGTTAGGGATCATTGCTACAGGAAACAATATGTAAGAGTTCAGAATATTTTTTCTGAGTCATAAATGATGGCTCAGAGCCTATAATAAGCTGATTTTGCTTTCTAACTTTATTATATATATTGCCTACATCAAATTTCATTTAACAGTTTTCTTCCCACTCTGTAATATTTTTCCGTAGATAAGCCCAATTTCGTAAGCATCGTACTACCTCAAAAAGTTTCAAAAAATTTCAGACTAGGAGTTTCACATGCAGAAGAAAACATAGTAATTTATTGAATGAAGGAAATGACCAATTTATTAACAATTTATTGGAGATCTTACTTTGGGAAACTTCTCTTCAAATGTACTGGAAAAAAAACCCTGAAAACTAAACTAGAGATAGAGATAAAGAGAGGTAGCTTGGGCACTGAGGAATTGTCACCCACCTGTTACCCACCTGCATGCACCAGCTTTTTTCGGCCTTGCTCAAACAGCTATTTATAATCTTGCCAAGGAGTAGATAGTAAAGGCTAAAAAAATGCCCAGCTTGGTTGTGAAGGTCATCACTTAGGCTAAACTCAAAGGCTTAGGGAAAGCAAACTGAACGCAAGGAAAGGGGAAGAGGAAAGAAAGCTGGGAGGAAAGCAGAGGTCAGAACGAGAAGCAAGCAAGAAGGGCGTCTCCCTCCATCCCTGTGCCGCGACCTCCGCAGCTGTTCAAAGCAGCACAGGTAACCGCCATGTACCCAGTACGATGACAGTCACTCTGGGGGGTGGAAAGGAGACGAGACCCTTGTCCTCAAGAATTCACAGTTTGGCTAGGAAGATAAAGTAATCTATAGGAATCAAGAGTGTTGAATTGTGAGGTCCTGCTAGAAAAGGGAATTCAGAGAAAGAAGAACTTAGGGTGAACAAAATAATCAAAGAGGCTCTCATGGAAGTTTCAAACACAAGTTGGCGCTGAGGATGAGTAGGATTCAATAAGCAGAGGGAAGAAATTTACAGAGAGAAGGAAAAAGGTAAAGCTTGGAAATCTATGAGAAGGTCAGAAGGGGGAGAATTTAGTTAGCCATTAAAAAAAAAAAAAGTTTAGCATTTTTATGCCCCAAAGACCACAAATAGAAAGGATTTAGCATCAGTCAAAATGAAAAGGAAATGCGGTCTTCATAAATCAGATTCTCACTGTTAAGATGTTAGGAAATAGGCTTCAGTTCCACTCAATGTTTTTTCCCAGTACTGCTAGGTAGTTTTTTTAAATCTCATAATAAAGAATTGGTGACATTTATAATAAAACACACAGAAAGAGCTCACTATGAGTTACTTTACTCATTTGGTAGTCTAGTGACATAATCTATGGCCTCAACTCAGGTAAACATATTTAAATATACATATACTGCCCATCTCTATATGTGTTCTTACCTCAGGCTCCTTAGGATTTGTGTAAAGCTATTTAAGGAAAAATAAACAGCATTTAATTTCTGAAACGAGATTACTCCTCACAGAATACATTTGCTATGTGAAGAGTTCAATTTATGCTATATTAATTGAGTACTGAAATACATATATGCATAGATTATATATACCTTGAGATATATATATTTCAAGCTAGAGGTGGGATAAGCTCTAATTTTGTGAACATAGAGAGTCTTTAAGAGTATTCCATGAACACTGACTATAAGGAAACTGATAGCCAGGTATTTATAATTACTGTGAGCTACAAATAAATTCTAAATAATTGGTTATGGTTTTAAAGTTTTAAAATAATTTATATATCTAAGACTCGCACTAGTATCACCTCATTTTCTTTCTGTTCTTAATGACATATACCATGCTATACCCAGCATACTTTTTAAACTCCAAAAAAGTCTGCAAAACTTCAAAAACAAGGAACTTTCAGTCTGTAAAGTAACTCAGAAAATAAAATCCTGATAGCCAGTAGATGGAACAGATAGTATATTCTATATATTTCCTCAGTTATTGTAATATGCCAAAGAAATATATAGACTGTGACATTTTAGTAAAAGTTTTGATAGAGGTTTTTTTTTTTTTTTTTAATTCCAACATGTCATAGGACAGACAATGAAATTCAGGAAGGATGGGAGAGAGTATACTGTTAACACTTTCACTTGCCAAAAGACAATGAAGCAGAGACAAAGGCTTGGTCTTTAAATGTGTACTTACTGTAAGTACTGCCATGTGTAGCTTTAAGAGAAAAGAAAACTATCGTTAGTACACACTTGCACCTGTGTTATTGTTTTTTTCAATAAAGTCTAGTTAAACTATGACTTCAGAGAGGTTCCAAAAATTTGGGTAGAAAAAATATTCAGAAGGTCAGAGAAATGGATACTAATTATCCATTCATCCAAGTAAGTGTCTATTATATACCCAAGATTCTGCTGGGGAGGGGAAAGATGAAAAAAAAAAAAAAAAAAACCTATACTTACTCTCTATAAGTTACATTCTAGTTTGGGAGTCAGAAGATACACAAAATAATTCATTATAAGAGTTAAATATGCCATAAACATCTCTAAAACATTTTGCCCTTTGAAAGGAATCTACTAGAGTAAAAAATCTGAAGTCTGATACGAGTTCTACAAAACCCCTGTCCTCCCTACATATACATTACAGATAAGATTCTCTCTGTTTGAAAGAATAACAGAATACATAGATACAGAGACAGAATCAAGTCTATCACAAACTTTTAAACACTATGATACAGAAGAGAAAATTTTCAGGACCACAACTTCGTATCAAACTATTCACCTATTTCACCCAAAGGACTAAAACTTTAGTGACGCTGTGTGGCCATTTTGGTTACTGCATACAACTGATTTTTTAAGACTACCCAGTGAAACTCTAGCTTACATTATTTAATTAATAGCTCATTCATTCATTCAAAAGTAGAAATGGCCCCTGATCTCAGGGAACATGCAGACCAGGAGAGGACAAAGAAAAACACACACAGATAGGTACATCATCACAAGTGTGTTAATTGCTATGAAGCAGTTGGGTTGTGAACATTACACAGATGGACAATCTCAGCAGGGAGAAGGGTGGCAGAGGGCGGGGGCTCATCAAGGAAAGCCTCTCAGAGGAAGTAAATAGGTTGGGACATGAAGGATAAATTGCAATTAGCCAGATAAAGAGTGTGGGGTAGGGAAGAAACTTTTGCAGGCAAAAGTAACAATATGTACAACAGTAAAAGGCACTCAGCATGTTCTAGAATCCTTGTGTGGCTTGAACTTGGTGAACAGTGGTGAAAGTGATGCCTTAGGAAGTGTGATCCCTAGGCCAGCAGTCTCAGCATCACTTGGAACTTGTCTGAAATGAAAATTCTCACACCAGAAATTTGGGGGTGGAACCTGGCAGTGTGTGTTTTACCAGGCCCTCCAGGTGACTCTGAGGCAAGCTAACATTTGAAAACTGCTGCCTTGGATTATTAACTCATTTAATTCTCAAACAACCCTGAGGTAGGTTCTAATATTACTGCAAATATAAGGAAACCCTAAGTGGTAGGTTACATGCCAAGACACAGGAATTAAGTGGCAGAACTAACATTCACTTCAGACTGGCTTTTTCCAAACCTTGAGCTCTTAACTACATTGCACTGCCCCTCAATGATGGACACTCAAGAAATGTTGCTGAATGAATGAGTGCTGTTTGGTGTACTGGTGATGGCCTCCTACCCCTCTCAACCCGTCTAAATCCTAAGGGCCTTCAAATCTCAGGAGTCATTTTCTCAAGAGGTCCCTCATGCCTCTCACTGGCTATAATCCCACCTTTTCCATACTTCCTTTGCACATAATCAATCTCTTGCCTTTGGCATTGCATCACTTTCTAATGAATGATTATTTATACTTGTGATAAAGATGATTTTTTAAATAAAAATATCAAACTGATATGAAAAAACTCAAAATTTAATAGCCCAACCTGGCACAGGTAGAGACCAATCAGAAAAGGTGCCAACTTAGCCTTAGGCTGGGTTTCTGGAGGCTCCCCCTGAGCCAGCTGTCAGTCCTTTAGTTGCTAGATTATGGAGTAGTCTGGGGAGATCCCAGCCTCCCCCGAGACTGGTGGGGTGCGAGGGAGGACATGGTGGGAGTCATGTGGGGCCTCAGAGAAGCATTTATTTAGCACTGAATATAGAGTACTTCAGTATTTTAACAAAAGGTACAGCTACACCAGCGTTCACTAGCTGATCATCAGTTGTGCATGTGAATGTCATTCATCTTCTGCCTTGGTCTATAAGCTCTTTGTGTGCACAATCTTATATCTGTTTTATTTTTGTATTCCTCAACCTCCTGGTCAGTGTTGAATAACTCATAAGTAATAACTGTTCAATAAAAAGGAAATGTATCAGTGCAACTAAGTAATCCAATGTAAGGCTTACTCACCTTAGGTTTTCTTAAAGGAATAGGAATTGAGAAGGGGTAAAAAGACACAGATGGGGAAAAGGAGGAAGCAGTGGTACAAAGTTCATTTATTAAATTATCTCTTCCACTAGACTTAAGCTTCTAATTTTTATACCCTTTGCAGCTGTCTTGGGCAGTGAGAAAAATCTAATGCACTTAAATTCAGGCTGCATTTAAAAAAATTCAAGCTATAATACTAGCTATTTTGAGGGAACAGGTTATATACATGTGCCAAACATAGATAATGAAATAACTAACATAGAATAAAAATTGAGTATTCAATTCCATTTTTTCCTTTCATATCTGTACATTGCATCGCCACTATCTTGAAAAAGCTCAATGTGCTAAATGCCAGATTCTTGTCTCCCCTGTCCCACATCCTGTGGATCTCTTCCAGTGACTTCAGAGGAAATTCTGTGGTCAAAAAGATATGAGTATGTGAAAGAGAAAACTGAGGGTGTCAATTCTAACTGATGTAAAGGAGACATCAACAGGACAACAGAGACACAAAGTAACGAGAAATTGGTTCATGAAGGCGTACATGGGAACTGGTGTACTGCTAAACCCAACAACCAAATACAGGCTAAAATTTTTTTTTAAAGGGATAAAGGGCGAGTCTTTGATCCTGGTATAAATTTAAAGACGTTCTTACGTATCTCTTTTCCAAGGCATCAAAACAACCTTGAATCCTGTCAAGAAATAAATGCTTGATGTCAATTTGGATCAGACGCAAAGCCAGAAAGAATCCCAAGTACAAAACTAATTTACTTTTTTGCTTTGAAATACTTTAAGTTGATAACCATCTCATCTTTCACCCATTTAATCATTTTCTAGAAACTCTAAGTATGTTTTAATGTATTAACAGTACTTATAATAAATAATAGGTAAGCAATTTTGAGGTAGGGAACCACATCTTATTTTTCTTTTTGGATCCTGTAATGTTTAGCACACTGACATG
The DNA here is from genome assembly GCF_963930625.1 of Muntiacus reevesi. NCBI lineage: Eukaryota > Metazoa > Chordata > Mammalia > Artiodactyla > Cervidae > Muntiacus > Muntiacus reevesi. The sequence goes on from NC_089261.1 coordinate 4,720,483, forward strand.
TATTTGATAAGTAATCAAATTTTGATTGATATTTTTCTTCCTTGTATAAAGTCTGTATTCTTAAAAAAAAAAAAACAACTAAATCAGTACCTTAAAATAACGCTGGATAATTGTTACGCATTTCTAGGAAGTAGTTAAAAAAAATACATGAAAAGAAAGAAAAGAAGAAGGCAATAGTTTTAAGGAAATGATCTTACCAAATAAAGTCTTATGGGTAATTTCAGCCATAATAAAAATGTTGTTCATCTTTGGTGGAATTTCAGTTACTTACCACTTGATAATATGCAGTGACCCAGGACATTTTTTATCTTCTCGCAGGATTTTTAAACTGAGGTCTACAAAAATAGAAACATAGTCTGCTGTACTAAAATTGTCCATGCTAAATAAGGGTATTTCCTTTCATGATTTTATTTATATAACTTACTTAGTTTTATAGCTTATAAAAACATTTTGAATCTCTAAATGTCTAATTTTAAAACAAATCCTATGTTGATAATTGGCTTAGTTCCCATTTTTATTATAGATTAGCAGTCTCCTCTTCTACAATGTACACAACTGAGTTGGTTGTGAAATCAATTTGTGTCACTTCTTTGCTTCTGCTGAATTCTAAGTTATCATAAGGTAGTACTGAGACCAGCTATATCAAGCAATTTAAAATATACACCTCCATCTCAAATCTCTTCTCTAGTATTTCTCTCTCAGTGGAGGGAAAAAAAGGATAAGATATGTTTTCATGGGTTATTCTTAGATATTAATTTCCATCTGAAATTCAACCACCTTATTATAGGAAGGAAGAATAAGAAAATCATTAAAAGTTTTGGTTTAGATTAGTCTAAAATCAATTACTGATTCATGTATGACTTTGTAAATTCATGTAGATTCATGTATGACTTCACCTTTTCACAGTGTTTTCCTATTCTAAAATTGATGTTACCTCTGTTGCTGTTGAGGGACATGAAAATTATTACTGGGCATTTTTATGTCATGTGCTGCTTTAAGTACACACACTCAGAGGAAGATATATAACTTCCATTAAAACTATCACAAAAAATAAAGCTGTAAACAATGGTATTGCCCTCCATGCATAGGTTAGTGACTGGCACACAGTAAGTGCTTAATTAACTACCCCAAACGTGTCTTTCTCCAATTCTATGTTCCAAACAAGAGGAGAAACGGCAACTGTATGTGGCATATAAACATTTTTACTGCTATAGATTTCTATCCTGACCAGAAGAGCATAACGCAAATGAGGCTGTCACAGTTGCAAACGTGCTTTTGTGTTTATAGCACACATGGATTTCATTGATGCTTATGTAGAGAAGCAAATGGTGTTTAAGAAAAAATAAATTGGAATGAGTGAGGCCTAGGTTATCATTAAATACAGATGTGAGAAACAAAGTAAAAATAGATTTTGAAGAATAACATCTTACAAGGAAACTTGTAGCCCTCTATATTTATTTTCCAAATGATACTTTCCTACTTGGGTGACAAGTCAGCAAAATTTTCTGAATGGTTATCACAATCCAGCTTTTTTAAAAATTAAAAGAATTTTGAAAAACTGAAGAGTGCTAGGTACATTATTCTTAATACAAGAGAAGGAAAGGAGACAGAAACTGCTTGTAATACAAGGAAATGAGATCATAAATTTAAGGACATAAGGAATAAAAGGAAGAAAACTAGAAAAGAGAAAATTGAGAAAAGAACTGATTGGAATAGTAATTGTCGACATCTCCATGTTAAACAATAGATGGGTTTGGGATGGGTATGCATTTTTTTCTAGCTTATTCCTATATGTTAACAGAAAGAATTTTTAAAAACTTCTCAATTAAAGTTCTTCATTGTGGAAGTCTGTCTCAAAGTTGAGACACAAAATAGTGCAAATGTACAGCACCTACATAAATCTCAACCTGGCTGCTGCTTTGGTAGGTACAGTTTAGAATTACTGGGCTTGTCCGTACAGATTTCTTTTATCTTCAGCCTGTCATTTGGTATCTAGCCAGGAACTAATAGTTCCTACAAGTAAAACCACTACACAAAGTGAAATTAAAATGGAAAATGAATTAGCAAATTGATCCTGACAAACAGGCCCATGACCTGGAATTAGCATACTCCATGAGAAATTAAAGTTTTACTCCTGCCAAATAGAGGGAAAGGGCTCCACCAGCCAAAGTAACCATTTAGTTAGACTTTACCATCCAAATGGCGTTCTCCGTAAGAGCTCTCTGGAAATAGGCCCCGTAGATACGTTATACATGAGATAGAAGTAGCAAAAAGTTTCTTCACCATTATCAGTGACTCATGCTCGTTAGTGATTTGAGATGGGAAAACTGTTTTCTAGGAGGGAGGAAAAAATGTAAAAGATTAGTATTCTTTAACATATTCAGCCCATCATATCATTACCACAAGCAAAATGGAAAGACCTCGTCTGATACCTTTTGAGATAATCAAAAGGAAACAAGGCTTTGAATATTGCTTTAAATGAGATCTTCACTGGCAAGGCAGAGAAGAATGGTTGAGACAGGTATTCAAGTAATTCAAGACTAATATGATTTATTTTACAATGATCTGTGGATTTGAGGAAAAACTGGGAGTTTTACTGTGATGATGTGATCTCCCCTTTCACACACTCCTCAGAAGGCGCTACAATCTGCCCGTCACGCCCTCCACTCTGTGCTGTTCTCTCCAGCCACCAAGTACATCCTATCATTAGCCTCATCTCGGTCCTCATACTGTCACTCTACTGCAATGTCTGACACTTTTACCCACACTGTCTTTCTCAGCTTCCGTAACACTATTTTCTTTTTTCCCCCTATCTATCCTCCATAGCTATTTCAGTCTCTTTTTTTTTTCTTCCATTTTTCTGCCTTTTCTGGGTGTTGCTCCCACCCCAGAATTCTGTCTCCAGTCTTTTCTCTTTCCATAGCTCTTTCTTCTTGAATCATTTCGGCTCATTGCTTCACCTGCAGCCAGTACAGAGAAAACGTCCTCATTTCTGTTCTGAGCTTGACTCCCATATGTCTATTTTCCGAACATCTATGCCCAGACCACTTTGTAGACCTCTCAAACTCAGTTTCTCTCTCTCACCCTGACTGAAACCTGATCCCAAATTTCAATCTCAAACAAATGAATCCATGTCCACTTCAGTCAAATCATCCAAGCCAGACGTAGAGTCACCTTTGGCTTCTCACCCCGCTCCATACTCCATACCCAATCACACAGTACTCTTCATTCTCTCTAGAAGCGACTCCCTTTCTCCTGTCTCTTCTCGCTGACTTGGCTCAGGACATGCTCATTTCTCCCCTTTACTACTGCAGTAACCTCTGACCTCCCTGCCATTTGTTCTTTTCATTCAATCTGTCCTTCATGTTGCCGTCATCATTAACTTTAAAGAACACAAATCTTATCATGACACTCCCAGTGTTCATACAGGATAGAGTTCAAGTGTGGCATTTGAGAACTGTCAAAACCTTATCTTTGCCCAGTTTTCTTGCCTCATCTCCCAGCCCTCCCCTCCTCCTTCATCCTCTTCCATGCACCCTACTCTTTAGCCACATGGAACTACTCTTCATCGACTATTCTGCTACCACGAATTTTTACCTTTTGTGCTTTGCTTAAGCAAAAGTTCTACAATATAAGTGACTCTCACACATGAAGCTGAGCACAGGAAACCTGGTACAAATGAGTACTACTGTATGATTGCTCTTATATAAAGTACAAAAGCAGGTGAAATGAATCCATGTTATTAGAAGTCAGGATGGTAAAGCTCCAATAACCTTGTTCAAATTCAGAGGTCTTTAAACTATGGTATGCTGTTTCAACTGTTCAGTTTTAATAATTCTGTTACTTGGAGACAGGTACTACCCACGAATATGCCTTTAGATGAAAGAGAACTCCCCAAAAGCTTTTCTATATCTAGATCTGGTTCTAGAATGTCTTCTGGACATTCTGGACATGATTTTGCAATTTAAGCTGCTTCTTGGGTACACTATATAGTGAAAATGAATTATCAGTTCATCCTTTTGGTCAAACTACATTATATTCAGTTTTTAAAAAGATATAATTATTACTCTTGCATGTATGAGAGGAATTTGGGGGGGGGGAAATTAATAAGAGATCTTAAAGCCAGCCTAAAGCTTTTTATTTTTATTCTGTAACCAGTGGAAAGGCAGCAGGTTTGATTGGGTCACTAGAATAATTGTTTTAGGAATATAAAGCTATAGCAGAAGTAGGAAAGATTACAGTTTAAAGGGAATTTGGTATGGAATGTACATGTGTCTGCATATAAGTGTGTAAAATTTTACAGAAAATTGCTTTTTGTATCCATAGATTCTGAGAAATTAAGGTTCTTTGGGGTTAATTGGGTAATAGCTGCATGACATGTATATATAATAACTTACTGAAAAGATGCCAAAACTTAGAGACAATACTTAATAACCATCTGTAAAATTAAATAATCTAAAAATATAAAGACATTTATTTTAAATATGGAATCAAAAGGGCCATTTGTAGTAATGAAGACCAATGACTGGAAAAGGCCTCTAGAATTGTTACTTTTCTAACACTCCGGGAATTTTTTTCTCAGCTCAACTGGTCCAATATTTTAAGAGGTATCATGCACATTTTTATAAATGTCTAGTACATGAAAATACTGTGGCTTAGTAATAGAAAACACTGTTATAAGTTATTTTAATAAGAAAGTGTGCTAATGACGTAAGTAATGTTTGACAGCTCACCTGTCAAGCTATGTGTGTGTGAGTCGCTCAGTCGTGTCTGACTCTCTGTGACCCCATGGACTCTAGAGCTCAGCTGTCAAGCTACATGTGTGTGTGTGAGTCGCTCAGTCGTGTCTGACTCTCTGTGACCCCATGGACTCTAGAGCTCAGCTGTCAAGCTACATGTGTGTGTGTGAGTCGCTCAGTCGTGTCTGACTCTCTGTGACCCCATGGACTCTAGAGCTCAGCTGTCAAGCTACATGTGTGTGTGTGAGTCGCTCAGTCGTGTCTGGCTCTTTGCAACCACGTAAACTGTGGCCCACCAGTTTCCTCTGTCCATGAGATTCTCCAGGCAGGAATACTGGAGTGGGCTGCCATTCCCTCCTCCAGGGGATCTTCCCGATCCGGGGTTGAAGCCGGGTCTCCCACATTGCAGGCAGATTCTTTACCATCTGAGCCACTGGGGAGCCCTATGGCAAGTTATAGTACTTCTCTGAGTTTCAGTTTTCTCCTTATTTCAAGGCTTAATTGAAATAATAATACCAATCTCTTGGCACAGTGCCCAGCACATAATTATTGTTGTTTCCAGTAAAAAAAAAAAAAAAAAAATAGCAAAATCATACAGTCTTTTGAAATTTTCTGGGAGAAGTAGTTCATGCAGTCCAAACTACAAAGATCTGTTTGTATCAAAAGGTCAATTTGTTAATTGACAGCGCGAAAAATAACTGCCAAACTGATTGCAATTCATCTACCCAGCTAAGCATTTCCACCCCAGGAAGGAAGCACACTTAGGAAATCCGATGAGATCAGGAGTCTGCTTGTTGAATATATTGAATTCAAGCCAGAAAGATGACGGCTTTCTCTCTGCCCCAATTCTCCTTCAACTTCAATCCTTCCTACCTCTGCTACAGCTTAATATTCTTAAAACAGTAATTTATTCAACTGTCCTGGTAAAACTGCTGACTTTCCATTGATTGCAGAATAAAGCATAAGTCCTTTAGCCTGGCTTTTAAGATCCACACTAATTTGTCCCCAAACTTCCTATTCAATTAATTTTCCTACTTCTGTCCAACATGATGAAGGTCCACTCCAGTACGGACGAGTTCTTTGTTACTCTCTGAAACATGCCATGCTCATTACTTATTTGAGCCAAGGCATATGCTAGTTTTTCCTCATGGAATTCTCCTCTCTCTCCTCCATCCTAATCCTTTTCATTATTTAAGGCCCACCTTAAATCTTGTCTCCTTCTTAAGGAATATACAAACCATTCCAATCTATACAAAAATCTCTAAATTTCTATCATTTGTATTACTTTACTCTTTTTTTAAAATTTAAAAATTTTTTTTCCTTTATTAGTTGAAGGCTAATTACTTTACAATATTGTAGTGGTTTTTGCCATACATTGACATGAATCAGCCATGGATTCACATGTGTTCCCCATCCTGAACCCCCCTCCCACCTCCCTCCCCATCCCCTCCCTCTGGGTCATCCCAGTGCACCAGCCCCGAGCACTTGTCTCATGCATCCAACCTGGACTGGCGATGTTTCACACTTGATGACATACATGCTTCAATCCTGTTCTCTCAGATCATCCCACCCTCGCCTTCTCCCACAGAGTCCAAGTCTGTTCTGTACATCTGTGTTGCTTTACTCTTGTCACAAATATTTAATGCATATACTGCATTGTATATTGACTTACCTCCTGTAAGTCATTTCCCCAACCAGATTATAAACTTCTGGAACATGAAGATTCTTTTTTTTAATTCTCTAGAACACAGTGTTACATATATGTTATGTAATACTGAGCTTTCAATGAATAAATGAATGATTCATTAATGACTGTCATGGGACAAGATAAACTTGCCCAGGTGAACCCAGCAAGGTCGCCTGGCCCCGTCATGCGCCCCCAGGATCCTAGTTTCTGTCAGCGCCCTCTCCTTCAGCTCTTATAACTGCATCAGTGTGTATCAGAAGTTTCCTGTGTCAGGAAGTGAATGTCTAACAAGGAACCTTTCTCTTTAAATATCTCTTTTTGTTTCTGATTTCTTTTACTCTGGTTGTTGTTCAGTCACTCAGTGTCTGACTCTTTGCATCCCCGTGGACTGCAGCACGCCAGGCTTTCCTGTCCTTCACCATCTCCTGGAGCTTGCTCAAACTCATGTCCACTGAGTCAGTGATGCCATCCAACCATCTTGTCCTCTGTCTTTCCTTTCTCCTCCTGCCTTCAATCTTTCCCAGCATCAGAGTCCTTTCCAATGAGTCAGATCTTCACATCAGGTGGCCAAAGCACTGGAGCTTCAGCTTTGGCATCAGTCCTTTTAATGAATATTCAGGATTGATTTCCTTTAGGATTGACTGGTTTGATCTCCTTGAAATCCAAGGGACCCTCAGGAGTCTTCTCCAACACCACAGCTCAAAAGCTCCAATTCTTTGGCACTCAGCCTTCTTTATGGTCCAACTGTCACATCTATACATGTGGAATGTAGTCATGGCTTATACATGACTACTGGAAAAATGGTAGCTTTGACTATACAGACCTTTGTTGGCAAAGTAATGTCTCTGCTTATTAATACTCTGTCTAGGTTTGTCATAGCTTTTCTTCCAAGGAGCAAGCGTCCTTTAATTTTGTGGCTGCAGCCATCATTGCAGTGATTTTGGTGCCTGAGAAAATAATGTCTGTCATGGTTTCCACTGTTTCCCCATCTATTTGCCATGATGGGACCAGATGCCATGATCTTCATTTGTTGAATGTCTCACGAGATGAACCTTCATCTGAAGATGCTTCAAGCCTGACATCTAGAACTCTTCCCTCAACTGGTAGTTCTCTGGACTCATAACTTCACAAAACTCTTTTACTCTAGAAAGTCTAAACATATAAACATGAAACAAGCACCCAGGAAGTTACTTCATAGAAATCTATTCTAATTTCCTGAACATCCTCAGTCCACTAGCCAGTTAAAATGTAGACATACTCTGCCAGGATATTATGTGCCAATTAACTGATAAAGCTGCTGTTTTAAAAAACACCAAAGATTAAAGTCATGATTCTGAATTAACTCACTAAATAGTCATTGATTTTCTTTTAATTCTTAATAAATACCTTAGATGTCTTGTGAATTCTGATAGAGCGAGAGAGCTGAACAGTGGCCATGATAGTAAGGTATCAGGATTCTTTTAACAAATCTAACCTGTAGGAAAAAAAATTAATTAGCGACCTTGCCTAACATAATCCTTTTATTGCGAATCTTAAAGAACTATATAATTAGCATTTGATTGTATTCTTTGGAAAATTAGTTTAATAAACATCTCCACAAGCAATTTTCTATAAATTAGAGTAAGATCTCTGGATTAGTTTTTCCAACCACCCAAGGAAAATATAAGTTGACTTCCTCGTTCCCAAATACATTTGGAGGAGAATAATAAATTACAAATCCCCTAAAGGTTTGACAATGTATTTTACTCATCCTTGTTATTCCCGCAGAGTGTTAAAAGTGCTCTCTATATAACAGGGGCTTAAAAATTATTTCTTGAGTTAATTTCATGTATAATTGATTTTCAAAGTCAACTCAAAAATTAAAGTTTACATTTCATACCCATTAGGACGGCTATTCAAAAAGATGGAAAATAACAAGTGTAGGTGAAGATGTGGCAACATTGGAATCCTTGTGCACTGCTGGTAGGAATGTAAAGTGGTGCAGCTGCTAGAGAAAACAGTATGGCAGTTACTAAAAAAGTTCAGTAGGTTTACCATACTATCCAGCACTTCTACTTCTAAACTCAGAAGTATCAAAAAGTGTTAGTTGCTCAGTTGTATCCAACTCTTTGTGACCCCATGAACTGCAGCCCACCAGGCTCCTGTCCACTGGATTTCCCAGGCAAGAATACTGGAGTGGGTTGCCATGTCCTTCTCCAGGGGGGTCTTCCCCACCCAGGGATCAAACCCACGTCTCCTGTGTTACAGGCAGATTCTTTACCATCTGAGCCACCAGGGAAGCCCAAAATGTATTGAAAGGAGGGATTCAAACAGACACACACCAATGTTCATAGCAGTATTATTTATAACAGTCAAAAGGTAGAAACAACCCAGAGGTCCAAGAATAGTTGAATGGACTTTTAAAATATGGTAAAGACAGTGCTCGCTTCGGCAGCACATATACTAAAATTGGAACGATACAGAGATTAGCATGGCCCCTGCGCAAGGATGACACGCAAATTTGTGAAGTGTTCCATATTTTTTTAAAATATGGTATATACAATGGAATATTATTCAGTATTAAAAAATAATGAAATTATGATATATGTTGCAACATGGATAAATTTGAAAACATTATGCTAAAAAAAAAGAAAACATTATGCTAAATGAAATAAACCAGACACAAAAGGATGCCTATCACATGATTCCACTTATATGAATAGAGATAGCTAAAGTAGTCAGATTCATAGTGACAGAGAATAGAACAGAGGTCACTAGGGGCTGGAGGGTGGAAGGAATGGGGTGTTCAATTGGTACAGAGTTTCACTCAGGCTGATGTAAAATTTTTAGAAATGGGTAGTGGTAATGGTTGTACAACACTGAATGCACTTAGTGCCACTCAGTTACCTACTCAAAGATGGTTGGGATGATGAATTTTATGTACATTTTACCACAATAAACAAGCATTAATGTTTAAAAATACATACAGTTTTCACTATCTCACTTCACTAACAAAAAAGAAGTAAATTTCCTTTTTTCTTTTTAAAGGACTTAATTTATATTGTTTCAAGATTTTATGGAGTTCTGACCAAAATATTAGTAAAATAATCCACTTAAAGAAATTCTGGATCACCTAGGATAGCCTGTGACTTGATTTTGTGTATAAATTAATGCAAGATTCTGGAAGATTTTGCAAATAAAAGAGGGCAGAATTATTTAAGAACACTGCCACAAGGTGGTGATAGAGATTATAAACAGGTAATAATTTCTCTCAATTTACTTCTTCAGAGCAGCACTAGGGGACACTCTTTTACAAGATTTAAATAAGACTGACAACCGCCTGATAGTCCTTTGGTCCTTAAAGATTCCAAGGTGTCTTTTGTTGACTTCAGATTATAACCTTCATTTTTGAGCGTAACCTTCAAAAGTGACTCAACATGATCACTGTCTCCTTTACAACTTCAAGAAATGGGAAAAATAAGTAACTATGAGAGTTTACACTCCAGTTCTGACCCAGTAAACCAAGATAAACTACCACCTATTGGGGTAGTTATTAGAGACAATAAATAATAGGGAATAATAATTTCAAGTGGGTGGCTTTTCATATTGGTGGATTTTTAAATAATTTCTCTATGATCACAAGGTATTCTGATGGCATTTCTAGAAAATCAAGCCCTGAAAATAGTATCAGGCTATTAGAACACAATGCATTTTACTACATCCATGTATTTGGAATATATGAATAACCTGGGTTTAATTTATATTATCGCTGAAAGCTCAACCTTCCAGGATACTTGCTTTTGAGAAGGGATTCAAAGCTAGTCACTATTAAGCATTTGGTACATATCTGGGGAATTAACATTTATAAAATTAGTGAAGTTAAATTTTCCATACACACATGTATGTATACAGAGAAAATTAACTGCACTGCTAATGCAGTCTGGGAGAAAGTCTTTGGAGTTAAGGAACCTGGGTTCAAATTCTGCTCAACTACCTAGCAACTCTATGTTTTGGTCAAATTACTTAGTCTTGCTGGGCCTCAGTATCCTTTTCGTAAAATGAAGACAGTTAATCCAGCTTTTCAGGGCTCTTAGAGTGTTTATCAGGACATGTATTTATCTGGAGAGGAAACACAGCATAGTGGTTAAGCACATGAACTTTTGCGGAGCCAAATTGCCTAGGATCGAATCCCAGTCTGCAATCCAACTGCCATATTGTTTCATGCACATGTTTGCCTCAGTTTCCCCATCTGTAAAATACAGTCAGTAATGGTATCTACATCCCAGGCTTGTTGTGAGGACTAAATAAGCCATTATTGGTAAGGCATCAAAATACTGTCTGACACACATTTCATTATATGCATGTTTAGTTTTAAAAATCTTATATTAGTATCTGAACTCCTTGTTTTCTTCAGCTTCCCAGTTGTTCCTTCTCACTGTCATCTTCAGGCTTTTTTCCCTGCCCCTTTTTAAGCTTTTGGTGCTCTTCAGGGTTCTGTCCCAGGAGTTTTTTTCTTTTTAAAATTTTAAACACACCCCCTGGGTGAAAAAATACATTTTCACTGTTTCAATTACTATTTCTATTCTAACAACTCTTCTATATTTATCCCAACCTAGGTTTTGCTGGGGAGTTGCAGATCTGTACCTTTGACTATGAACCAGTTTCAGCTGGTTTTCCCAATATATCCAAATGTGAATCCTTTTGCCCTAAACCTATTTCTGTACCTTAGCTGAGTGAATGACAGCATCAAATACCTAAATTGCTCAAGCCTAAAAACTATGACTCAATTATGTTCTCTCCCTCATTCCTACATCCAGTCTCCTAATATTTCTCAAGCATCCACTCCTCACTTTATGCACATGGTGTCATCTCTGCTTTAGATCAGATCAGCTTCATCTTTCACCTGAATTTCTTCAACCACCAGTCTGTCATTGGCCTTACCCATCTCCAGTCTGTTCATGGTATTGCAGCCAGCGTATTCTTCTTAGATTACCAATGGGACTCTGTAATTTCCTGGACTAAAATGCTTCAGTGGGCCCCCAGTGCCCTCAGGATGAAATTCAAACTTCTCAAGATTAGGCTCAATCTTCCTTAGCCACATCTCTAACCATTTTCCCTTATACTTTTATGCATCAGCTATTCTTATCTACTTTTTAAATTTTTAATTAATTTATTTATTTTTGGCTGCTCTGGATCTTCGCTGCTGCCTGAGCAGGCTACTCTTTAGGTGCAGTGTGTGGGCTTCTCACTGTGGTAGCTTCTCTTGTTGCAAAGCATGGGCTCGAGGTGTGCTGGCATCAGCAATTGCAGCTGACAGGCTGTAAACATGGGCTCAGTAGTTGTGGCACATGGACTTGGTTGCTCTGCGGCATGTGGCATCTTCCTGGACCAGAGATCAAACCCATGTCCCCTGCATCGGCAGGCGGATTCTTCCCAAACAGGGAAGTCCCTTGTCTACTTGAAAGTGTTAGTCGCTCAGTTCAGGATTGAACCCGGGTCTTCAGCATTGCAGGCAGATTCTTTACCACTGAGCCATCAGGGAAGCCCAAATCAAGTGTTAATTGCTCGGTTGTGTCTGACTCCTTCCAACCCCATGAACTTTATCTTCTTTAATTAACCTATATTCTCTCAGCTTTCAGGTTTTTGTAATGTTCCCTCTGCCTGAAATATCCTCCTTCCTTTCCAATTCCCACTCACCTTCTAGACATGGGGTTAGTATCAGTTTCTCAAGGAATTATTCCCTGGTTCACCATCAAGTCCACCTATGTGCACACTGTAATATATACTGTATCATTTTGCATTTATGTATCCACCCCACCCTGCTGTGAGATAACATGAGGGCAAAGTTGTATCTGCCTAGTTCATTCTTTATTTTTTAGTTGTTTTGTTTTAAGGTATACTTCAGTAGGTTTTCATATATTCATGAAGTTTTGCAACCATCACTACTATCTAATTTCAGAAGATTTTCGTTACCTTAAAAGAAACCCCATTTCCACTAGCAATCACTCCTCATTTTTCCCTCCCCTGACTCCTTGCAACCATTAATAGACTTTTCATCTCTATCAGTTTGCCCATTCTGGACATTTATTTCATATAAATGGAATCATATATAAACTTTTGTGTCTAGTTTAGATCATTCTGGAGTCGTTAGCACCATGCAGTACTGGAATAAAGTGGGTTGTTTTTCAGTTGCTAAGTTGTGTCTGACTCTTTGCGACCCTCCCATGAACTGTGGCACACCGGGTTCCTTTGTCCTCCACTATCTCCTGGAGTTTACTCAAACTCATGTCCACTGAGTTGATTATGTTATCTAACCATTTTATCCTCTGCTGCCCCCTTCTCCTTTTGCCTCCAATCTCTCCCAGCATCAGGCTTGTTTCCGAGTCAGCTCTTTGCATCAGGGAGCCAAAGTATTGGAGCATCACCATCAGTCCTTCCAATGAATATTCAGGGTTGATTTCCTTTAGGATTGACTGATTTGCTTTCCTTGCAGTCCAAGGGACTCAAGAGTCTTCTCCAGCACCACAGTTTGAAAGCATCCATTCTTCGGCACTCAGCATTCTTTATGGTCCAACTCTCTCTCTGTACATGACTATTGGAAAAACCACAGCTTAGACTATGCAGATCTTTGTCGGCAAAGTGATGTCTCTGCTTTTTAATATGCTGTCTGGGTTTGTCATAGCTTTCCTTCCAAGGAGCAAGCATCTTTTAATTTCATGGCTGCGGTTACCATCAGCAATGATTTGCACCATGCAGTTCTGGAATAAAGTAGGTAGGTGCTCCAAAAATATATGCTGAATCAATAGAGAAGTAATACAGGGACAAGGAAGAATTAAGGGTCTAGAAAAAAAATTATAGAACTTCAGAGGTAGAAGGAACTTTAAATGATCTAGTCCAAACATTTATTTTTCCAGATGAAAAAAATCAAGGTCCAGAGAAGTCAACTGATTTATTCAAGGTCAACCAACCACTTAGTGGCAGAACTGAGAATAAAAATCAAGAAAATAAATAAATAAATAAAAATTTTTAAAAATCAAGAAAATTTGACTCATAATTTAGGGATTTTCCTACAGTGACTCAGCACCATGAAATTCCCTTGCTTTCACTGCATCCAAAATAATGCACTACCAACACCTTCCTAGTTGCTGGGCTTTCTTGCTGGTTTCTAAACATGGTAGTGTCTCTTTTCGGTGTTCTAAAATAAGCTGGCTTCAGGAAGGCAAAAAAGATCTAAATAATTGTTTAAATAGCCAGTTTCCTTTCAACTTCTAACTATTCTGTTGCAACTGTTGTTTTCCCTTTGAGCAGGTGTTTTGTGGAGGTCTCCTATTCAAGTACAAACTGCTTAATTTTGAAAGCTTACAAGATGACAGCCCCAGGAGGCTGTGACTCTGTAGATCATGTATTCTCAGAGAATTATTCTGATTTTTTTTATCACCTTGTTCTGACTCATCTAAAGCCTAAGATTTCAAAACCGTGCGCTTTAAGAACAGAACTCTAACTTTCAAATGTCTTTGACATTTGTCTTACACTTTGTGTATTGGATTCACACACATCTGAAACTTCACAGGTCCTCAATACCATTCATTCTTATGCCTGATGTGTCTACCCTGAGGAGGATTATGATCTTGAGAAAGGCAAAATTTCTGTGTTTTCTCAAATAAAGACTAACTCTGGGCTTACCTCTTGACCTACATGTCAATTGCCCTATTTAAAATGGAAACACAATTACTACTTTACCCTTTCATGTGTGAACCCAAGATTCAGATAAAGATTAACCAGCTATTGTTTAGTTTCTGAAGGCCTTATCCTCCTTGGAAGGTTGGGGGGGGGTGCGGCAGTGTGTGGAAGGGGGAGGTGTTATTCTGAGTGACACACACAAAAAAAGTTTCATTACATGTGCCTAAAGACAGTAATAGTTGATTTCCTAATGCTTTCCATCCATCTTTCCCAATCTTCCAAAACCATATTTTTTTTTTTTAAACAAGAAACTCCATTTTCTAGCAAAGGAATAATATCCAATAGCTGGATTCTAAAATGCAGCTAGATGACCTTCCTTACATGTATATGATATGAAGGATGGCTTTACTCAAAGGAAGTACATGTCAACATAAATGAGCTTGCATCATAAAGTTAGGAGGAGGAGGAAACATCCTCTGCAACTAACCGGATCCCTTCAGGTTTAAAGAAAAGGAAGTGGAGGAAGGATGGTCTTTTTAACAAATAGTGCTAGAACAACAGGACATCCATAGACCAAAAAACACCCAAACCCCTCAACCTAAATCTGACATCATATACTAATATTAATTAAAAATGGATCATTGATTTAAATGTAAATATAAAACTACAAAGACTAGGAAAGTCCAGCAAGAGGACTTTGTCAAAATTCACCCTGTTACTCAGAGGTTTCACAGAGTTTGATCCCATAAATTATTATTCTCTATTTTAACAAATCTCATTTGGCCCTGGTAATTCCCCTACTCCCTACTCACTCAGAGTAAATGGTTTTCACCGTATTAACTGGGTATTTGTTCATGCTCTTTTGGTTTTTTAATATCTTCTTCATGCTACTTCAATTATTCATTCTATTCAGCATTTACTGGGCGACTACCATGTACAAGTCTTTGAGTAGGCTTACAAAGATGTAAAATACTGTTCCCATCTCAAGAGATTTATGGCCCAGTGGAGAAATAAGATTATCCTAATTAGATTAAAACTCCTTTACTTTTCCTTCGATTTCATCAGCCAAGTACACGATGTACTTACTGCACACCATGTCCAGTGCTCCGGACAACTGAACACATTTTGGTGATTGGCTAATCTTGAGTTTCAAGACACACTCTGCACTGTTTGGGGAACTAAAGTCCAGGAGATTAAATGGCAAATCCTGGATAATGCGAAAGAGGAGCTGAGGTCAGCCCGTGGGGACTCACACACTTCTCGCTCCCCTCTTGGTCTGCGCCAGCCATTGATTCCGGCAAAATGCCTCCACAGCTGGAGAAAACCTGATCGAGAAGATAATCCCGCAAAAGTCCCCATCCGACTGCGTGTTGCAACACGCAGATATCGGTCTGTTTTGGGGGCCGATTACCCGCCACTGCCCTCCGACCAGAACTGATTCCTTCTTTTCCACCGATATCTCATTTAAAAGCTACCTTGATAGTGGAAATGTGTTTCCAGTACAGTTCTTTCCCCCCCCCACCCCCCGCCCCGACCCCTCAGTAAATGTGACATTTTTCATCATCAAGTGTTTGGGGGAAAATGGAACCTGGGGGGTTCCCTCTGTCCTTCGCCTCGGCCCCGGCTTTCTCGCTACTCCTCAGAGTACTTCAGGCCTCAAAAGAAATACTTTCAAGTCAAACTTAAAAGCCTCAGGTAAAAAGAAATGAAAAAAAGAAAAACTAAGAGAACTAACAACATTCAAAGCGCCCGTTTTTCTCCGTATTCCTCGCGTTTGGGTAGCTCTCACCTCAGCCGGTTGACGCCTTCCAGTGACTGCGACTCAACCGCCTTTTCTGGCTGAAACTCGTCTGCGGCGCTTGTGAATAATCAACAAGGCCTTCCTGGGCGGGGCGAGACGAGACGCTTCGTGAATAATTCATTAATTCTCGCGCTCTCCGGAGCGACCTGCCTCGAGCGCAGTCTCTTGCGTATGCAAATGAGGGCGAGAGGTGACTGGCACGCCCCCAGGGAGCCCCGCCCCCCACGCCGGGTCCGCTTGCCCCGCGGGGCGGTGGTTCGCAGCCCACAAGTCAGGCCGGCGCTGCAGCGTCGGTTCTGCGGCGTTTCTCGGTTTTCTGAGGGCTCGCTCGGGCCTGAGGGACCCGCACCGAGCTCGAGGCGCCGCACACGGACCTCGACGGGATCCTCGGCTCACGGCCACTCCGCGCGGTAAACCTTACGTCGAGGAGATGCCTGCTGGGTGAGGTGAGAGAGCGGCGGCGAGCATCTCGCGGGCAGCGAGGGGCTTGGGCTGGAGCCTGAGGGACCATGGAGTTCATGTTGGCCAAGTCCCGGAATGAGAGGTCCCGGAGAGGCCAGGGGGCCCGCGCGGGGGCGGCGCAGGGGACCGGGGGCAAGCGCCCGAGGGAGCGGGCTGGCGACGAAGAGCTGTGGAGGCCACAGAGGTTTCGCGCCTGAGGGCATTTCCAGTTCTTCCCTGTGTGGACCCCGTTTTGCGTTATTTTTAATATGCTTGGTAATTTTGGAAATAAAGCACTTAATATGTACTCCTCTTACACTGCCCCTAACCTCGACCCTTGCGCAGAGGTGACTCCAGTGAGCAGTGGGGTGCGTCCCCTCAGGCCGCATTACCACGGGTTCAGCTGCACACGTAGAATCTTCTGGAGTTCCTCAGCGGGTCGCAGAGCCCCTCGAACCTCTGCAGTGGGGTTTCCTGAGAGAGTGGATGAAGCGGCGGGTCACTTGAAGTCTTTTTTTTTTTTTTTTTTAATATTTATTTCATTTATCTTTTGCTGTGTCTGGTCTTAGTTTGCACGTGGCATCTTCATTGTGGCATCTTTTGTTGCGGTCGACAGGCTTAACAGCCCCGCAGCATGTGGGATTCTAGTTCACCAGAGCTCGAACCTGTGTCACTGGCATTAGAAGGCAGATTCTTAACCACTGGGCTGCCTGGGAAGTCCCCTTGAAACCTATTTTTGTCCCACAGTTTAAAAAAAAAAAAAGATTCAAGTTGGCAAAACCGTGGGGGTTTTTAACATAACAACTAAAACCCATCTTTGGGCAGTTAATTCCTTTAGTGCAGGTTTTCTCAGTCTCAGCAGTAGTACCCGCCCGGCTCAAATCCAAATCGTTTGACAACTCAGAATGTTTTCAGACATTGTCAGATGTCTCCTGGGCGTCAAAATCACCCTTAGTTGAGAACTACCGTTGATCCTTGAACAACTAGGGTGTGTCGGGGTGCTAACAGCCCTCACAGTAAAAAATCCGAGTGTAAATTTGTAGTCGGCTGCCCTCACCTGAGATTCGCATCTGAAGCTTCAGCCAGCTGTGGATCGTAGAGTTACTACAGTATTTATTGGCAACAGTCAGCGTGTAGATAGACCCATGCAGTTCAAACCCGTGTCGTTCAAGGGTCAGCCGTACCCCTGTAATTCTACGTTTTCCAAAAGTAACTGCTCTTTGAGCCGACCATGCAGATGGTCTCTCTGCTCTAGCCCTTTCCAGTTCCAGCATTTTCCTGCTTCCCTCTAGGCTGGACCGCGAGCCCCTCTGCTGGCTGTGCTCCTTCTCGCCTGCCTTCAGGTCTCAGTCAGCTGATCACCACCGTTTCAAAGAGCCCTCCCTGTGCTGATGAGGGTCGCACCACAGACACACGCCGTTATCCTCTCTCATCATCACTGTTTTCTTCCTAGAACTAAGCACAATCTGGATTTCATGTATGTGTTAACCTGTTTTTCTTTCTTCATCACCGAGAATGCAAGGAAGCTTCATTAAAGGTCTCATCTCTTCAGGTCCCCCCAGGATCGCCAGTGCCCATCACAGTGGCTCACACACAGGAATCACTCAATAAATTTGATGGACTGAAATGATAAATTACCCTCTTTTCCTCCCAAGAGCTTCTATGGAGTTTCTCCTACTCCTTTCCATTTGCTGTCCCTCCTGCGCTCCTTTGTGACCTTTGTTTAGAACTGAAATGGATAAATGAGCACCTAGCAGCTGTGGGTGAAGCCTTCACTTTCCTCACTGATGTAACCACTCTTTGGGGACAGAAACTGTCCTTTACTGTATTTACTGAAGGTAGTCAAAAAGTATTCATATTGTTGGATGAACTAATAGATGACTTAAGGAACAACATTAGACAATTAAAAATGGATCATGCTAGGCTTCGCAGGTGGCGCAGTGGTGAAGAATCTGCCTGCCAATGCAAGAGACGAAAGAGAGACAGGTTAGATCCCTGGGTCAGGAAGATCCCCCGGAGAAGGAAGGAAATGACACCCCACTCCTATATTCTTGCCTGGAAAACTACATGGACAGAGGCACCTGGCGGGCTGTAGTCTGTGGGGTCGCAAAGAGTCGGACAGGAATGAGCAGGCGTGTATGTATGCATCCCTGGGGGTCCAGTGACTAAGACTCCCCAGTGCAGGGGGCCTGGGTCCCATCTCTGGTCAGGGAGCTAGATTCTGCATGCCTCAACAAAAGGTTCGCATGCTGCGACTAAGACCTGGTGCGGCCAAATAAATAAAGAATATTTTAAATATTTTGTTTTAATATTGAAAAAAATTGATCGTGCTGCAAGGGGCTTTAGAAATTATGAAGGAACTTTACAGATGAGAGTTTGGGTAATTTGCTCAAGTTTGCCAGGGTTTTTGAGAAACCAAGTCACAGCTACAACCCATGGTATCACACCTCTCACTGCAAGGTTTTTTCTTATTTCCAGCCAGTCTAGTTTCTGATTACTTTTCTGAGAACCTGGCTTACAGCTTAAACACAAAAATCCCAAGACTTGCTTCTTGTCAGCTAAGCTTTTGAGCTTATACTCTTCATCTTTTGATTAAATCCAGCCCTTGGGATAATGGCCTAATAAACTCAAAAGTGCTATATGGTATTTCAAACAATTTTCCATCTTCTTTTATGCCTTTCACTGCTAAGAGATTGGAAATTGCCCCTGTCAAAGCAAAATATCTTGTTTGTTTTGGAAGGAAAAAACGTTCGTTGTACAAGAAAGTGATCATTGTTTAGAAATTTCCAAATAACCACTTGTTAAAAGTTTTGCCAAACCCTGTGTCCAGTAGTAAAATAACATGTGAAACAGATGAAATTGGAGGGGGGAAAATCCTTTTTGAGATGACTTCTCATTGCCTAAAGTTGCCCTTTCTCTCTTTAGACATGTGCGTCTCCTTTTACTCTGTGTGCCTGAAACAGTTGCCGCTCATTAGTGTCTAGGTAGACTCCTGCCTTTGAGAACCAAAGACTATTCAGGGCTCCTCCTTCCTGGCAATTTTTGTAGGTAACACCTGATGTGCTGTCTGGGAGGGTCTTGTGGAGTGACCTCTCAGCTTTTAGTATTTTCCCGTTTTTTTCCTGCTGTGTGACAGCACACTGCCGTCACAGAAAGTAGAGATGCCTTTTGTCTGATTGACTGAAACCTTTCCCCACCAAATTCAGTTTAACACTGGAAATTTTTCCAAAAGACAGTTTTTACTTGAGCATTATCAAAACAGACATATTGAATATAAAATGTAATCTCTAAATCTTTCTCCCTCTTCAGTGCACATAATCATGATGCCAAATGCAGAGAAAAGAGAGTGAGGTGGGGGAGCAACTGCTCTTAACATCATCATAACTTCTAGCCATCATAAATCTGACACCACCATATTTATTCATTCATCAAACATTTTTTTGCTCCTGCCATTTATAAAGAACTCTGCTTGGCCTTGTGGGGACCAGAGACATAATGACTTGGTCCCTGAGCTGTGGAACTTTTCAGAGAGAGGGAGTTTGGTGAGAGAGGGAGGCCTGTAAACACATTACTCATATAGAAAATAGTTTGCAAACATTAATGGAGGTAAGGAGGTATAAATTATATAATAGCCTGTAAAGAAGGGAGCTTTGCATTCTGAATGGGGAATCAAGACAACTTCACAAAGGAGGTGGCATTTTAGGAAGAGAATGTGTATATATAATTTGCTTTGCACATTTTATGGCAGTGGTTTTGTCCACTTCAAAACAATAGAAGCAGACGTTTTGCTCAGGACTTCAGAACCAGGAAAGAAAGGGGGATGTAAGAACCTGTCTTTGCACCCCTGTCAGTGACAAGCATCTGAAAGCTCAGTGTTGCATTCGCAGTCCCAGGTGCCTCACTCATAGTTAAGAGGAGTATGCCAGCTATGTTATTTTGAGCCCTTTCATTTCCGCATTAGGGTGTTATCCTCATTTCCATTGGGGCATTCAGTAGCCATGTGATATTTTTGGGGGGAAGGGATCAGTGGTGATTATAAAAGTGTTTGTGAATGTGTCTCTGAAATCTTAGAATTTTAAGTATCACTGAGAAGGAAAGAGAGACAAATGATTGAAGTTTTTCATCAAGCCTGTGTGTGTAAATTGGCTGTATCCTTACTTATTTATTGTATTTTTTTAGAGAGGAAGGCAAAGATAAAAAATTGCCAACTTGGCTTTAGATTTTGAACTTGATCCATTCATTGGCAGCCACAGAGAAGCCAGTCAGTATGAAAGAAACCCCGAATATAAGGTCTGAACTTATGCTCTTGCTGCTTTTTCCCACACACTACCAACTTAAAACACAATTCAATGTGTAGGCAGCAATTTATTATGGCGTTCATACCCACTCTAGAGTGGCGTATCAATTTCTGCATCCTTTGAACTGATCTTTTCTGACTGGCAGAAGAATCTCCATGTGGGTTGTGTGTCTCTGGGGAAAGCCTAGGGTGTAATGGATTGGAACAGGAAATGACAGGGGCTGAATGGTGACAGGTGCTGCCTGCTCGAGTGCGCTAAGAAATGACGTCAGGGGAGGTATTGAATGCTTCAACATTATAGAAATGTTCTGTTTGTCTACTTAGTTCTGTTTCCTGCTATGAACTTGGTTGACTGTAAAATGATTTTATTCTTCATAATGTTTATCATTTAATAGAAAAGATTTCAAATGAATAGATTTTAAGCTGCCTTTCTGTGATTGCACCTTGGTACATCTGTACATGGATCTGAGATGTGATTTGCCTCACTACTGACAGTCCATATTTTAAGACCCTTCCTACACATTTTGATGCTTGGAAAATGACAGTAACCAAAATTGGTTTAGAAGTCCTATGAGAACATAGTCCAACTCAGCCCCATGAGAGGCTTTTTTCCCCTTCCTTTAGTTCATACTGTGGTGAAAAGTCACTCAGTCATGTCTGACTCTTTGCAACCCCATGGACTGTAGCCTACCAGGCTCTTCCTCCATGGGATTTTCCAGGCAAAAATACTGGGGTGGGTTGCCATTTCCTTCTCCAGGAAATCTTCCCAACCCAGGGATTGAACCCGGGTCTCCCTCATTGTAGGCTTTACCTTCTAATCTAATGCAAATATGTAAGTACTAATAACTTGTGACTGAGAAGATCCCCAATTTAAGATTCAGGATACTTACAATCTTAGCATGAACTGAATACAATAATACAAGACATCTGAGGCAGGCCTTTCTAACATCTCTCCTCATTAAATAAACAAAAAGCAACTGCTGCCTGCCAAGAGAAAGGTTAAACAACTGGAAAGTGAGTAAGACATTACACAGTAAATTACCAACAGAGTTTTAAAAATGAAAGGGAGAGAGAATTGCAAGAAGGCATCATTCAGAGGTTGTAACATACACCTAGAAAAACTGTACCAGAAGGCCAGATTTCTCTGAAGTCATATTCTTATATTTGTCAGGGGCTATGTTAACCTCCTCTCAGCCGCTGCCCCTGACTGGAAAAGGTCAGTTTTCATTCCAATCCCAAAGATTGCTCAAACTACCGCACAACTGCACTCATCTCACACGCTAGTAAAGTAATGCTCAAAATTCTCCAAGCCAGGCTTCAGCAATACATGAACCGAGAACCTCCAGATGTTCAAGCTGGTTTTAGGAAAGGCAGAGGAACCAGAGATCAAATTGCCAGTATCCACTGGATCATCGAAAAAGCAAGAGAGTTCCAGAAAAACATCTATTTCTGCTTTATTGACTACACCAAAGCTTTTGACTGTGTGGATCACAATAAACTGGAAAATTCTGAAAGAGATGGGAATACCAGACCACCTGTATGCAGGTCAGGAAGCAACAGTTAGAACTGGACATGGAACAACAGACTGGTTCCAAATAGGAAAAGGAGTACGTCAAGGCTGTATATTGTCACCCTGCTTATTTAATTTATATGCAGAGTACATCATGAGAAACGCGGGGCTGGAAGAAGCACAAGCTGGAATCAAGATTGCCGGGAGAAATATCAATAACCTCAGATATGCAGATGACACCGCCCTTATGGCAGAGAGTGAAGGGGAACTAAAAAGCCTCTTAATGAAAGTGAAAGAGGAGAGTGAAAAAGTTGGCTTAAAGCTTAACATTCAGAAAACTAAGATCATAGCATCTGGTCCCATCACCTCATGGCAAATAGGTGGGGAGACAGTGGAAACAGTGTCAGACTTTATTTTGGGGGGGCTCCAAAATCACTGCAGATGGTGACTGCAGCCGTGAAATTAAAAGATGCTTACTCCTTGGAAGGAAAGTTATGACCAACCTAGATAGCATATTAAAAGGCGGAGACATTACTTTGCCAACAAAGGTCCGTCTAGTCAAGGCTATGGTTTTTCCAGTGGTCATGTATGGATGTGAGAGTTGGACTGTGAAGAAAGCTGAGCACCGAAAAATTGATGCTCTTGAATTGTGGTGTTGAGGAAGACTCTTGAGAGTCCCTTGGACTGCAAGGAGATCCAACCAGCCCATCCTAAAGGAGATCAGTCCTGGGTGTTCATTGGAAGGACTGATGCTGAAGCTGAAACTCCAATACTTTGGCCACCTCATGTGAAGAGTTGACTCATTGGAAAAGACCCTGATGCTGGGAGGGATTGGGGGCAGCAGGAGAAGAGGACGACAGAGGATGAGATGGCTGGATGGCATCACCGACTCGATGGGCATGAGTCTGAGTAAACTCCGGGAGTTTGTGATGGACAGGGAGGCCTGGTGTGCTGTGATTCATGGGGTCGCAAAGAGTCGGACACGACTGAGCGACTGAACTGAACTGAAGAGCATCAAAAGGAAAGCAACAAGTTATGCACAAAGGAAATCCCATGAAGTCTGCCAGCTGAACTGTCAGCGGAAACTCTGAAGTCCAGAAAGGAGTGGCACTACTTATTTAAAGTGATGAAAAGGGAAAACCTATAACCAAGAAAACTCTATTCAGCAAAGTTTTCATTCAGATTTGATAGAGAAAACAAAAGTTTTACAGACAAGCAAAGACTAAAAGAGTTCACCTCCAAACTAGCTTTACAAGAAATGTTAAAGGGACCTCTGTAAGCAAAAAACAAAAGGCCACAACTAAAAACATGAAAATTACAGAAATCAAAAACTCACTGATAACAGGAAACATACAGAAAAGGTAGTAAATAAATCACATACAAGCTAACAGGAAGGTTAAAAGACAAGCAGTAAAACCAGTCTATATCCACAATAAGTATTTAATGGGTATGCAAAACAGAAAGATGTAAAATATGTCAAAATCAGTAATCATGGGGCATGGGGAATGTTAAGGAGGGGTCATTAAAATGCATTTGAAATTAAGAGATCAGCAACTTAAAATGATCATGTATACACACATGTTGTTACATACAAACCTCATGGTAGCCACAAACCCAAAAATAATAGATACATGCACAGAAAAGATAAAGGAATTCAAACATCAAATCATAAACGACAGTCATCAAATCACAAGGCAAGAGAACTAAAGAAGAAAGGAACAAAAATGAACTACAACAACTTCAACAAAACAATTCATAGTGGCAGCAAGTACACATCTATCAATAACCACTTTAAATGTAAATGGACAGACAATTCTAATAAAAAGACACAGCAGTTGCACGGATAAAAAAACAAGACCCATATACACATATGTTGCCCACAAGAGACTCACTTCAGATCTGAAGACACACAGACTGAAAGGGAGGGGATGGAAAAAGGTACTCCATGAAAATGGAAATCAAAAGAAAGCTGAGGTAGCAATATTTAGAGCAGACAAAACAGACTTGCAAAGATTGTAATAAGAAACAAAGAAGGGATCAATCCAAGAGGAAAGTGTAGTAATTGCAAGTACATATGCACCCAAGACAGGAACACCTAAATACATACAGCAAATAATAAGCGGCATAAAGGGAGAGGTTGACAGTAACAGAATAATCATAGGGGACCCCACTTACATCAATGAACAGATCATCCAGACAGAAAATCAATAAGGAAACTGCCTTAGATGACGTACTACACCAAATGCAATATATATATATATGAAACATTCCATCCAAAAGCAGTAGAGTACGCATTCTTTTCAAGTACATACAAAACATTCTTCAAGAGAGACCACATGCTAGACAACAAGTGTCAGTAAATTCAAGAAAACTGAAACTGCATCAAGCGTCTTTCCAACCACAATGCTAGAAATCAACTACAAGAAAAAACTGCAAAAAAAACGCAAACACGTGGAGGGTAAACCATATGCGACAAATATATGACAAAGGTCCATATAGTAAAAGCTGTGGTTTTTCCAGCAGTCATGTAAGGATGTGAGAGCTGGACCATAAAGAAGGCCGAGCACGAAAGAACTGATGCTTTTGAACTGTGGTGTTGGAGAAGACTCTTGAGTACCTTGGACTGCAAGGAGATCAAACCAGTCAATCCTAAAGGAAATCAGTCCTGAATATTCATTGGAAGGACTGATGCTGAAGCTCCAACACTCTGCCCACCTGATGCAGAGCTAACTCACTGGAAAAGACTGATGCTGGTAAAGACTGAAGGCTAAGGGAGAAGGGGTCGGTAGAGGATGAGACTGTCGATAGCATCACTAACTCAAAGGACATGATCTGAGCAAATTCTGGGACAGAGAAGCCTGGCATGCTACATCCCATAGGGTTGCAAAGAGTTGGACATGATTTGATGGCTGAACAACAAACAATATGCTACTAAACAACCACTGAAGAAATCAGAGAAGAAATTTAAAAAACACCTGGAGATGAATGAAAATGAGAATACAACAATCCAAAACCTGTGAGATGTAGCAGAAGCAGTTCCAAGAGGGAAATTTATATTTATACAAGCCTACCTCAGGAAACAATAAAATCTCAAATAAGCAACTGAACCTTACACCGAATAGAATTTTAAAAAGGAGAACAAACAAAACCCAAAGTTAGTAGAAGAAAAGAGATCATAAAGAGTAGAAATAAATAAGAGACAATAGAAAAGATCAGTGAAACTAAGAGCTGGCTCTTTGATAAGATAAACAAAATGGATAAACCTTTAGCTAAACTCATCAAGAAAAAGAGGGCCCAAATCAATAAAATCAGAAAGCCACAATCAACACTACTTAAGTACAAAGGAAAAGATTACTACGAACAACTGTTTGTCAACAAAATGGACAGCCTAGAAGAAATGAACAGATTCCTAGAAATGTACAGTCTCCCAAGACTCAACCAGGAAGAAACAGAAAACATAAAAAATTTACCAGTAATTAAACTGAATTAGTAATAAAAAAAAATCCAAACAAACAAAAGTTCAGGACTAGATGGCTTCACAGGTGAATTCTACCAAACATTCAGGAAGAGTTAATACCAATCCTTCCCAAACTATTTCAAAAAACTGCAGAGGAAGGAAAGCTTCCAAACTCACTCTAATAAGGCCAGCATAATTTGAACGTATCCCAGTTAATCACTTGGATATTTGGGATTCTTACAATAACATATGTGCATACACTCAATGTGTTAACTGATTAAATCCTATATCTAGTCCCTTTTCAACAAATAAAGATTGGTGGGGGGAATATCCTCAGCTTATTGATGAAGTCACACTTTGAATTTTCTCAATGCCTCTTAACTAAAGTCTGTGCTGTGCCCTGAGGTGACCGAGGTTAACATCAGTTCAGTTCAGTCGCTCAGTCGTGTCCGACTCTTTGCGACCCCATGAATCACAGCACACCAGGCCTCCCCGTCCATCACAAACTCCCGGAGTTTACTCAGACTCATGCCCATCGAGTCGGTGATGCCATCCAGCCATCTCATCCTCTGTCGTCCTCTTCTCCTGCTGCCCCCAATCCCTCCCAGCATCAGGGTCTTTTCCAATGAGTCAACTCTTCACATGAGGTGGCCAAAGTATTGGAGTTTCAGCTTCAGCATCAGTCCTTCCAATGAACACCCAGGACTGATCTCCTTTAGGATGGGCTGGTTGGATCTCCTTGCAGTCCAAGGGACTCTCAAGAGTCTTCCTCAACACCACAATTCAAGAGCATCAATTTTTCGGTGCTCAGCTTTCTTCACAGTCCAACTCTCACATCCATACATGACCACTGGAAAAACCATAGCCTTGACTAGACGGACCTTTGTTGGCAAAGTAATGTCTCCGCCTTTTAATATGCTATCTAGGTTGGTCATAACTTTCCTTCCAAGGAGTAAGCATCTTTTAATTTCACGGCTGCAGTCACCATCTGCAGTGATTTTGGAGCCCCCCAAAATAAAGTCTGACACTGTTTCCACTGTCTCCCCACCTATTTGCCATGAGGTGATGGGACCAGATGCTATGATCTTAGTTTTCTGAATGTTAAGCTTTAAGCCAACTTTTTCACTCTCCTCTTTCACTTTCATTAAGAGGCTTTTTAGTTCCCCTTCACTCTCTGCCATAAGGGCGGTGTCATCTGCATATCTGAGGTTATTGATATTTCTCCCGGCAATCTTGATTCCAGCTTGTGCTTCTTCCAGCCCCGCGTTTCTCATGATGTACTCTGCATATAAATTAAATAAGCAGGGTGACAATATACAGCCTTGACGTACTCCTTTTCCTATTTGGAACCAGTCTGTTGTTCCATGTCCAGTTCTAACTGTTGCTTCCTGACCTGCATACAGGTGGTCTGGTATTCCCATCTCTTTCAGAATTTTCCAGTTTATTGTGATCCACACAGTCGAAAGCTTTGGTGTAGTCAATAAAGCAGAAATAGATGTTTTTCTGGAACTCTCTTGCTTTTTCGATGATCCAGCGGATACTGGCAATTTGATCTCTGGTTCCTCTGCCTTTCCTAAAACCAGCTTGAACATCTGGAGGTTCTCGGTTCATGTATTGCTGAAGCCTGGCTTGGAGAATTTTGAGCATTACTTTACTAGCGTGTGAGATGAGTGCAATTGTGCGGTAGTTTGAGCATTCTTTGGCATTGCCTTAGGGATTGGAATGAAAACTGACCTTTTCCAGTCCTGTGGCCACTGCTGAGTTTTCCAAATTTGCTGGCATATTGAGTGCAGCACTTTCACAGCATCCTCTTGCAGGATTTGAGATAGCTCAACTGGAATTCCATCATATCCACTAGCTTTGTTCATAGTGATGCCTTCTAAGGCCCACTTGACTTCACATTCCAGGATGTCTGGCTCTAGGTGAGTGATCACACCATTGTGATTATCTGGGTCGTGAAGGTC
Source organism: Muntiacus reevesi (assembly GCF_963930625.1). Lineage (NCBI taxonomy): Eukaryota > Metazoa > Chordata > Mammalia > Artiodactyla > Cervidae > Muntiacus > Muntiacus reevesi. The sequence goes on from NC_089261.1 coordinate 4,748,038, forward strand.
TTTTTTGTACAGTTCGTCTGTGTATTCTTGCCACCTCTTCTTAATATCTTCTGCTTCTGTTAGGTCCCTACATTTCTGTCCTTTATTGAGCCCATTTTTGCATGAAATGTTCCCTTGGTATCTCTAATTTTTTGAAGAGATCTTTAGTCTTTCCCATTCTGTTGTTTTCCTCTATTTCTTTGCATTGATTGCTAAGGAAGGCTTTCTTATCTCTCCTTGCTATTCTTTGGAACTCTGTATTCAAATGGGAATATCTTTCCTTTTTTCCTTTGCTTTTCACTTCTCTTCATTTCACAGCTATTTGTAAGGCCTCCTCAGACAACCATTTTGTCTTTTTAGCGTTTCTTTTCCATAGGGATGGTCTTGATCCCTGTCTCCTGTACAGTGTCATGAACCTCCATCCATAGTTCATCAGGCTCTCTATCAGATCTAGTCTCTTAAATCTATTTCTCACTTCCACTGTATAGCCATAAGGGATTTGATTTAGTTCATACCTGAATGGTCTTGTGGTTATCCCTTTTCTTCAGTTTAAGTCTGAATTTGGCAATAAGGCGTTCATGATCTGAGCCACAGTCAGCTCCCGGGTCATGTTTTTGCTGACTGTATAGAGCTTCTCCATCTTTGGCTGCAAAGAATATAATCAGTCTGATTTCGATGTTGACCGTCTGGTGGTGTCCATGTGTAGAGTCTTCTCTTGTGTTGTTGGAAGAGGGTGTTTGCTATGACCAGTGCATTCTCTTGGCAAAACTCTATTAGACTTTGCCCTGCTTCATTCTGTATTCGGCCTGTTACTCCAGGTGTTTCTTGACTTCCTACTTTTGCATTCCAGTCCCCTATGTTGATGCTCTTAATAGTATTTTTATCTTTCATTTTTGCCTTTTTAATTGCAGCATGTTTTGATGTGATTCCTTTTCAGTTTATCCTGTTTGGGACTCTATATTTCTTCGACCTGGATGTCTGTTTCCTTTCCTGGGTTAGGGAAATTTTTAGCTCTTATATCTTCAGATATAATCTCCACCCCTTTCTTCTCCTTCTGGGATCTCTATAATGCACATATTAGTATGCTTGACATTGTCCCAGAGGACTCTCAAACTCTCCTCATTTCTTTTTGTTCTTTTCTCTGTTCAGCTTCAGTGATCTCAACTGATCCATTCTTCAGTATCTTCCAGTCTATTGATTCCTTCTAATGTATTTTAAATTTCACTTATTGTGTTCTTCAGCTCTATTTGGTTCTTCTTTATAGCTTTTAACTCTTTGTTCTACTTCTTCATGTGTTCATCCATTCTTCTTCTGAGTTCTTTGACCATCTTTATGATCATTACTTTGAACTCTGTATCACGTAGATTGCCTGTGCCTCCATTTCACTTAGTTCTTCTGGGTTTTATCTTCTTCCTTTGTTTGGGACGTGTTCCTCTGTTGCCTCATTTTGCTGAATTTGCTGTTTTTATCTCTGTGTCTCTAGTGAGTTGGTTCTGTTTCCTAGGTTTGGAGAGTGGCCTTCTGTGGGAGACATCCTCTGTGTTCCAGCACTGCGCCCCCCCTCTGGTCACGAGGCCACATGCTCTCGGGGTGCCCCGTGGAGGCTGCATAGGTCCTTCTGTTACGGTGGGCGGCATGGTGGACGTAGCAGGTCCTCGGACCAGTCAGGTTGCCAGGTCCTGCCGGGGGAGGAGGCTGCTGGCCTCTGGGGGGTCAGGGGGTTAGTGCAGGGCCTGGCGGGTCTTGGGGTTAGTGCCGGCCCACTGACAAAGCCGAGTTCTGGGACAGTAGGTGGTGGGGCCAGGGTTTTTGGATCTAGTGTTGGCCCGCTGGTAGGTGGGGTCAGTTCCTACGTGGCTGGTTCTGGGGCCGTGGTAAGTGGGCCGGATCTGGCATAGCTCACTGAGCAGACTGAGGCCCTGTGGAGGTGGTATTGGCCTGCTGGGGATGGAGATGGATTCCGGGACTGCTGGCTGAGGGGCCCAAGGCGTCCCAGAGCTGACCTGCTGGTGGGCAGGGCTGGGTGCAGGGAGTCTGAGGTGGGGGTCCTGGAGCTGCGGCTGGTGTGTTGGCTGGGTCCTGACAAGGCAGCTGTGGAGCTGTGGTTGTCCTGGGGCTGGTGTCCACCTGCTGGTGGGCGAGGTCAGGGCCCAGGGTAGCTGTGCTGGAGCCTCCCATCAGCGGGTGAAGCTGGGTCCTGGGCCTGGGGTCTGCACACTGGCAGGTGGCGCTAGGTCCTGTGGTCTCTGACTGCAAGGCCCAGGGGTTCCAGAACTGGTGTTGAACTGCTGGGGGGTGTAGCCGACGGCCTGGGGTTACTGGGGCTCTTGCTGGCTCACTGGTGGGCAGATGCAGTTCCTAGAGCTCTGGCTGCAGGGCCCTGGGGATCCTGGAGCTCGTGTGGGTCTGCTGGTAGACGAGGCCATTTCCTGACACAGCTAGCTACAGGATCTGGGGTGTCCCAAGCCTTGTGTTGGCCCACGGGCGGGGGGACCAGACCCCAGGTGGCTGGCCGATAGGCCCACAGTGTCTCAGAGCTGGTGTCGGCCCGCGGGTGGGCAGCAGGGCCAGGTGGGCCAGGGCCCGTGCTGGCCTGTTGGTAGGTGGGCTAGGTCCCACCACGGCAGGCTGCAGGACTGCGCTGGTCCTGAGGCTGGTGTTCACCCGCTGGTGCCTTGCCCTGGGTCCTGGAGCGTGTGAGATTTTGTGTGTGCCCTGGAAGAGTGGGGTTTCTCTTTCCCACAGTCCTCTGGGACTGGAGTCCCCAGACTAAGCCCTGTTGGCCTTCAGAGCCGAACGTTCTGGGGCTCATCTTCCTGGGGCAGGACCCCAGGGCTGGGGAGCCCAGTGTGGGGCCCAGACACATTGCTCCTTGGTGAGAGCTTCTGCGGCAGTGCTTATCTTCCAGTGTGTGGGTCCTCCACTCAGAGGTAGGCTCTTGGCTGCACTGCCCCACCCCTCCTGCCCATCTTGTCACATGGTTCCTGCTTTGTCCTGGTCTTTCTCAACAGTAGTTGCTCTGTAAATAGTTGTGATTTTGGCATGCCCATGAGAGGAGGTGAGCTCAGGTCTTCCTGCTCTGCCATCTTGGCCTGAACTCCCACCATCCTCTTTTTTAAATGTAATTTTTATTTCTATATACATACAACTCACCACTTTAAAGCATACAAATTGGTAGGTTTTAGTATAATCATAAAGTTGTGCTGCCATCACCAGTAATTCCAAAACATGTTTGTCACCCTAGAAAGAAACTGCATGCTTGTTAGCAGTCATTCACCATTTATTCCTCCCCTGTCCTCTGTCACCCATTAATCTATTGCCTCCATGGATTTGACTGTTACCATAAATGGAATTGTACAATATATAGCCTTTGGTGTCTGACAGCTTTCATTTAGTGAAACAAAGTATGATAGTCGTCCATGTTGTACCATATATCAGTACTTCATTCCTTTTTATGGCTAAATACACTATTCCATTGCATGGGTATACCACACTTTGCTATTCTGTTCATCTGTCAGTGGACATTTGGGTTACCACCTTTTTGCTATTAAAAGTAATCCCGATATGAACTTTCTGATTACCTGCCAAACTCTTTTCACACCAGCTGCACCATTTTATATTCCCAACAACAGTATATGAGGGTTCTGATTTCTCCACATCTTTGCCTTGTCCCTTCCATCTCCCCAAGCATTTTTTATTTCAGGCTTTCCTAGTGGAGGTGAAATGATGGCTCACTGTGATTTTGATTTGCGCTTCCCTATTGACTAAAGGTGAGCATCTTTTCATGTGCTTCTTGGCCGTTTGTATCTCTTGGGGGAATGTCTGTCCTAACCCTAAGCCCATTTCAAAACTGGGCTGTCTTATGGTAGTTGTAAGCCTTCTTTATATATTCTGGATACAAGTCCTGTAAAAGACACATGATATTCAGATGTTTTCTCCCGTTCTGTGGATTGTCTCGATGGTGCCCTTCAAATCACAAAAGGCTTTCATTTTGATGAAATACAACCTGTCTTTTCTCTGTTGCTTGTGCTTTTGCTCTCCTATCTAAGAAACCATTGCCAATTCAAGGTGATAACGATGTATGAGTGTGGTTTTTCACTAAAAATGTTATACTTACATGTGGATCTTCAGTCCATTTTGAGTTAACTTTGATATATCGTGTGAGGTAGGGACCCAACTTCATTCTTTTGCATGTGACTATCCACTTATCCAAGAACAAAAGTGTTGAAAAGACTGTTTCTCCCATTGAATTGTCATGTTACCTTTGTCAAAAATCAATTAACCAAAACTGAGAGGGTTTATTTATAGACTCACATTTCTATTTTATATATATGTGCACACATATATTTGTATATATATCCTTTTGTCACTGTCACATTGACTTGATTACTGTACCCTTTATTAAGTTCTGAGATCAGAGAAGTGTGCATCTTCCAATTTTGTTCTTTTTCAAGATTGTTTTGGCAGTTCTGGGTCCTGTGCATTCATTTTAAAAATTTATTTGTTTGTTTTTGACTGTACTGGGTCTTCACTGCGTTGAGCAGGGTGGTAGCTTTTTTGTTGTGGAGCTCGGGCTCTAGGACACACGGGCTTCCGAAGCTGTGGTGTGTGGGCTCAGTAGGTGCCGAGCCCAGGCTCTAGAGCGCAGGCTCAGTAGGTGTGGTGCTGGGCGTACTTGCCCTGAGGCATGGGGGATCTTCCCAGATCAGAGATGGGACCCGTGCCTCTTGCATTAGCAGGCAGATTCTGTACAACTGAGCCACCAGGGAAGCCCCTCCCTTGCATTAATTTTAGGATTAATTTGTCAATTCCTGCAAAAGAGGCACCTAGGATTTTGATAGGAATTGCACTGAACATGCAGATTGGGGAGTATTGTTGTTCAGTAACTAAGTCGTGTCCAACTCTTCGCAACCTCACACTGCAGCACGCCAGGATTCCCTGTCCTTCACTGTCTCCCAGCGTTTGCTTAGACTCATGTCCATTAAGTCGGTGATGCCATCCAACCATCTCATCCTCTGTCGTTCCCTTCTCCTCCTGCCTTCGATCTTTCCCAGCATTAGGGTCTTTTCAAACGAGTCAGCTCTTTGCTTTAGGTAACCGAAGTATTGGAGCTTCAGCATCAGTCCTTCCAATGAATATTCAGGGTTGATTTCCTTTAGGATTGACTGGTTTGCTCTCTCTGCAGTCCAAGACTCTCAAGAGTCTTTTCCAACATCACAGTTCGAAAGCATCAGTTCTTCAGTGTTCAGCCTGCCTTATGGTCCATCTCACATCCGTACATGACTACTGGAAAAACCATAGCTTTGACTATATGGCAAAGTGATGTCTCTGTTTTTTTAATGTGTTGTTTAGGTTTGTCATAGTTTTTCTTCCAAGGAGCAAGAGTCTTTTAATTTTATGGCTGCAGTCACTGTCCACAATGATTTTGGAGCCCACGAAAATAAATTCTGCCACTGTCTTCACTTTTTCCCCATCTGTTTGCGTGAAGTGATGGTACTGGATGCCATGATCTTAGTTTTTTGAATGTTGAATTTTAAGCCAGCTTTTTCACTCTCTTCTTTCACCCTCAGTCTCATCAAGAGACTCTTTAGTTCCTCTTCACTTTCTGCCAGTAGAGTGGTATCATCTGCATATCTGAGGTTGTTGATATTTCTCCTGGCAGTCTTAGTTCCAGCTTGAGATTAATCCAGCCCAGCATTTTGCATGATGTACTCTGCATAGAGGTTAAATAAGCAGGGTGACAATATACAACCTTGATGTACTCCTTTCCCAATTTTCAACCAGCCAGTTGTTCCATGTCTGGTTCTAACTTGCTTCTTGACCTGCATACAGGTTTTTCAGGAGGCAAGTAAGGTGGTCTTATTCCCATCTCTTTAAGAATTTTCCACAGTTTGTTGTGATCCGCACAGTCTAAGGCTTTAGCATAATCAATGAAGCAGATATTTCCTGGAATTTCCTTGATTTTTCTATGCTCCAACGGATGTTGGCAATTTCTGGTTCCTCAGTGAAGCTATGACCTGTGCAGGCCACCCAAGATGGATGGGCCATGGTGGGGACATCTGACAAAGCAGTCCACTGGAGAAGGGGATGGCAAACCACTTCAGTATTCTTGCCTTGAGAATCCCGTGAACAGTATGAAAAGGCAAAAAGATACGATACCAGAAGATGAGCCCCCTAGGTCGGTACATGTCCAATATGCTGTTGGAGAAGAGCAGAGAAATAGCTCCAGAAAGAATTAAGAGGCTGGGCCAAGGCAGAAACGACGTTCAGTTGTGGATGTGTCTGGTGGTGAGAGTAAAGTCTGATGCTGTAAAGAACAATATTGCATACAAACCTGGAATGTTAGGTCCATGAATCAAGGTAGATCAGGTGTGGGGAGTATTGCCATCTTTTAAAAAAAACTATGTATGTATTTTTGGCTGTGCCAGGTCTTCGCTGCTGTGCAGGCTTTTCTCTAGTTGTGGGAAGCGGGGCTTCCCCTTGGGTGCAGTGCACAGGCTTCTATCGCGGTGGCTTCTCTTGTTGCGGAGCACAGGCGCTGAGGCGCGTGGGCTCAACAGTTGCAGTCGGTTCCCGGGCTCCAGAGCACAGGCTGGGTAGCTGTGGTGCGCAGGCTCCATGGCAGTGGGATCTTCCCGGACCAGCGATGGAACCCTGGTCTCCTGCATTGTGAGCGGTCTTAGCCACTAGACCATCAGGGAAGGCCGTCCTTTTGCATTGTTGTTTTTAACGAGTTCATGGATTCTCATTTATATGTGTTTGGTAGATTTCAACAGTGAAGCTGTCTGGCTCTGGGCTTTTCCTTGTGGGAAGTATTTTGATTACTGATTCTATTCTTTTCCTTTACAGGCCTGTTCAGGCTTTCTTTTTCTTCTTAATTCCATTTCAGTGGTTTGTGTGTTCATAGAAATATTCTCATTTCACCTAGATTATCTGTTAGCTTACATTTGTTCATAAAATCCTCTTATTTTTTTTATTTCTGTAAGAATGGCTATCATGTCTCTCTCTCATTCCATCTTTTAATAATTTGACTCTCTTCTCTTTTCCCTTGGCCTTTCCAACGGATGGTTTGTCAAGTTTGTTGGTCTTTCCAAAGAATCAACTTATTTCATTGATTTTTATTTTCTATTGTTTTTCTGTTCTCCATTTAGTTCTGTAGAATGTGTCTTGTTCCCTCTTGGTTGCTTTAGGTTTATTTTGCGCATCTTTTTTAGTTTCTTAAGGTATATGTGCTTAGTATATAGAAAGTGTTAGTCGCTCAGTTGTGTGTGTGTTGCGACCCTGTGGTCTGTAGCCCACCAGGCTCCTCTGTCATGGAATTCTCCAGGCAAGAATACTAGAGTGAGTAGCCATTCTCTTCTCCAGGGGATCTTCCCGATTCGGGGATCAAACCCAGGTCTCCCGCATTGCAGGCAGATTCTTTACCATCTGAGCCACCAGGGAAGCCCAAGAAAACTGGAGTGGGCAGCCTGTCCCTTCTCCAGGGGCTCTTCCCGACCCAGGGATCGAACTGGGGTCTCCTGCACTGCAGGCGGATTCTTTACCAGCTGAGCCACCAGGGAAGCCTCTTAAGGTATATGGTTAATAATTAATTAGAGGTTTTTTCTTAGGATAACATTTATAACCATAACTTTCCATCTAAGCTTTAGCTGCATTGAGTAACTTGATATGCTCTGTTCTTGTTTTCATTTACCTCAAAGAATTTCCCAATTTTCCTTGAATTTCCTAATTTTCTTCTTTAACCTCTTGGTTGTTTTGGTGTGTGTTGTATGATTTCCACATATATGTGATTTTCCCACATTACCTCTTGTTATTGATTTCTTTTTAAAAAAATTTATTGAAGTATAGTTAATTTATAATGTGTTAATTTCTGCTGTGCAGCAAAGTGATTCATATATATTCTTTCTCATTGTTTTCAATTATAGCTTATTGCAGGATATTGAATACAGTTCCCTATGCTATACAGTAAGACCTTGTTTTTTTAACCATCCTATATATATATAATAGTTCGCATCTGCTAATCCCAAACTCCCAATACCTCCCTCCCTCCTCCACCCCCTAAACAACCACAATCTGTTCTCTGTGTATGTGTCTGTTTTGCAGATATATTCATTTGTACTGTATTTTAGATTCCACATATAAGTGATATCACATGGTATTTGTCTTTCTGACTTATTTCACTTAGTAGGGTAATCTCTTGGCCCATCCTTGTTACCACAAATGGCATTACCTCATTCTTTTTAATGGCTGAGTAATATTCCGTTACACACACACACTAATATTCCGTTACACACACACACACACACACACACACACTGAGTAATATTCCATCTCACACACACACACACACACAGAGTAATATTCCATTACACACGCATGCACACACTAATATTCCATTACACACACACACACTAATATTCCATCACACACACACACGCACACGCTGAGTAATATTCCATCTCACACACACACTAATATTCCATTACACACATGCATACACACGCACACTGAGTAATATTCCATCACACACACATGCACACACACTGAGTAATATTCCATTACACACACACGCACACACTAATATTCCATTACACACACACACACGCTGAGTAATATTCCATTACACACACACGCACACACACTGAGTAATATTCCATCACACACACACACTAATATTCCATCACACACACACACGCACACACACACTAATATTCTGTCACGCGCATACACAGAGTAATATTCCATCTCACACACATGCACACACGTGCACACACACACACAGAGTAATATTCCATCTCACACACATGCACACACACGCACACACACACTAATATTCTGTCACGCGCACACACATGCACACACACACACAGAGTAATATTCCATCACACACACATGCACACACACAGGCACACACACGCACTAATATTCCATCACACACACACACAGGCACACACACACACTAATATTCCATCACACACACACACACACACACTAATATTCTGTCACACGCACACACACAGAGTAATATTCCATCTCACACACACGCACACACACACTAGTATTCTGTCACGCGCACACACACAGAGTAATATTCCATCTCACACACATGCACACGCACACACACACTAGTATTCTGTCACGCGCACACACACAGAGTAATATTCCATCTCACACACATGCACACACACACATCCCACAGCTTTGGTGCCCACTCACCTCTCAGTGCACGTTCAGGCCGCCTCTGTCACTTGGCGGTTGTAAATAGTGCTGCTATGAACACAGATGTGCCTGTATCTTTTCAGATTATAGTTTTGTCCGGGTATACGCCCAAGAGTGGGATTGCTAGATCATATGGCAACTCTTATTTTTAGGTTTTTAAGGAACCTCTGTACTGTTCTCCATAGTGGCTGTCAATCTACACTCCCACCAACAGTGTGGGAGGGTTTCCTTTTCATCACACCCTCTCCAGCATTTCTTATTTGTTGAGTTTTTAACAATGTCCATTCTGGCCAGTGTGAGGTGGTAACCTCATTACAGTTATGATTTACATTTCTCTAATAATTAGTGGTCATGAGCACCTTTTTATGTGGCTGTTGGCATCTGTATGTCTTCTTTGGAGAAATGTCTATTTAGATCTTCTGACCATTTTCTGATTGGGTTGTGTTTTTGATAGTGAACTTCTTGAGCTGTTTGTAAATTTTGGAGATTAATCCCTTGGTTGGTTGCTTTGTTTGCAAACATTTTCTTCCATTCTGTGGATCGTCTTTTCATTTCAGTTTTGGTTTCATTTGCTATACAAAAGCTTTTAAGTTTAATTAGGTCCCGTTTGTTTCCATTTTTATGTCATTTTAAATTATGAAACAGAAGAACTGATCTTCAAGTTGCAGGTGTTTGATTCAAGCTTTTTATTTCCATAACACTAAGCTGCATGGATCTAAGAAAACTGTATTTAATGAGCAAAACTTTCAAAGGAAAGAAAAAACAGGTCACTCATTCCTATACAGCAATAGTCCAGTGAAGGCAAAGCTTTCAGTGTATTGTGCAAGGTGAAAAGGAAGCTCTCAGGCTTCCGAATCGCAGGATCTTCTTAAAGCCCAGGGACAAAACACCTGACTGGCTTTTAGGGCGTCTTTCTAGACAGTCTCATTCAACATCTGCACTCCAGGCAGGGCAGGTCAGAGCCTTTCAGAGCCAGGAAAACACTTCCTGCAGTGCTTAATCATACACAGCTCAAGGCCTGTGGATAAAACTCCATATCAAAAGGAGGCTTGGGTCCCAAACAGGTATTGAGTGGGTCACTTATCTGTCAACCAAAATGATTTCTTTAGTGCATGAACAACTCTGCTGAGATTTATTAAGTCCTTGTATAGACTTACTCCTGTGGAGGATGCAAGGATGAAAAACACGATTCTCAACTTCTAGGGGCTTTATGTTCTAGGGGATAACCGGGTAGAGGAGAATTCCAGTTAAGAGGTTGTGTGTGCTGGAGAGGGAACACTTGGAAGAGGGAAACTGAACTAGGCTTTGACAGACTGTAAGATTCTTTTTTTTTTACAAATGTGGATGAGAAGAGCAAGCAAGTTTTCATACTGCAACCCGAGTGATCTTTCTGAAGCACAAATCTAATCATGACAGTCCTCTAGCTAAAGCCCTTCATTGATGAGAAATATCAACACTGACTTTATTTTATGAGATAATAGTGCCCAGCACACAGTGAACCGGGAAACAGGCCCAGGAGGGGCCGTGTTACCCCCAAAGTCAGGTACTTAATGGCAGAACCAACCTGGGACTTAGTACCCCAGGGAACACTCCTCTCCTTAGGTACCTCCACAGCCATTTTAGGCTAAAGAAAATAAAGGAGCATCCTCGGACACAAGTACATCCACAGGCTGTGGAGGACGGTCCAGCCGCGCAAACCTGCGGGCAGGTCTGCGTGTATCCACCCAGAAGGGCACTCAAGATGGCTGCTGGCCGAGTGAGGAGAGGTGCAGAGACTGTATGTAGCGGAACCCTGTTTGCACGTAACTCCTCATGTTGGTGAGTGGCAGCAAGAGGTCTGGAATAACACCGAAGGAGGGGCATTTGGCAGAATGCTCTTCCAGCCCGGACTTCGCTTATCTGAGCCGAGCCCACCTCCCTATGTGCCCCCTGCACTTCAGCCCCACCGGCCTTAGAGTGCCTCTCCTCAAAGGGCCTTGCTTCCGGGTCCACTGCCCTGCTGGCCTGGCCTCAGTGTTCCCTCCTCGCAGCCTCTCCTGCCCCCTGGTTGGTGCCTGGTTACCACCTCTTTCTTTCCACAGAAACCACACTCCTCAGGGAAACCCTTCCTGATGCCCAAAGCAGAGCCACGCCCTGATGGAGGCTCAGAGCCCCATCACATGCCTCCTCAGGGTTTACCACGAAGGTCTGCGGAACCCATGGACTCACCAGGCGGAAAGCTCGGGCTGGGGCCCGGGCTTATTTCCCTCCCTCCATGTCCCCCAGGTGGAGCAAGGACAGGCACTCAGTAACAGAAATGTGGAAGTTGAGGGAGAGGAGACAGATGAGAAGAGTTAAGGGGAGACGGTCCAGGGGGTGAAGAACAGCTGAGTATACCTGGGAGGCCAGCTACCATCAGAGCAAGGAATCTGGGTTGTAGTTTGTGAACTGAAGGAGGTCAGCCACGCTCCCGGGGCGGGACCGCTGAATTACATGGATCAGCTTGACAGAGGGTAACAGGATGACCGAGTACATTCCAGAAGGCCGTCCACAGCCAGTCTGGATTGATACTGGCTGTGTCTCTGAGAAAAGGAACTTGGGGGTGGACTTTCTCTCCTGCGTGCTCATCCCGTCTCTCGTGTTACTGCTCTGGGGGAGTGACTCTCAGCGGTCCTGGTGCTTCATCTGTTAGCCCATCAGGACAGGCGGGCCCACCAGGGGCACTTTTCTGTACCTTTCTTGAGCAGACTCCAACACTTTTTGAATTCATTTTTTCTTTTAAACAGGTGTTTACTAGAGTGAGCAGCGAGCTGCAGCTGCCTAGAGCCTGAGTGGCAGACTCATCCAATTTTTTGGGCACAAGGGTGGGTTACACCCCAAAAGCTGCTGCTGCAGCTTGCCCGGGCAACACAGGGCCCTCCTCCACACCTGAGAGCCGAAGGGGCCTCAGGTAAGCTCAGCGCCTAGGCTTGTGAGAAACACTGTTTAACTGGAGGTGAGGCCTTGACAGCAGCGTCTGCTTGGGGAGCCAGGCTGGGATCACCAGCTGCCGGCTTATACTTAAGCAGACCTCCTTCTCTACCTGTGACTACGGGTGCAGAGCAACCCAGATGCGCCTCCACACTAGGCTATAAAGAAACAATTAACCACGGTTAATGGCCCATAATTTGTTATTTCTGTATTCTATTCCCAAGGTTCCCTCCTAAGTTATTACCCATGAAGAAACATAAAACTGCACATAAAACTGTGTATTTCATAGAAACAAAGTAAGTGAGCTCTTTGTTGTTTATTTCCTTCTGCTTTAAAACAGTGGGCCTTCCCAGCTAGAAATGAGGTTCACTCCCACAGCTGGGAAAGGCTGCCTGCCACTCAGGGTCTCACATCATTACAATCCAGGGACAGGACAGCTAGTGTCAGGGCCTAATCCAAAATGAAAACATGGGCCCCCTGTTCTATACAGTAGGAATATATTTGGAACTGCAGCAGAAGCGCATTAGACCGAGGCAAGGCTCTTCTGAGCCCTGTGACTGCGGAGGCTGTGCACACAGAATGTTCTGGGTCCTGGTGGCGGGGGAGGGGTGGGGGAGGACTCCACCCTGAGGAGTTCAGCACACAAGCAGCTCCTCCCCTGGCAGAGCCTCTGCAGCGGAGGGGGCGTCAGGAGAGGCCTGAACCAAGTCCGGGCGTGCCGGCGGCAGATAGGGTGGCCAAGGACAGCATCCCCCTGGTGGGCCTTGCAGCTCTGCCCTGCCTGAGGTGAGGTCTTAGAAGGCTGGAGGATCAGAAGAGAACTGGGTGCCTGAGGACGCCGGGAGGAGGGGCGGGAATGGGTGTAGAGAACACTGGGATTGAGGCATGAGGAGAGGGAGTTTCTAGGCATGGGATGACCCCGGTTTTATTTTCATTTCTTCAGGTTTTAAACTGAAGTAGAGTACATCCAATTTAGATGATGATTTTGCCCCTCTAGCCCTCTGTCCTCCCCACCCGCCTCCAGCAGGATGCTGTCGTCCGGCCGAGGGAGGCGGAGCCCGCAGCACGGCTGGCCCCTCTGCCCTAGCAGTGCCCGCTGGCCTTGTCTGTGACGGCAGCCGCCTCATTGCCTGGCTTTTGGATCATCAGACTGGAGTTGAAGTTCTCATTCTGCGGCAGGTTAGCTGAACGACCTTGGATAGGGCTCTTCACCTTGCTAAGCCTCAGCTGCTTCATCTGTAAAATGGGGATGATAACACCTATCTTAAACAATGGGAGTCTGGACAAAGGGGGCTTAGCACCCAGTACATGCTCAACAAACTGGCTTCTTGTCTCCCTCTCCCTCCCTCAGGCCCTAGTTTACACATTGCTTCCCTAGGGACCCTCTCCTGACTTGCTGCAGGGCCCCCAGACCGCTCCGCAGCGTTCTCACACTTACCGTCTCTGTCACCACTCCTCTCCGTGAAGGCAGGGTTCTGGCTTTCTCTGCCTCATCCACTGAGGCACCTGGCAGGAAGTGGGGTTTGTATTTTGCTACTTGACTGCTACCCCTGTACAGAATCAAAGGTTTCCAGGCGTGGGGCAGGGGGTCCCTGTAATATTCCCCCGCCAACTCCAGGTAAGTGGACAGATGACCACATTATATAAATAAACAGTGGAAACCAAGAGAACCCCACCTGATTTAAGTTAGACCTAGGGCCCTGGGGTGACTCATCATAGCAGATCCCGTTCATGAGAAGCAGGCCTGGGTCAGGTGACCACTCGGGGCAGGCTGCAGCAGCCAGGACGCCAGTGCTCCAGACGGACGGACACTGCCCTGGGCATGCAGTCAGGCTGGGGCGAGGAAGTGCCAGCACTACGGGCCGGACAAGCCCACACCCAGGGGAATGGCGGCGGCCCTCTGCTCGTCGACCCACGGCCACCCGAGCGGTTGAGCCAACGCTGCTTCTCAGGCCTTGACAGCTCCCCCCCGAGGCTGACCGACCACGGGAGAGGTGTGCACACCAACGGGTCAAAGCCTTGAGAAGCCCAAGGCATGGAGGGACTGGGTGTTGTTTCAACTTTGTAAAATAACGTGACTAGAAAAGTAAGTTAAAAATCTGCAGAGGTTGATGCGTTATGAGATGAGCAGTCGTGAAACCCCCCTCTCTCCAGAAGGTCACTTATCCTCTCCCACCTCTAGAGATGGCCAGGGCCCTGGCTTCTGTGCTTACCGTGTCTCTGCACCTGAGACACGAGATTCACGCGTGTTTGCACGTGTGTCTGGCCCCTTCGCTCACTGCTGTCACACTCTGCAGGTGGCGTTGCAGGCCGTCTGCCCCTTGCCCAGGCGGCGGGCACCGAGCTGTTTTTGGCGTATGCGCTCACTGCCTTCGGGTGGGGCTGTCCTGGGGGTCTCGCAGAGGTGACGGGGGAGCAGCAGGAGCGGCCGTGGGCACAGCGGTGGGCAGCTGGGAAGGACTCCCTGCTCGGACAGGGCTATGGGCGTAGAGCGGGGCGGGCGGTGCTGTGGAGGAAGGGCTGCCGGAGGCCCTGCTCGGACTACAGGAGCGCAGCTCCTCTGAGGGCAGGGGGTCAACTCCCCCACCTTCGGTCCCTACCACCTGGGCCCACTACTCTGCTCCCCAGGGGCACCTCTGGTAGCTCTCCTTTCCAAAGATGGGCAGACATCAAGAGGTTTGTGTTTGGGAAGTTCGCCAACTGTCCGGAATGGAGGTGAGGTGCCAGCACCGCGGCCTGTGGCTCAGCCCTCACCGGCCCTGGAAATGAGCCACCCAGCCAGAGAAGGTGTCCCCGGTCACACTCCCCCCACATTGCCTGGATCTTCGCTAGTTCACGGCGGGGACCATCCTGGCTAGAGGTGGCCAGGAATCCTGTGAGCACTGAGAACCCGACACGTCTCCCTTCTCCCTCCAGCTGGGCAGGTATAGGCGAGAGAAGTTCCTTGCCTTGGAGCAGGCTGGCTGCCTAGAAAACAAGGGTTCCTGCCCCCTCCAACTCTGGACGACATGGGAAAGCAGGTATGGGGGGGCTCCGGCAGAGCAGAAGTTCAAGTGCGAGCTTTCGGGATGCTGCCCTCCAGGCTGCATGGCAATTAAGTTTGTAAAACACGGCTGTTTGCTCATTGGTTAACCCACAAAGCTGTTGCGGATCCAAACAAACTTCCCCACAGAGGAGAATCAGAACAGACTGGAGTGGTCAGGGCCACAGCCCAAGTCAGCGAAAGAACTAGAACACAGGTCCCATGATCCCTGGATCAGGGCAGCACCGAGCTACACAAACACAGGCACGGGCCCAGGCAGACACCCAGCTCTGGTTTCTTCAGACTAAGAGTTGTCTCAACCCCGATGGAGTCGGTGTTTGCTGCCACTTACCAATGAGTGTAGCCCGTGGCATCTGAGGACTCAGAATGAGGTCCAGGAAAAAGTGAGCAGAAGAGCTGTGTGGCAGGCGATTTGACTGTCAAAGGGCTGAAGAGAAGCTCTCCGGAAAACTGGAGAAGGCCTTGACTAAAAACCACCCTTGTGGCCGACTGTACTATGTACAACAGCATTTCGTTTCATGTTTGATTTCCAATCACATAACTTTAGGACGGAAATATATATATATGTATAAAATACTCTTTTTCTAAGAATTAGCTCATAGTTGCAAATACACTTTACTAATAGATACTTGTTTCAGTCAAGCCTTTTTCATTATTTACTATGTGAAACTCTGGTCTCTGTCTACAGTGGGTTAACTCTAAAAGGGTTTTCCAGCTCCCAGTTCTTTCTGGATAATGAGGATCTTTTATCTGCCCAGTCTTCCCTAACAGACAGAAATGCCACGTTATCTCCTGGGATAGGGATGCATCTTAAGTCACCAAAGAAGCCTGTGCAGAACAACCAGTCTCATTAGTTGTTAAAAGAGTGAGCTGGTATATCCAGAGCTGTCAGAAGCAAAGTGTAAGCTCAGGTCTCAGGGCCCCAGAGATGAAGCGCAAGCAGGTGACTGACACCCAGGCTCTTGTCCTCAGCTTTTCAGGCCTTGGCAGTGATCTCCGAAGGTCTAGAGGGCTTTGGAGGGCAGAGCTACAGAGGACATGAGAGGCAAAGGATTCGCCCCTTCGCCCTCCCGGCCTCGGGCAGCGCACAGGAGCCATGGGCACTGGCTTTAGCTGCCACGGTTCATTCCTGCCTAGTGTGGCTCAGAACTTCCTATGACAAGCTTCGTAAGGTGGGCAGGGCTTTGGGGAAGAATTCAACTACCATCTGGAAAGAGGAGGTTAACTTCCTACCTGGACGTGGGGGAGAGGAAGGCAGAGTGGCATCAGGTTCACACCTGCTCCAGGCTGACTGGGAAGGAACTGCGACATCCCAGCGCCTTAGACCCGGCACGCAGAGGACTAGCGACAAGGCCCGGGCTGCAGGCCTTCTGGCTCAGCCCTCCTTCCAGCGGACGAGACCGGGTGAGCGGAGTCCTTGGGCCCCTGAGAACTAGTCCCTCGGGTTGATGCCTCGGGCTGCTCAGGGGACTACCTGATGCCTTAACAGCTTCTCCGAGCCCCTGGGGAAGGAGGCCTTCACTGCATTTCTGGCAGAGACATGGATGGAACTGTTGTTAATAAAGTACCTTGACTTATACAAGTCTCCAGGGAAGCACGTGTGGAAGGAGAGCAGAGACGTGAACGTCAGGAACGCCAGCACCACACAGGAGCAAGGCCAGGCCAGGCTGGCACAGCCCGAAGGCCAGCTGCAGAGGCAGGAGAGCCAGCGGGGACCCCAGAGAACACACGTGTCGGGCACAGAGGTCTGAGGCAGCGGCTGGCTGGTCTATCAAGTCGAATGAAAGAACAGACATGTCACCCAGGGCGGGTCCCCAGGGCTGACAGGAACTTTTTGTCAGCAGGTACCAGCATCTAAGGGGGACTTGAAAGACCTCCAGTTCTAGGGGATGACTGTCCAACAGGCAAAGTACAGTAGGGGAACCATTTATAATTAACTCACATCTGTTTTAATTTGAATGATGAAGCCTTAAGTGTGTTCAGCCACCCGGGCTCCTCTGGCATGGGAAGTGGCGAGGAGGGTGAGCTGAAGGGAAGGTGGTCACTCTTTTCCAATCTCAGGCTCACCTGCTCAGTAGCAGACACAGCCTGGCCCAGGCCTGTGCCTCAGCCAGCCACGCTGTGCAGAGGCAAGGCCCAGCGCGCTCCCTCCCCGGCTGCTCGGCCTGCAGAGCGACTGCTCTGTGCATCTCTCGGCTTCTGCAGTCTTCAGTCAGGAACCTGGCAAACTGAGGCCACCTCAACTCCAACAGGCAGTTTTTCTCTGGCTCCTCTTTCTCATTGCTATTATAGGATTCTAAAGCAGCAGTGCACCTCCAGACCTGCCTCCATTTAAAATATATGAACTTTAAATATCGATATATGAACTTTGCAGTCTTTGAATAGTGACACAATTGCATGTTATTGTAAGTAAACTCAGATCAGAATGTTACCTCTGTAAGGTGGAAGACCCAGGGCAGGACCACTTGTCTTCAGGTGTTAAGACATGGTAGGACAGGAGCCCAGCTGGCTCGGATGGTTCCCCGCGTCCGCCAGCAGTGGACACAGCAGTCCTCGTTTCAGGGACAGAGGGGCGGGGAGCACTTATGAGGTCCTCATCATCGACCCCCACCCCGGGGCCGCTGCTCAGCGGGTGCTGCAGGGCTGGATTCCACCCCAAGCTGTGGGCTCAGAAACCCCAGATTCTTTACATCAAATAACTGGTTTTGAAACTGGCTTTTGTGGCAGCACTTCAGAGGTTCCCTGCAGTCACTCACTGCAAGTGTCATATTAAGGATGATTTTCAATATTTAACAGGTACGCTCAGAGAGAGAACACGCATGGCTTAGGCTGCCAGAGACCTCAGGTAAGGCCTCCAGTTTCGTGCTTGTGAGGGCTTCTTGGGTCGCTGCTGGGAGGGTGCAAGCCTGGTGCTGGGATCACCACACCTGGCTGCTAGTGGCTGTCCCCATGTGTGATGTTAGTGATTATAACCTTTGGGTGTGTCTCACCTGATGTATAGAAGATACGGGATGAAAGCAGGTCCTGGGTGGTCCTCTGTTAATCCTTTTTTTCAAGCATCTACTTCACCTTTGTTCATAAGCAGAGACTGCAGACAAACTTTAACTATTTCCACTTACATAGATGAAAATAAGGCTTATTCCTCTATAGCATTCCAAATAAAAGCAGATATGGACACTGAGTTCACAACTTGCACTGGTTGGAAATGCTTCCCCACGCTGACCCTTGCCACCACACTGATTTTAAGACATTATGACTTGAATTCAGTTCATTCTATTAACATTGTTTTTAGGTACTTGAAAGGTTAAAAGGAAAAAAAACTGGATTGTATATAATATTAAAACTTTTTGATTTTGGTTACCAGGGATAGGAGGAGTTACAGTTTAAGCCTTTGTGTAGTGACTGCTAGGCTCTTCTCCAAGATTTCTGATTTGCCCAATTCAAAGAGAACCAGGTTAGAATAACTATTTATCTAAGGCTGCTTTCTGGAAGCCCAAGAGCTCTGAGGGGAAGGCATCAGGAGAGAAAAGTTTCTTATTCACATTTTGCTGTTTATTCACTGGTAACCCTGGATGAATCTTTGCTGCTCCCTGAATCTCATTTTTCTCAACAAAGCATCAAACTCAAAATGGATTAAAGACCTAAGTGTAAGACCAGATACTATAAAACTCTTAGAGGAAAACATGGGCAGAATACTCTTTGATATAAATAGCAGCAATATCTTTTTCAGTCCATCTCCCAGAGTTATGGGAATAAAAACAAAAATAAAGGGGACCCAATTAAACGTGAAAGCTTTTACACAACAAAGGAAATCGCAAACAACATGACCCACAAGGGATTAGTCACCAAACAGCTCATACAACTCAGTAACAACAACAAAAAAACCCAACCCAATCAAAAAATGGGCAGAAAACCTAAACATTTTCCCAAAGACGACATACAGATGGCCAACAGCCACATAAAGAGATGCTCATCACCAGTAATTATTAGGGAAATGCAAATCAAAACTACGATGTTATTTACAAAACAGAAACAGGATGAATGTAGGGTCACTAGAGGGGAAGGGTGGGGTGAGGCAGGAGAGGATAGTTTGGAAGTTTGGAATTCACATGAACACACTGTTTTTAAAACATTTATCCAATAAGGACCACTGTAAAAAATAAAACCAGGAGGGGGGATTAAATCAGTAATTTTAATTTTAATCATCAAAACCTTTCTTCAAATCAGATCTTACTTGGAAGCCCAATACTAAAATGGGCTGGAGACTCGCTCCCCACAGAAGAGCATGAAAACCACAAAACTACCCACCTCTAACGTCAGAGTCTCAAGTCCCAGGCCTCTGAAACACAAATGTGGACTCCTGCTGTCCCCTCCAAGCCTCTTGAACAGACTAAGGGGCAGAGTAGATTTACTCCAGGCACCTAAACACTGGCCACAAGGCCGACTAGAGAACCACAGTGCAAGGGGCTGAGCAACTGCGGGTGAAACGGTAGCTCCTTAGTTCAGTCACTCAGTCTACAGCAGAATCAAGGCTGCTGCAGTAGCCCGCACTGCTGTCAGAGCAACAGGGTATTTAATCAGGATCAAGCCTCAGGGGTTAAGTTTTGCATTTAGAAAAAACTCTTAAAACCAGCCTGGAAGCAGTTAAAAGTCAATTTTGAAAGCCAATGTAAAATTTCACTGAAAATACAACTGAAATGCCAGCTGCCACGAGCAGTATAACAGAAGCTAACTAAGAACATGGATATGATAGACAGTAAGTGGTAAATAAAATACGACGGCATTTAAAACCTTTGTTAATTCCTACTTCAGAGGGTACCCTTTCCCCTCATGGCTCTGACCATCTGCCTAACCTAGAAGAGCCCTGTCTGACCAGGGAGGCAGCTGGTATCTGCAGAGCAGGCAGCAGACTCCTCCAAACAAGGGAGAGGATGCGGGCAGCACTGCCGCAGTGTATCTGGGCCAGGGAGACCCCGTCTGAAGGAGTCAGAGGCTTGGGAGCAGAGCCGCCGCCTCTCTCACTAGATCTAGTCCTGCCCTCCAGATACCTCATCGGTAAGCTCCACTTAGAACAAATGCTCTTACATGATGAAACCAACTGGCAGCTGGACGCCTGCCACATTCTCCAAACTCCAAGTGGAGTCAGTCATTCTGCTGCGCAGCCCCGGCCCGCTGTCACCACCGTCAGCCGCACCCTCGGCTAACGCGGCATGCCGCGACACAGGAGCTGTTCAGTGGCGGGATCACCCAGCCTGTGGGCCAGGCCAGGCGTATCAAGTCACGTGGCCTGAAGACTGTATTCTAGGGTTTACTCAACTCATTTTGATTTTTTTTAATAGCTGGAAGTTTTAACAAATGCTCTGGGAGCATTTTGTTCATTCCCCTTTAAATGTGCCACAGTATTTAATTCTTTAGAATATTCTTTGCTAATGTAGAAACAATGAACATTTTAGCAAAATCAACTTTCTGTACACCTTTACTAGGCAGTCTTAGTGGATCACTGCAGCGCTCTTGTTTTTTGGACTGGGATTGAGACCAAAGTACTGAAAGAAGGGAAGTACTGGAGAGACCCAGGAAAGGCAAATCCGGAGATGAAGATGATCTGGCACCTCAAGGTCACCTTTAGCGCTCGGGGGCTCAGAGATCAAATACCTCTGAGTGAGGAAAACTGGCTGTGTCCTCGGGTAACCAATTCCTCCACGTACAGCCTCCTCCATGGGGCACTTCCTTGCCTTCTGCCCACACTGTGCAGGTCTTATCCATCTTTGTAACGCCAGCAGTTCCCCGTCTACGGCCCCAACAGCTTTGTTAGATTCTACCAGGATTTCTAATTCCCCAAGGCCTAAAGCATCAGCCCTCAGGAACAGGAGCTCTGTGTAGAGACACACTCAGGTTTTCACAACGTGGCCTAAACTCCGCTCCCTGATGCACTGAAGGCCGCTGAAGTGGCACCTTCTCCCTCACACACCTGCCAGATGGCGCACAGAGATGTCAGACTGGAACCAGCTGGGGTGTTTTAAAGTGTGTGTGTACTTTAAGCAGCGAGTACATCCAGAGAGTGATGAGGGCCTTGGGAGGCTCTCAGGTGGTCATCACAGGCCACCTGGCAAGAGCCCCCAATTTGCCTCGGACGTAAGCCTGGCGACCCCAGAGCTGGGCCCTACTCGGTACCTACCCTCCCTCGGGAAGGACTGCATCACGTTACGTCCCCCAGAGGCCTGAGGGACGGGAAGGGTGCCCAACAGTGACACGGGAAGGAAAATCCCTCTACAGAGAGCAGGAGCGAGTCAGGAAGTGACGAGAAGTCATGGCCTTCTCGACTGGCTGCAGACCTGAGAGGCGGAGGTTCCTCCCTCTTGTGGGAGGAGGAAGGAGACCTCTAATTACACACACAGTCCACTCACATCCAGCTCAGCTTCTGCCCCAAGGAGTCTGCCAAGGACAGGCAGAGGCGAGGTGCTTTCTGGCCACCCCCCACCCCACCCCCCCCCGCCCCCCCCCCCGCCCCGCCCCGTCTCGGCTGAAGGCAGGCCTCGGTGCTTACCTGCTGCTGCGGGTGCTGCCCGACACACCCTTGGTGTGTGGGCTTAAGGGACCGGAGCACTGGCTGAAATCAAAGGAAAAAAAAAGCCTGGAGGACAGAGGTAGTTTTAATTACTGTTGACACTCACTCCTTCAGATAAGGAAGAATGGCCGACTGTTAAGATGCTTTGTCTTTTTAACTTTGGAGACAATAGGGGCAAAAACCATCAAGGACATGTGCTTCAGTGTGTGGACATCGAGGTCCAGGCTCCTTGCCAAGGTGTAGAGTTGAGAAGAAACCTGGTTTTCCTGTGTCAGGGTTCAATTTCTTAGCAGCACCTCAAACTGCTCTGATGTCAGAGGGAAACGGGATGAAGGGGAATACACCACAGGGGGAAAAATCAGAACGTGTTAGCAAACACTACCATGCAGAACACTAAACTTTATTCACTTTATTTATATATTTAACAGTTCTAAAGTATTTACTTCTTGCTTTGACAAAAAATGAAAAATATAGGAGCGCTGACTGACTCCTCTTTAGGAGAAAAGGGTTATATGTACAGCTACGGAGAGTTACGGTTCCTCCTTTACATACAAAGAAAAATATTAATAAAAAAGTGCTTCATTGATCAAAAAAGGGCTAAGAGCTGCAAGCATTTATTCACACTGTACATCAGACCCAAGAAACCCGTAATCATTACCTCTTGGCACCTGTCACTAGGAACTGCACAATCTTCAATTAGACTGACTTCTCCCAACCTGCAAGGCCTGACCACACAAGAGTGTGGAGGAGAACTTACACCCTGTTTCACTAAATGCAAATTCTGAGCAGCTTGCTGCCACTGTAAAGTCAGATGTGCTCAGGTGCCCTTGGCTTTGCCTGGACTGACAGCTCCAGGGAAGGCTTCCCGGCCAAGTCTTGGCTACAGCCAGGCACACACAGGAGCCACCTTCCTGAGACACAACTCGGCCTTCGCCAGGGAACTGCTCCCAAAGGATCAGGAGAGTCCCCAGGTCACACCCCACTGCTCACCACAATCTGCCGTTACCAGTTAGCAGCTTTTCGCAGAGCCTAGACGGCCCTTCCCCTGGGAGAGAGGGCAGGCACAAAACGTGGACACCAAGATCCCAAAGCACAAACCTAAACTCCGCTCTGCCCTTCTGCATGCCCACCTCCACCACAAATCCCGATTTAAGGCTCTTTGAGGGCCACATCAAAGCTTGCTGAGGAGAGGTGCCTCGCACTTCCCACGGGCTGTGTCCCTCCTCTAAGGAACCCTGCAGTCACCACGTCGCCCCTCGAGGCTGAGAAGCAGCACACAGCAGGACCGGGCAACGGCGGGGGCCTGCCAGCCGCGCCAAGGGGCGGCGGAGGAAGGCTGGTTCTGTGGGACACACTCCCCCTTTCCAGACGCTTGCACTCTGAGAGGCCGATTCTACCCCTCAAGGGGGAGATCCATGATTGTTTGGGAGTGGGGCGTCTCGGGAACCCTGAGTCTGGACTTCCCTGTGCTGGCCGAGGAAGAGAGTGTTTGGGGGCGCAGGCCCTGGAGGGGGCTTTCAGATGCCCTCCGGCTCAGCGCCTACTCCGGCCCTGACTGCAGCCGCGGGGAGCTGTGCTCTGGCCGGTCTGACGCCTGAGGGTGGGAAGTGCTGCCGGCCTGGCTGAGGGGGCTGACAACTGACAGTGAGGAGGCCCAGACACCTGGGTCTGTTAACAAGACAACAAGAATCCCGTGGAGGAGGAGATGCCAGCCCTCTCAGGGCCTCCGGAGGGTGCCCCCTCCCAACCCCACTCCCACTCCTCTGCCTGTGGGGGGACTGGCCCAGCCCCTCTTGAGGGGGAGAGGGCACACAGAACTGCTCTTAGGGCAGATGCTCTTGGCGTCCTCAGAAGCAAAGGTTTTCCGCTCAGCTCTGATGTGGCGGTGGTAACGAGGATCGGTCACAAACGGCAGCACCGGCTTTATTCCCCACTGTCTAACTCTGGCCTCCACGCCTGACTCAACCAGCCTCCTCCCATCCTGAAGAACAAAGCACCGCTCAGCATCGCTCAACAGCTGGCAACCTCTGGTCTTCCATCAAAAAAAAAATAATTATTTTTTTAAAAAGACAACCAGGGTACTTTTCTCTTTTTTGGAGGCAGAGGGAGGATAGAAAATGGAGAGAAAAAAAAATGCGGGGTGGGATGGGAAGGGAGGAATCAAACCACAACCCAGTGGTGCATCCCAAAGTGCCACCATTCTGCACAGCTGGGTCATGCCCCCGTTCCAAAGCGCACGGGCCTCCAGGTCTGCCCAGGCTGAGTGGGCCTGTCAGGGGAGCAGCAGCTTGGCCTCCGCCCGCCCCAGGTCACAGAGCTTCAGTTTGAAGTGGCAGCAATGGGCTTATCCAGTTCTAGGTCAATGCTGGAGCTTGTGGGATGCAGGCTGCTATAGCAAGACTTGCACACTCGACTAGGTTCAAAGAGCTGTTGGCTGGGAACTGGAACCTTCTGGTTACAACAACTGGAGCAGAATACGTTCCCACAGTTCCTTGAAATGAGAAAAAACAAACAGCATTAGTGTCAGCAGCAGAGACAGGCTGGGGAAACCAACTTCAGAAGGCAGAGCTGACCTGTATGCAACTCAGATGTGCTGGAGACTGGAGACTCCCACACCAAACACTCGGGTGGGTCTGGCCCAGTGAGAAGCCAGGCAGGGAAGGGACCCCTCCCGAGCACAGCCGCACACCACTCTCACTCTAAGGTCCAGGACACTTGGCTGCCTTACCACTACGGCTCAAGGTTACCAGGTGTCAGAAGATGCTGCTCAACAGAGCTCCATGGAAGCAAACAGACCCAGGGTGGAAGGCAGCTACTCGCTCGATGGCTGAGTCTTGGCCCAGGAAAACCCTGTGGCCACACCCACCTGAGCAATGGCCTCTGTATAGCTTGTGATCATAAAGAGGCCAGAGACCAATTCAATTGGTCTCTGAGCCACTCAGATGAGAGAAACCTCCAGCCCACCTGGGGAGTGAGGAGCCCGTGCCCAAAGGCTCAGAGGCAGTAACACAGAACAGGCTGCTGTCGTCTAGGACTGCTGTGCTGCCGGCATGCGAAGCCAGGAGACGAGCGACCCGTGCCACGTGCTCAGGGTAAAAGGACAATGCAGATGAACACGCGTGCACACATACCCCCGATTAGACAAGGGTCAGTCACTCGTGGGTCACTCTGCTGCCCGCATGCATCTCCAGGGAGTATCCGCGCTCTGAAGGCCTGACTGCACCCTGACTTCTCACCCTTCCTCCATTTGAAAGCCCAGCTCTGACGTGTGTGCAGCATAGGTTTGCACAGCCAAACAGATGCCCTACACGGCCTCCAGGAAAGGGAACTGGCAGAGGCTGAGGTTCTGCTCACCTTACAGCCCCACTCTGAGAAGGTCCTAAAATCAACCCCAATTAAGCCCAACAGGAGGCTCCCAAAGAGTCTGATGCAGCCCTCCAACGACGTGGGGTCAAAAGCTAACGGGTAACTCCTCCTCAGCCAGCGTCACTCACGACCTTCTCCTTGATGCTCCTCAGAAAGGAAACCCACTGCTGGATTAAGGACCACTTAAGTACAAAAGAGAATGCTGAATACCCTTTGCAGACAAAAGAATACCACAAAAGGAAAGGGACAATGAAAAGACAGAAGGAAAACCAACACACAAGACTTCATCCTCTGGAATGCAGTGAGTAATTCACAACTGTTTCTGAAAAGCGTGCATCAGTAAGAACCTGTGGTTACAGAGAGAAATTGCCTCAATCTATCTCTTAATGTGTACATTTATTTCACATACCTGCTGGAATTCAACACAAAGGCCTGACATGAATTTGATGAGCTAAGCTTGTCTACCTGACCTCTCTCAGGCAATCCTGACAGATGCCATGTGGGGTCTTGCCTTGCAGTTTTCAATGCTAGCAGTTCTCTGGAAAGACCACCTCTGTTCGGTACTGGGCTCTTTTTTTTTTTTTCCAAAGGAAAAAAAAAAAAAGAAAAGAAAAGACCAGTGATGCCAGTACCATTCTGGCATCGCAGGGAATGACTGACCCAAAACACAAAACTCTAAAAACCCCTCTACCGGCCACTTCACAGGACCAGCCCCTGCTGAAGCAGCCCTCTTCAGGGCTCGCCTGAGCAGATGGCTCGCCTGACCTGTGCAGTCAGCAGGCGCACCCTTGGCTGCAGCCTGACCGGCTCCAGTGGTCTCCTCAGCCAGCGGCTGTGGTGCCCCCTCGCCCCCAGCCCACCCGCCTGCGCTCCCGGACCCAAGCTTCATCCCAGCAAGTGCAGAGAGGGGGAATGGGAGCGTTAGTGTGGAGAGGTTATGCAGGTGTGCAGACACCACAGACAGGCTGTGCAAATGCTCACCATGTTTGATCAACACGATCAGTGTCCCTGCAAGGAGGGGAGAGAGCGCTCAGAGGAGCCAACTAGGGACATCTGGGCTTGGGTGAGGGCGGGGAGATGCACAGTCCTGGAAGTATCATTGCTGGACAGGGGGGTGTTCCATTTTCAATCCAGGCCCACTCACGCAGGTGAGCTCTGTCACAATTCAGATCAAATTCCTATCCCAGGAACACTACGTTCCAGTCACCACCCCAGCTGGGGCAAAGCACCCGTAGCCACTCACTCTGCAGCCCAGAAAGAAGTTAAGAGCCTTGTGGACAGAAAACTGCCTGCTCAGCCAGTCCCACCAGCCCCTACCCGCAAGAAGTATGGGGTCAGGGAGCAGGGCAAGGGGCAGGCAAGTGAGCTCCCTGCCCACAACAGGAAAGCTCTTTTGCTCATAGCAGCCATGCTGCAGGGGAAGCACTTTCATTCTAAGAGTAAGAAGTGGTGGTTTGGGTGGAGATGGCTGTTGTTCACCAACCAAGGAAGAAAAAACAAAAAGGGACATCATTTGTACATTTCAAAACTTACTCACAATCACTCTAAAATGAGAGAGACCGACCAAATGCAGTTATGTAAACACCGATTTCAGAGGCACAAAAGGTGAGCCGGGGTCCTGAAGACCCATGGGTCTGCCAGCCAGATGCCCGCATCTCCATCTGCAGGCTCATGCCCCAGCCTCGGCCCCCACACCCCCGCCCGCCCCGCCACTCCCCCCAGGTGCACCTGCAGTGATGCTTCCGGCTGGCAAGCCAGAAGGCGCTGTCACACGCGTAGCAGTGGGCGGCCAGGTGGTCAGGGAGCCAACGGGTCATCTGTAAAACAACGGGGCCAGGTCAGTGACAGGAGACGGGCATCCAGCTGGAGCCCACGGAGCCATGCCGGGGCAGCAAGCGTCACAAGGACCACACTGGCTCCAGGGGCACCAGCCCATCAGGCCTGATGTCAGCAGTACAAGAAAGGCGTCCAAATCACTCCCCTCGAGGGGACTCCAAACACCCCTGAGAGCGAGAGGCAGCCAGAGTAGCCCGGCTGCTGTGAGAGCGGGCAAGGCTCCATGCAGAGGCACTGAGGAGAGGGCTGGCTCGAGTTGCCCTGGCTCAGAAACTCCAGATCTGACGGGGAGCCATAGGTGCTGAGACTCAGAGAGGGCTAAGTGTGCGGTGAGCTCTTCCCTTGGCTGGGGCAGGGGGAACAGACGATGGGGGTGGAGAAGAACCGCAAAATAGTTGCATGGGTGGCACTCAGAACAGGGGCTGAGCCTGTACCTCCGTGTCCTGTTTATCCACCTGCTCCCAGCTGGCTTCAGAGAAAATCTCTGTGCTGCAGCGAGACAAACAGTTCTGATCCAGATTGCTTTCCGAGTCGGGAATTGAAGTCTGTTGGCAAACAAACACAGCTGAACAGAATGAACCTGGTCTCCTCCCAGAAGAAGAAAGAGCTTGGCAAAGAAGGGAGCACAAGGAATGTGGGCGGGCCTGGGTGTTAGGGCTGCTGAATCTCTAGGTGCCTCAGCCATCGAGAGCTGGGTTGAGGAGGTGCAGAGACAGGGTTGAGCTCAGCTGGAAGAGAGATACACAGATCTAAGGCGGGGTGCAGTGACTCTGGAGTGGCAGGGCAGGCCTCGGGTTCCAGGGAGTGAGTAGGCAAAAGTGACCAGGGTGGATTGGGAACTCCACGTTGGCTGCTCCAGGGGACCTGCCAATCTAACCCTGCCACTGACATCTGTGTGCTGAAACAGTGGCTTTGGGCATGTCCTCCTTTCTCTGAAGGACTCTTTGGGAAAATGAAAAAACCAAGTCAGTTTGAAGTGAAGTCATTGGATGAGCCCGCCTTTAATGTACGCTGACTGATTCAGAGCCAGACTCAAACCTGTACTTAATCATGCGAAGTCAAACCCACCAGGAAGGAGAGTGTCTCCCTGAGACCCTCCCCTCAGGTACCCCCACTTCCAGTCACCAGGCCCATCTGCACTAACTCCCGACCGTACTAGAAACCAATCCTCTTCCCATCTCTACTGCCATCACCTGCCACAAGATGGGTACAAATATGTTTCAAAGAACTAAACCTTCCAAGCCACAGCTCACGCTATTGGGGGCGGGGTAGGACAGGCACATCTGTGTTGCCGGACAAAGGTCACTCTGCCCAGTTCACGCTCTTCAAGGCCTGACCCTCTCTGCACAGAGAGTTGGCCAACCACACGGTGAGTGCGCCCTCTTCCTGCCTCTCCTGGAGACAGGACACCTGTGGAGAGTACGTAGGCAGGAGAGAAAAAGCAGCCCTGCCGGTCACCTGGCGGAGGCAGGTCTCCAGCCTCTCCCCAGGGCTATTCTAGACCTTTCCGACTGCTTCTGAAATCGGGCAGAGGGCGCCCGGTGCAGCATGCCCATCTCCTGTGCAGACGGAGGCACCATGGTGTACTCACCACTTCATCCCCGAAGTCCCCGTTGAAGCGCAGGGAGCTGGTCAGGTACTGGCTCTCCAGGCGACTCCTCAGCTCCTGGACTTGTTTCTTCAAGGTCTCCACTTCCTGCTGGTGGCCCGACTCAATCTGACGCAGGCGCTGCTGGATCGTGTCCGTGTACACAGGCATGCCGTCGTCGTCCAGGTGGCTGCGGGAAGGCTGCTCAGGGCTGCCAGCGGCCGACGGTCTCCCCGAGTGGCCGTGCAGCCACTTGTGGTGCAAGCTCCTCGCGTGTACGTGGGCAGAGCTGCAGCTTGTGGCTGACAGCTGGCGGCTCAGGGAGTCCTTGCTCCTCCCGGTCTCCCCGTTGGCGCAGTGTCCATTGGGGGTGGGGTACTTCTGGAGAGTACTAGGCCCTGCGGGCTGCTCCGAGGCCTTATTTTCAGTCTCTGGGGCACCGTTGCACACAAGCCCCTCTTTACATTCGGCTAAAGGAAAGGCACTAGGAGAATGCGCTGGGCTCCAGGCGCCGCCAGGGGAAGTCCTGCGCACCGCAGGCCCCAGCTGGGGCGTCTCCGCCAGGCTTCTCTCTGCAGGCCTGGGCTCCACGGCTGGAGGAAGCACATCCTTGCTACTGAGCTGGCCCCTGTGGACTGGGCCAGGTCTATGATGGCCCTGGGGCCCACTGTCTGACTTCACTTTATCTTCCATTAACATGTCCACAGACCCATCCATGTTTGGTCCTCTGGTCTCAAATGGAACTTGGGAGGGCAGAGAACTTGACGGTGAGGCACCAGAGTCAACGTCCACGTCTGCTGAGACGGGAAGGCCTGCCTCCTCCCGGTCCTCTGCCACAGCTCCCATCTGAGACGGTGCCACAGGGACCTCCTGGGTGCCCTCTCCCCTGGGCGGCTCCTGGAGAGAACTGGGGAGAACACTGGGCCCGCCCTGCTCAGGAACACCCTGTGAGAGCCCAGGAAGGCTGGTGCCTGGACGGCTCCTTAGGGCAGCCTCACCCACCTCTGGCTGCTGATCAGGTTCACGAGCTGAGCCCTCGGGGCTCTTACCCCTGCTCCCCTCTTCCAACAGAGCCTCCTCCTCGACCTCCTGCACCCCCCTGTGGGCTGGCTCCTCCACCCCACTCTCCTCTTTGGTGGCCTCTTGTAAAATGTTCTCCATCTGCCCCTCAGCTACTCCAGCCGCAACAGACAGCTCGGCACCACCCAGCACTTTGGTCGGCCTCCCCAGGCTGTCAGGCTCCACAGGCTCCTCCCCAGGGCCAGCCAGGGTGCTCAGTTCCAGCGAGCGACGGTGCTCCTGCCACTTCTCGTTCAGGCTCGGGTCACTGCTGCGCCGGCTGGCCAGCGGCACTGTGTTGTCGCAGGCGGTGGTCAGATTGTCAAATGATCTGGTCTTTGGTAGCCTAAAGAAAGGAGTTTGGGGGAATGAGGATCTGAGGTTATTCTAGGTAAGTCAGAGACAACAGGTTTTAACAGGCAGTCATTTCCTCACTGGCTCCATCACAGCTACTCCAGGAGCCGTGGTGTATCTGGAGTAAGACTTAGGCTGCAGGCAGGCTGAGCTCCAGGCTGAGACCTTCTACCCTCAGGCACCTCCCGTACCTCATGCCCAACACATACAGATAAACTACTGCCAAACAAGGTTTTAGAAAGACAATCTTCATGATACTTCTGCATTTCTCAATTAGTGGCAAAGCAAAGTAGCATTGCTGTTTCTGGTATCACAATATTTTAAATTACTCTATTATTCATCAGTCTGAATTCAGTAAAGCTAATTCATAGGTTGCAAAGCAGACTATCATCTAATAAAATATGCCTTTTAAGGGCAAGATGACACGTCACAACAGGGAGGCAGGAGCACAAAGCTGTGGGTCACAGGCACACAGAGGGTTTGCTCCATCACTGAGAAACTGCCCAAGAGCAGAGTGGAAGCAGAGCCCAGGACTCTTCAGGAAGGAGGCTCATACAGCCTCACAGCCCAAAACCCTTACACCTTCCCTAAAAAAACTCAAGAGAGTTCAGAAAGGTGTGGAGCCAGACAATGTCAAAACTCCGACCATCCCTGTGTACACCCCAACACAGGAACACTCCCGAGAAGGACCTCACCGGCTCAGAGGCGGCTCGTCGGGGCTGCAGCCTGGGGCGGGGTAAGGCGCGCAGCTGTCGTCCGCGGGGGTGGACGGGGATGGGCAGGGCAGGTACACGGCGCTCCACAGCATCAGGTTGCGCACGTGGCACACAGGGAACAGCACCTGAGGAGAGTACGGGGGCACGGGTTCAAACACGTTCCCACAGGTCCGTCAAAAACGCCTAGAAATGAGGGGACGAGCAAGCGCCAAGCGGGGACGCCCAGCAGTCCTCAAGATCTCCGAGAGCCGTTACATGAGTGAACGCAGCTCTTATTGGGCCAGAGAGGGTGGTAGACATTTTTCACCCGAGAGCCTCCGTGGGCATGAAAATCTAAAAACATTTTTCAAAAATCCATTTCTCATTAGTTATTTCTTAAGTCACCTTTACTGAATGACTGGCTTTTCTCAGCTTAATTTGTTGCTTTTACTGCACAAGAAAGCGAGTCATTCTGCTAGATGGTGATTGTCTGTTCCCTGGTACAAAGTTTGGCTTCAGAACACACTGTCAAACCTGTGTTACAGGATCACCTAAATTAATCATATGGAAAAGGAAGGAAGGCAACTTCCTTCCATACTGCTACTTGTCCAGGAGGCACAGGACAGAGAGAAGCAGCTAGCTTCAATTCTTCCTTGGACCACTTAACTGAAGTAAGACGTCATTCATTAATAGTCCAGCAAATCAATATAACCTCAGATTGGTCTCCTTGTCGTAGAAGGCAATGGCAACCCACTCCAGTACTCTTGCCTGGAAAATCCCATGGACAGAGGAGCCTGGTAGGCTGCCGTCCATGGGGTCGCAAAGAGTTGGACACGACTGAAGCGACTTAGCAGCAGCAGCCTCCTTGTGACTTAGAATTTAAGATGCATTCTGACATGAGGAACAAGACCATGGACCAGTGCACAGATGTATGTGCTTCCTTTTCTCTGCTTAACAGAAGGTGTTCCTTTGAGGAACAAAGTCTTAAAGGAGCTGCCAGTTCCCCATGTGAGCAGAGGGTCAATCAGACAGACATGCTAGTGTCACACACAGTCTTCTGCTGAGGCAGAAGCTGCAGTGGGTATCACCGCCTGTTGACACTGGGAAGATGCGGGGGGCCCGAAGTGCCTTCTGAGCTGTCAGGCATCCGGGGAATGACCTAAGTGACTCTTCCACATGTCAGGAGATGCTCGGAGTAAGTTAAGCTCTGGCAGAGACGCTTAAAAAAGACTCTTATCTAGAGTAGCCAAGTAGAGACGTGTGTTAAGGTCAAACCTCTCCGAACAAAGAGGAGTCGGAAGCAGGGCAGAGCATTAACCAGAAAACAGGCCTTTCTCAGGACAGAGTGGTTGGAAAAAAAAGGAACCAAGCCTATCCAGAGACAACCGAGATGCCTTGTTGAAGAGGATCCCCTGTGTCCCCATCCCCGAATTTACCCTGCTGCTGAGAGCAGAAAGACTGCAGGATACGTACGGCCTCCGCCTGCGAGGAATACAGCAGGTTTCTGAAGGCCTTGTTGCCCGCCCGCAGCAGTGACCACACAGAGCACGTCCGCTCCTGCGTGTGCTGCTCCCCTCGCTCCTTGGCGTTGTTGCACAGGAATGTCCCAAAGAGGCAGGAGTAGGTATGCTGCACCAGCTTCACCTGTTAGACCCAACATGAAGCAAAATCAAGCAAGGGGCGCGTGTTTTCTGGGGGGACGTCAGCCCAGCAGAGCCCCCTTCCCCAACACCCCTGATGCGCACTTCTGTTCACACTCGGGAAGGATGGGGGAACCAAGCTGCAGCCTCCTCACAACCCCGACCAACACCACTCCTGAGTCAGAAGGGCGTTGGCACCCCCATTCTCTCAGCCCCCTTGTAAACAACTTCCGAGGTCCTAAGTTAACTGGGCATAGGAGCAGGTCAGTGCGCCTCCAAGTCTGAACTGACAGCATACTTCAGAACACTTCTTCAACACGCTGCTGTGGGGCAGCCCAGACGTGTCTATCGGTGCAGAGGAGCAGCAGTGAGGAGACCGTTCTCCTGCCCTGCCGGGGAGGCGTGAGCAGTGGGAGGCACAGTAAGGCAGGAAGGCGGGGAAGAGGGCCGGAGCACATGCAGGGCAGCGTGAGAGGCCTCTGTGGCAGAGACCTGATGGAAATGAGAGAGAGCAGGGCGAATGCACATTGGGGGAAGGGAGCTGGGAGGCTGTTCCAGGCAGCAGCAACTGCTAGCACAATGGTCTAGAGATGAGCACAAGCTTGCCACTTCTGAGGAACTGAAGGAGGCCAGTGTGACTGACAGACACTGCATAAGGTGAAGGCTGGGAGGAAATGAGCCTGGACGGTAACCTCTGGGAGAGCCCTGCAGGCCACTTTAGGGACTGTGACTTTTACTGTGTGGAAGAGCAGAGTAACTAGAGGTTTCCTGACAGGAAAGACACAGTCTACATCATGTTTCAGAAGGACCTCTGAGGCTGCTGGACTGTCTGCAATTGGGGCAACAGCTGATGGTGGCTTAGACGACTGCTGGGAACAGCACAGGCAGCAATAAGTTATCAGGTTTTAGGTATATTTTTAAAGCAGAACGACAGAATCTGCTGACAGACTGAATGTGGAATATGAAGGGAGTTGAGGACAATATAAAAGTTTTGCCCTAAATGAACTGGAAGGATTGAGTTGCCATTTGGTGAGAAGGAAGACTTCTGGAAGATGAGTTTTGAGGTGGGGAGATATAGATATTAAGAACTAAGTTCTGAAAATGTTAAGTTTGAAATATCATTAAGACATTCAAGTGGAGATATTGAGCAGTCACAAGCAGATATCAGAGCCTGGAGTTAAGTAGAGACAGAGGTCTAGGCAGAAGACTATACATGTGAGAATCACAGATAGCAATTAAAGCCAAAGGACCAGATGAAATCCCTAGAGAAGGAGACTGAACTCTGGGGCATTCCAACATTCAGAAGTGGAAGGTAAGGAAGAACCGGCTAAGGAGACAGAAAGGACCAGCTGGTGAAACAGAGAACTAACAGTGTGTGCTAGAAGTCAACTGAAGAAAGTGTTTCAGAAAGGGGTGATTAAACTATGCCAAATATTAACGATGAACCAAAGAAGATGAAGAAAAGTCAAAAGCTACAAACTTCCTATTATAAAACAAGTCAGCGGGATGAGATGTGAGTTAGGGGGATATAAGTCGGGGTCGGTCATAAGACAGTGAGTAGTATTGTGCTGTGTATCTGAAAGCTGCCAGGAGAGCAACATCTTAAAAGCTCTCATCACAAGAAAAAACTTTGTCACTATGCATGGTGACAAATGTTAACTAGATTTTGGGATATCTTCTAGCAGATGTGAGAGCTTGGACTGTAAAGAACTGAGCGCCAAAGAATTAATGCTTTTGAACTGTGGTGCTGGAGAAGACTCTTGAGAGTCCCTTGGACTGCAAGGAGATCCAACCAGTCCATCCTAAAGGAGATCAGTCCTGGGTGTTCACGGGAAGGACTGATGTTGAAGCTGAAACTCCAATACTTTGGCCACCTGATATGAAGAGCTGACTCATTGGAAAAGACCCTGATGCTGGGAAAGATTAAGGGCAGGAGGAGAAGGGGATGACAAAGGATGAGATGGTTGGATGGCATCACCAACTCAATGGACATGAGTTTGGGTAGACTCCGGCAGTTGGTGATGGACAGGGAGGCCTGGTGTGCTGTGGTTCATGGGGTCGCAAAGAGTCGGACACAATTGAACGACTGAACTAACTAACTAGAAATATATACAAGTATCAAATCACTGTTGTATACCTGAAACTAACAAAATGTTATCAATTATACTACAAATTTTTTAAAAGGTGACTGAAAACTGATCACTGGGTTAGCGACGTGAAGATCACTGGTGACCTTAACAAGAGCAGCTCTGGTAAAGTGGGGTGAACACCTGATTGGACCAGGTTTCAAGAGAGAATGGGAGAAGAATTTTGGAGAGTAAATGCAGAAGACCTGAGGAGCTCTGCTGTGAAGAAATAAGAAATGAGGTAACGGCCCGAGGGGGATGCAGGATCCAGAACAGGTGTGGTCAAACAGGAGGCATTGCACCGTGCTTGTATGCAGACAGCAGTGATCCAGAAAAGCGGGAACAGGCCGACACAGAGGGTGGGAAGTAGGAATGCTGAAGCCGTGAAGCTGAGCAGAGGAGGGAGTGGAAGCTGGTGCACAGGTGGAGGGAAGCTGGAAGAGGGCAAGGCCAGTGTGTCCTCCTTCAAAGGACAGGAGCGGAGAGTGTGAAATAGACCCAGGCGGGTTGGTAAGATCGACTGGAGGGAGCAGACAAAAATCTATTGTTTCTATTTTTAACTACTGTTCAGCACTTCTATTATCCGTTTTTAAAGCTACAATGGAACAACTCAAAGACTTTATATAAACTTAGTGCACATGGATTCATTAAATGAACAAACACCTGTATTATCTTTTTTTTTTTAATAAAAAAGGTAAGAATAGCCCCTTAATTAAATCTAGAAAGGATACTGTTAAATGTGAAAACTGGTCCACTAACACTTACACTGATACCCCTATGAATTTAGAGGGCCCCCAAAATGAAGAATCACAAGCAAAGACTCACAAGGAATGCTTCACTGAACTCAAAAGAGCATGGAAATTGCCTCTGAAGCTGATGAACACAGTCAAGCCACTGCAAAAACACTGGGCAACGCTCGTTCAGATCATCCGAGTTCTCCCCATGACCACACCGGTCAGCAAACTTGTGGCCAAAATCCAGCCACTCCATCTCCACAAGGACCTGGAAACCCTGCGGAGAAGCACCCAGGAGAGACCCGTTTGTGCCTGTCTATCCAAACTGTGACTGTCCTGAACCCAAGGTCACCACAGGAGTCCCTTTCAACAGCCTGCACTCAGCCCATCAGGAGCCCCGACCCAGCCCCATGGCCAAACGACAGGACACATACTCAGGACGGCTTCCCAATTCCCCCGCCTCCACTCCATAATCAGCAGAGGGGTGGTAAATTAAGCGTTTATCTAAGTCTTTGTTAAGACTGTATTTTCAGTGCTTCCTTCACTATTAAAAAGTCACACTTTTGTCCCCTTCGTATCTTATTTTTAGATTTTGTTCATGTTACACTTATGAAGTCATGTTTGTAAAATCTTCCCCAAATCCCAGATTTACATATATATTTAGGGTACCTTAAAGGTTTTTCTTGTCTCTCTAATCCAACAGGTGATATTTCACAATAGGGTTCTTTCTGCACAGAGCACTGTGGTGATATCTAGACCCATTACCCTAAGAAGCACGTCAAGATCCTTCCTACAGAAACCCCATTTTCTGGGGTTAGCCAAAACTTTTCCATGTAGATATTCTACAAAGGAAAATATGTCTGTATGCCCAGTACCTTGTTATCTACAATCCACCCCCTTTAAAGAGGGACAGGCGCTGTGGTAGGTACTACTACAATTTAGCTCAAGGTAAAGGAGCAGTGATTCCAAACCACAGAAATTTCACTTTGACTGGACCTAACCACCTCAACCAAAACTGATCAAAAATCCCTGCACGGTTTCCCCTGGTCATCCTGAAGGGCTCAACCCTACCTCTATGGTTCGGTAGTAAGGGTCCAGCAGGAGCTTAGCCAGTGCCACAATCTGGGGGGTGCGGTCCCAGCCGTCGGAGCAGTGCACCAGCACGGGCCGCTGGTCCCGGTCCACGGCGTGCACCACCAGGAGCGCCGACTTCAGCAGCACAGACAGGTGATGGAGCCACTTGGTGCCCTCGAGAGCGGAGAGCCAGCTGAAACAGGGGACAGGAGGGGACAGGAGACGCTGACGCCACACCGGGTCATGCCAAACACCTGTCAAACTGAAAAGTAGCTCCCAGAGACATTTCCCCCCAAAGAAAACAAGCAGGAAACCTCTGTCTTTATAAAGTATGTACAAGCATTAGGCCCAGGCCCCACCACACAACAGGAAAGCCTTAGAAATAGGACAGTAATTAACAGGGCCACCTTTTGTTCCAAAAATCTTACTGCTAATTTCCCAGGGAGAATTAAAAATTTTCAGTCCGTAAAGAGTTGTATCTACCCAGTAAAGTTCGTTCTTTCTGGAATTTTTTCCTAAAGAAAAAAATGCAACCACTTCTGAGATGGAAAAAAGAAAATATTTGTATTTAACAATCAGCAACTCTGCCTAACAAGTTCTCAAAAAAAAAAAAAAGGAAAACTCAAATATATATGTCTGTGGGGACTTCCCTGGTGGTCCAGTTAAGACCCTGTGCTCCTGATACAGGGGGCCAGGGTTCGATCCCTGGTCTGGGAGCTAGATCCCACATGCTGCAACTACGAGTTCGCCTACGCAACTCAAGATCCCACATGCTGCAACCAAGACTTGGTACACACAAATAAAATAATTAAATATATTTAAAGCAATATGTTTCTGTAACAAGATACAGCGCCTTCCCTAGGGGCTCAGATGGTAAATCTGCCTACAATGCAGGAGACCTAGGTTCAACCCCTGGGTCAGGAAGATCCCCTGGAGAAGGGAATGGCAACCCACTCCAGTGTTCTTGACCAGAGAATCCCATGGACAGAGGAGCCTGGTGGGCTACAGTTCCTGGGGTCGCAAAGAGACAGACATGACCAAGGGACTAACACTTTCACAACAAGACACAAGTTGGATGCCACTCCAAAAGCAGTGCAGACAACATCACTTCGCACTACTGATCGAGTTGTGAGTGTTTATGGGTCAGAACCGGGTAGGCCCACACTACTGACTCAGACTCACACAAACGAGTAGTCAATGGCTGCACACTGTTACTGGGCTTGGTGAAGACTGCATTCAGCTGGGATCGAAAAGAATCTTTCTTCAAAAGTATCAGATCCCAAGAACTACCCCTTGGGAATAATGACAATAGGTTTTTTAAAACTGTGCTCACATTTTGTTTCTTGTGCCCTGCCATGAATTATACTCCCCACCCCCCACAAAAAGCTCAAATTTCTCCAAAATATGATCAGATCTGTGGTTAAGGCC
This sequence comes from Muntiacus reevesi, assembly GCF_963930625.1. Classification (NCBI taxonomy): domain Eukaryota; kingdom Metazoa; phylum Chordata; class Mammalia; order Artiodactyla; family Cervidae; genus Muntiacus; species Muntiacus reevesi. The sequence continues at coordinate 4,785,693 of NC_089261.1, forward strand.
ACAGTCCAGCCCTTCAAACATTGAGGAGGGAATGAATACTTCTGCCAGGGAACTATGAGAAGGCTTTTGCTGTGATGAGTCTATAAAGGCCTATTAAACCTTGGGGGATAAGTATGAGTTTCTGGAATAGCTGAAAGAGAGGGTCTTTCCAGGCAAACAGACAGCAGAATGTACTGCATAAGTGCTGGCTTCACAAGGATTGGCTTGTTCTACCAACCAGACTGACTCCTAAGAGGGCAGACACTGTCTCAGGCACAGTTACACTTGCCCTGTGCAGTGCCTAGCATACACTGAAGGTTCCTACTTATTAAATCGTGGGTAAAAATTCCATCTCAAGACTTTCTATGGGCTATTAAATACATGAGAAACATTTTTTGCAGGTAGATTCTTTATTCTTATTCCTCATACAGTCTTGAAAAAGAAAACTAAAAGGTGGGGCTTAGGAGAACAAATACCAAGTTACCTCCTGGCCCCTGGAGAAACAGTAAATGAGAACCTAGTTCTCTTGAATCTGACTGACTCATCCTTAAAACCCAGTCAGTGACTCCATGCCTAACACAGAAGCTGCATCCAAAATCTGCCAATGGACGAGGTGCTGATACTGCGCTGATACTGCAGACTCCCTCATCCTGTTCTCAAAAATTAAGGGAGAAACCCAACCGGGCCTGAGCCCTTCACAGCTGTAAACAAGTGTCAGGAGGCCGGCTTACAGCTACTCCTGCCACAGCCATAGCATCTCTATCTACAGGGAAGCGTCAGTAATGCATTATGATCTGTGCCAAATACAGACAAGTCATCTCCTTCTTCCTTTACAACTTCCCTCCTCCCCGACATTCATGTGGACCAAACAAGGCCTAATTAATTACATCTTCTTGACTCAGAGCTTAAAAAACAGCTTTCTAAGAAAGACTTTTAACCTATGGAAGATACTAGAGACCAGGGAGTATTGACGCTATCCCTTTTATAGGCAGGAAAAAGGTTATCAGGAATTAACCTGATAACCACAGGAATTAAGCCATTGGCTTGAGTCACGCAATTAGTGGCAGATCCCCTGGACCCTCAGCAGACTCTTTCTGTGTGCCAACAGCAGAGAAGGGAGTGCTACTAGCTGGGCTCTAAGTATGTGTAGCAGTTGCAAACTGCTGACCCTCCAGGCAAGACAGCCATCATTTCTTCGGTCAGGCTTTTCCCCAAGGACAAATGCTTCACCCTCTCGGCTGATTGCAACTATGATGAAATTAATCATTTGCTACCAGGAGTTCATACAAGTGATTCAGGCAGCCATTTGATTTAATAAATCAAAGGATGCTGCAAAATTGATGCAATCATAAGATCTACTGAACAGAACTCAGAGAAATTGCTATGGGCTCTTGCATGAACACCAGAAAACAGAAAATTCTATCTTCTCTGGCACCAGCCTGGCTTCCTGAAATAGTAAAATAGGGGCTTTTAAATATTTATCTGTCCATATTTGTTTTTACAGAGCATTCCTCCTAATTTATCTTGTATTCAAACAGTTCCGTGGGGAGGGGTGTTATTTCACCTTCCTCACAGCAAATGCCAGCCATTCATTTTTAATAAGCAATAAAAATCATGGTAATGTTTTTAGTAAATAAGAAAGTAGTTTAAAATCAGAAGCAAATGTAAAAGGAGCTGATCTCCTGGCATGTTTAAAAGTTTAACCCTTTCTAGAACATGATGAATACACTTTTACTCTTCATGGTAAAACACTCCAGTTCAGAGGAGGTTAAGTGTCACTACAGGATGTCAGAAAACAAAGAATTAAGTTACTGAGTCAAAAACATGGAGAAGACAAAGAAGAGGGCCCGGGAAAAATAAGGCAGCAGTGCTTTCTCTTCTGAGGGTTAAGACCTGTTCTCTGCTGCACATTTTCAAACCTTTCAAAGGGCTAGATTTTTCTCCCAGTTCCTCCTTTTTGCTGCATGATCCTCACACAGGAAGGAGAACACCCATGGACTCATGGTAAAACTCAAGTTTACCAAAAAAAATAGAAAGACCCCCTCCAACTCATTAAAAAAGAAAAAAAGGGCAGCACAAGCTTCAAGCCAAGGCCAAGGTCTTACTTTCCCGGATCTGGCATCTGAGTGCAGAGCAAACGCAGAGACTGAAAACTCCTCCGAATTGAATGAATGTTTGCCATCCCCATGAAAACAACTTCACAGTTTGGGTAGTACTCTGCAGAGAGCAACAGAGAGAACACAGATGTGGTGAGTTTAACGTCCACAACGCCAAGTTCAAAAGGAGCAAACTGGCTCTAGAACAAATCCACTGGAGCTGCTGCCTAATGAAATACTGGTGTTTTGATGACTATTAGCCCAGTCCTTTATTATACAGCACTGCACTTGATTTTTAGTCATCGTTTTGAAAAGGAAGGATCTGTGAAAAAGATGTGTGGATGTGTCAGTTGCTCAGTTGTGTCTGACTCTGCGACCCCACGGACTGTAGCCCGCCAAGTTTCTCTGTCCATGGAATTCTCCAGGCAGGAATACTGGAGTGGATTGCCATTCCCTTCTCCATGTAAAGAAGGTACTGACATAAAATAGAAGCTTTTATTAAAAAAAAAAAAAAAAAGCTGTGTACTTCCACTTCAGGGCTTCTCAGGTGGCTCAATGGAAAAGAATCCACTTGTAGGAGATGTGGGTTCAATCCCTATGTCAGGAAGATCCCCTGGAATAAGAAATAGCAACCCACTCCGGAATTCTTGCCTGGGAAATCCAATGGACAGAGGAGCCTGGTGGGCTACAGCTGATGCGGTCACAAAGAGTCAGACATGACTGAATGACTGAGGGTGCACACAGATTCTCTTCTACCTTACCCCAGGTTTACTTCTTGGGCCTCTGCTAACATGCACCTCTGGAATCTATAAGAAGAACTGAGCAGAACCCCGCACTCACGCATTCGAATCCTGTACTCACACTGCTCTCTCCAGCCATCAGCTCACACCTGAGCACGGGGCTTGGGGCCTGTCCCTGCTCCATCGGCACACAAGCGGCACCCAGAGGCCCCTCCGTGGGGAAAGCCAGGATGCACATGGTGGGGCGCCACAGGTCAGAACCGAGGCGCTTCACTAGAGTTCCGCATTTTCTTCAAATCCCACCCCACGTTTTCAAGTAAAAGCCATCTGAGGACTTTTCTGTGGGCCCAGTGATGAGCATACCCAATGTCACACACAATAAAAGGCTTTCAGAAGGCTAAGAAACCAAGCCACAAACGAAGCGGCTTCCAAACCTAACAGGCCTTCTTAAGGGAGAGGACTGACTTTCCCTGTCACCAAAAGGCTGGCACCGGGAAGGCAGAACCTGGTTTCACTGCACTCCCTCCTCCATTTCTCCCATGAAAAGAGCATGCAGTACTGCGACTCCAAGGAGATGCGGCTCTCTCAGGACAGGCTGAGAACATGGCTTCCCGCTGGTTTCAGGCTGAGAACTGAGGCCCAGCTGGGCACGGGCGACCCGCACGAGGACAGCAGCGCTGTGAGCCTCACCTGGGCACTCACAGCCACCTCCTTTGGCTCGGTTTGCCACCGCTGCGGCATAGGAGCGTGCGTCCAAGATCAAGAGCTTCTGCGGCTGGATGGCTAGACTCTCTGCTCCTGACGCATTCGACAGAGAAGAATCTGGGGACATCAGGAACAGGAAGAAAAAACACAATGAACCTGCCTCTCCCAGAGCTGTTGCAAAATAAGAACCACAGACACTTATTACAGTACCCAAAAAACTCGATTAACTGAAATCCACCTAACCCAAACTACCTAAATATATTGGGACTTCTCTCCTGAGTTTTGTTTTCTATTTTGCCTACAATCTCTTATACCTCAGTTCTACCTAGAATGACTACAACAGAAGCCTCATGGTCTGGAAACACTGTGTAGGTCCCCTATCATATCTTGTCACGAAGGCAAGAAAGACAACACTCTAGTCCTCTTAAACCAAGTCTGAAAGAGAAGGTCTTCTGGTTTTTGCCAAGACCCATTACTCCTCAAACAATCCCACCAACTGAAGTTTCACTCTCGCTCTTCTAAGAAACCAAATTCTGTCTTAAACGAAAAAGGCCATTTCAAGAAAAGGTTGTCAGATGCTATAAAAACTGCCGCCAGAGGCCCAGGGACAACTTACCGAAGTCCACCTCAGAGAGGTCCCCTGCACAGGGGAAGTCCCGGGGGCCGCTCCGCGGTGGCGCCTTGCTGCTGCTGGACCGGGAGTCGGAGGCACAAGCCCTGGCTACTGACTGCACCAGGTGCTCGTCGTCGGCGTTCCTCCAGCCCCACCAGCTGACCTCTGGCTGCCCGCAGCGGGCAATGACAGCGCCGTTGCTCTGGTGCCTGTGTGGGGAACAACGACAACTGCACCCAGCCCCGCGGCCCTATTCGGGTACTCTGTGCTCACACACAGAGTGACACAGTAGATCTTAGATGCCTTAATGAATGGTTTGACTACAGGCACGTGATGGGTTAACTTCAAGGCCTCCCAGGGCAGAAGTTTTATAAACCATCAGAATAATGAAATCTATCTGGATCTTTCTGGATTATCATACCATTTTAGACACCTTTGTAGAATAACCAACAAAATGATAAATGTGTATTCTTACATAAAACAAAATATTCATGAAGAATAACTACTTTTGGAAAACTACCTGAATAACTGCTTTTGGAAAACTGGGTAAAAAATAAAATACCAATGCCACACTAATTCTGCTACTTAATAATGAAGCATTAATCTCTCCTTTTTAATACTACCCCTGAATATCCAAGCTTAATGGATGCTAAGACAAACATCTGTTTCCTCACTGATTTCTGAGGACTCAGCATAGCAACTGTGCAATTATGGTTGGTTTGAGGATTCTTTTCAAAACAAGATCCCACATTTGGGACTGAAATATTTACCTGGCCCACAATGGACTGCTTTACAAAACCTCCTGAGACTTCATGAGTCACAACTGCTCTTACTATAGGCAGAGAGCTCAATGAGCCAGTTACCCTTCCAAAACTCTTAGAAGGAAATGAATAGCATCAATAAGCCATACTCTGATAAGACCCTTTTTCATGAAAAAAGAAAAAAAAAAAAAAAAGACCAGAAATTATATCCAAGCTTTTGTTTTGGATTGTCTATCCAAGCTTTTCCTAATGAGGACTTTTAGTAAGGTGATTTTAGCAACTAAAAAGTTGTAAGGGTGATGTAATTTGGTAACAAAAAAGGAATCAAGCTCTAATACATGTCACAACATAGATGAACCTTGAGTATGTTATTGCTCCAAAGTGAAAGAAGTCAGTCACAAAAGACCACATTATGATTCCATTTATTCAGTGTCCAGAACAGGAAAATTTAGAGAGATAGTATGTAGATTTACTGATAACCCAGAGCTAGGGAGTGTGAGGAGGGAATGGGGAGCGTCTGTTAACGGTTCTGGGACATCTTTTTAGGGTGGGGAGAACATACTGAAGTTTAAGTATAGTGACGGCCGAACAACACTGTGAATATACTTAGAAACACTGAGCTATACACATTAAAAAGGTGAACTGTAAGTGACATCTCAATAAAGCTGTTTAGACGTTATAAAAGTAGTCAGTTCACTATAAAAATAAATGAATAAAAAACTAGTAAGCAAAAAATTTTATCTCCCAAATTCTATATCCTAGAGAGAACAGTCAATGTCTTTACTCCCATTAAAATTGTTTCCAAATACACATTCATCCACATAAAACATATGTGGATGTTTTATGCACAGATGGGTTTTTAACAAACAGACTATTGCATCTAGATGTCTTGTTCAAAGGACAATGTGAGAAAAATTTTTGTCTTTAATCCTAAAACTCATAAACAATAAAATTAAATTGGGGAACAATAAATTCCACTGGAATCATCTGTTTGTTGTTTTTAAATCCTCCCTCATTAGGAGAGACAAATAATAGAAAGTACTTGTGTATAGCCAACACAACAATTAGGTCAACTGCTGAATGCAGCTAAACTATAAATAAAACCTCATTGATTCTTAAAATGCCTACTAGCATACAATAATAGATGCCGGGTAACCAATGAGCTGAGGGGCGGCAGCTCTTTACAGAATAGGATGGTGGGGCCTTTGCTGCACATCCTTCCCTTCCCAAATTTTTCCCAGCAACGTTTGAGAAGAACAGTAGATGGCACTCGTCAGCCTGGGTCTTGGGTTTTAAGGATCATAGTATGATAGCTAGATCGCAACTGAAATGCTGCAAAAAGCAGTTTCCGCAGTCTTCTAAATGCTTTAGATAGCAGGAAAGAGAACTAAACACTGTAGCTAAAAATCACTAAAGAGTGTTTCTATCATTTTAAAACAGAACCAGGAAAAATAAACTTAAGATGTTCAATGGATGAGCCCCCTACTAAACAGTGAATTCTTAAATTTTACATATAGAAAGATACAAATGTTTAAACTGTCCCAAAGTTAGTATTAGTCAAACTCCCCAAATGACTCGAAAAGTGAAAGTCTTAGTTGCTAAGTCGTGTCCAACTCTGTGATTCAATGGACTGTAGCCTGTCAGGCTCCTTTGTCCGTGGAAATCTCTAGACAAGAATACTGGAGTGAGTTGCCATTCCCTTCTCCAGGAGATTTTCCCGACCCAGGGGTCGAACCTGGGTCTCCTGTGTTGCAGCAGATTGTTTACCGTCAGAGCCACCAGACAGCCCCATGACTAGAAGTTTCTAATAATCACTCAATGCAGAGTGAGAGAGCTGTAAATTGCACTACAGATGGGCAGGCAGCCTTTGCACTGTCGCTGTGTTAAAGCAACCTCCATCTTCAATAATAAATCCAATTAAGCACTCTCTCTCGTCACCATGGGAGAAAGCACTGATCAGATGCTGGTTCAATGTGGTGCTTTCAAGAAAAGTGCGGCCAGCAACCTCAGGAGTCATTAGCGATCTACAGACAACTACATTCAGTAAACACATGTTGGATTCAGAAGCATCCTGCCACCTGAGCTAACAAAGCTCATTCCTTCTGGCATAAACTCTGGAAGGGAAAAGAAGCTTCCCGTGTTTATCCTAGGTCTTTCTTCAGCCTACACTTTTAGGCCTCTCTACCAACAGGGAGAATTTCACTGAATGACCCTTGCTTTGAGATGAGAGTCCTTTCCCCTTACGCTCAAAGTCAGCTAACTCCGCAAACGACAGGGCTGCTGATCTAACACAGCTGCTGGCCGCACAGCAGCAGCTGGCGGCTCTCCCTATTTGAGCTGGCCCGATCACTGATAAGACTCACAAATCCTTTCAGTTTGCGCTGCTCTCTAATTCCTGTATCAACCTTACCACTTGAATGATAGGTAAATTTGGTGACCTACTTTTCTAGAGGTGTCTGAAAACAACAGTGATGAAAACTGAGACTGAAAATTTAATGGGTTTCCCTGGTGGCTAAGATAGTAAAGAATCTGCCTGCAATGCAGGAGACCTGGGTTCAATCTCTGGGTTGGGAAGAACCCCAGAGGAAGGGAATGGCTACCCACTCCAGTATTCCTGCCTGGAGGATTCCATGGACAGAAGGGCCTGGCAGGTTACAGTCCATGGGGTCACAAAGAGTTGGACACGACTTGAGCGACTTTCATTGGGCCAGAAGCAAATGTGTACTTTCACATCTCTCCCTCTTCAGGATGGCCACTAAAATCTGCCTTCCATGAACTAAGAAAACAAGCTGGTTACCTCACTAGGAATTATACAAGAAGTTTTAATTTTAAACCCCTTCTTACCACCTCAGTATTTCAATGGACTTCCTCCTGGCATGAGCTTCTAACTAAGCCTCACTGGTTTGGCCCAAATTCAAGGAGAGTCCATAAAGTCTGCAAATGGGGAAAATGAAATGGGGACTATGAATATCACAAGGACATCTGAAATTGTTCCAAAACATGAGGGAATGACTTCTTAAAAACTTCACATGATTTGTGAGGATTCAGCTACATAGTCACTGAATTATAAAAGCAGCCCTCAGGAATATAATCTACTCCAGACACTGATTAGGAAGCCTTGTGTGACAGAGTCACTCAGATGTCACAGCATACCTGTGAACTGAGAACATCATGGGAACAGGCTGACGTCAGTTAGGGAACTTGCTCAAGGTGCCACAGCAAGGCGTGTCAGAGAGAAGACTCGAGTTCTAACACTGTGCTTGTGACCACATCACCACCCCTTCTAGAATTTGGCTCCCTTGACTCTCCTGCCTCTGATCTCTAGTATCTTCTAACCAGCCAAGGGCTAGCCTTCTCTAAATGCTCCCTCTCAAAACAAACTTTTTCCGTGTAGCAATATTTCAACCACAAAGACAATCACAAATCTACACTCCCTATTCTCACTTTCCAAGACTCATTTCTCTCAATGCAAAGGTCATCAACTGAAGCTAAAAGCAGTGAATACATTATCTTCCCATAGAATGTCAGAAGAGGGCTTTCCTGGTGGCTCAGTGGTAAAAAATGTGCCTGCCAATACAGGAGACACAGGTTCAATCCCTGGTCCTGGAAGATCCCACAGGCTGTGGAGCAGCTAAGCCCCTGTGCCACAGCTACTGAGCCTGTGCTCTAGAGCCTGGAAGCCACAACTACTAAAGCCCACTGCCCTAGAGCCCAAGCTCTGCAACAAGAGTAACCACCGCAATGAGAAGTCTGTGCACCGCAACTAGAGAGCAGACCCCACTCGCCTCAACTAGAGAAGAGTCCACGCAGCAACAAAGGCCCAGCACAGCCATAATTAAACATTTTTAAAAAACAATGTCAGAAGGATCTTAAAATAGCAAATCCAGCCATTTTTTAATCAAAATTTTCTTTTCAGTGTCAACTGAATCATCAGGTAGTGTTCCAGTGAAGTACTGACTGGTCCATGACTGGACGAGCAACTTTAACAATAAGGAAGCACAAAACAGCCTGGAGAGCTCCCTGAACCACCACCACCCCACCCCCAGGGTGGCAGCACCAGACCAAGCTGGACCTGGCCAGGCCTCCTTACCTGTAGACGACAGCAGGGATGCGCTTCCAGGACCGGAAGCCTGCAACACTTTCCAGTTCTTTGTCAGTGATCCAGGCAGGCACTATGAGCTCCTGTGGATAGCTACCACACAGCCTAACAGGGACAATGAGGAAGAGGGAGAAGGGAAGGAGGAGGAGAGACTTGAGTGAGTCAGGGTAAGGGTGTGCATCAAGCTACCCCAGAGCCAGTTCAAAAGGCAGCAAGGAGCAAGACTGGAGGCTTCGCCCTACTCAGTGGAGTGGGCTGCCCTAAGTGTTGTGCCTGTCAAGTGATGCTACCTTGGGTTGTTCCACTTGATGCTGCCTTTTGGAAATCTGGCCATCTTAACAATCAATGAAAACAAGGGAGCTGAGAGGCACTCACTCTACCCTAACTGTTGTAACCAATATACAGATCACTTCTAACTACACAGGTACCCAGTTCACCTGCAAAGGTGGAAGTCTGTGTTACTCTACCAGGCCCTCAGTCTTTCAGGGAAACGTAATAAGTGCAAGAGCCCCCAGTTTCGACTTCCCAGAGACCTCATAGGATTACTAAGGTGTTGTTTGATGTGAACCAAACAAGGTGTCCTAATTGTAGGTAACAGGTGCAGCTGTGGGTATACAAGTGCAGCAGAGCGGGTCAGCCCCACCTGCATACACAATCACAGCCCCATTAAGCCAAGTCAGTGATGCGAGTATGCTATTAATCATCATTTCTATAAAACACACTTCAGAACTACAATCAAGGGGGGAAAGCCAGTTTTTAAAAAATTTTTATTTTATCTTACAGTTGACTTACAGTGTTGTGTTTAAAAAAGCTGCTTTCACTAGGGAAAACATTAGGTGTTTTGTTTGTCTTACTTCACAAAATATTTGGATTGCTACGCTCCTGTCCTCTAAGTATCACATTACCTAGCAGTCAGCTCTTCACCGAGTATGGCCACTCACTCGGCAGATAAGCAGTCTCCAGTATAGGAAAGGTGGGTTACATGCGAGCAAAGCCTGTCGCAGCCTCAGGCTCCCCGAGGACCCCCTCCCACCTTGATTCTCTCCTTTGACTTGTCAGCTGAGAACAGGCAAGGTATGACACACCTGTAGCTCCTGACTCTTGGCAACACCTCCTTGGCCAAGGTCCATGTTAAGAACTGTATATAGTAATTAGCTGTAGTTTTTCCAGCAAAAAATTAAATGCTCTGATGGCTACCCACAAACAGTCCAAGAAAACAGCTATCATAATTTGAGGCAGTTGGAAAGATAACACAGTGATTAATGTCTCCAAGTGCTGCAGAGAAACTTAAGAAGAAAAGGATACGCTAATTTAAAAATTCTGGACAATTTTCTTTCATTTTATAGATATTTGAATCACCAAAATCATAGTAATTAACTGCCCTTCCCTATCAAAGTTCTTATACCTTCCTAGGAAATATTTAGTAATGGTTACATTAATATTTAAAGGTTAAACAATCATAGCTATGACATTAATTTTAGATCAATGAATTAAAGAACAGAATAAGACTTAAGC